>NC_044994.1:65242145-65554020 GCF_008728515.1 Papio anubis
CATCAAAAGATGACAGTATTCACACGCTGCTGGCGGCAACGAGCGGAAGCTCTCCTGTTAAATTTAGAGAATGTCCGGGCTCCAGGTCCATGTATAATGAGAAAGTCTGACCAGAAGCTGGCTTGGTTTTAATACTCCATGGTAATGTGCACACACATGAGGCAGGGGCCTGTCTTTCAAACTCAGCTGGGTTGTGAGCCTGGCATAGGGGTAATAGCAGGCTCTAAATACAGCCTGTTGAGGTCAAAGCCTGATTACCCCCTTAGTAACTGAACAAACAACTTATTCTTTCTGTGAATCAGTTTCCTCATTTATGAAATGGGCATAGTAACAATTTGTGTCTCACAAGGTTGTGGAGGTGACATGAGTTACTAAATATTTAGCAGTTAGAACTGTGCCTAGCAAATTCTAGTACTCTACAAACAGTAGTTATTTCTAACAGCTTGGTTTTACAAGGATGCTTTTTTCTTCCCCTTTCTTTCCTCTTTTTATGACTAACAATTATTGCAAAAACAAATGTAAAATACAGGTAAACAAAAAGAAAATAAGATCACCCAATGCCCATCATCCCAAATACATAGGTATATAGTATCCTTGTAATTTGTTTTATGCTGATGTCTACATTCATTGATTTAATATGTATTTATTATGGACTTATATGTGTCTTGTTCTATATGATGTTCTATGTAATTAAAGTAAGTAAATATTCCGCCTTCAAAGATGATTATAAATAAGAAACAATTAATGCATACATACATAGTATATACCTAAGGTATTAAATTATATGAGTGCTATAAAAATGTCTACTAAATAGTGAGTGATGGCCCAAGTTATTTTAGATAAGGAAATGCTGTTTGAGGTGATATTGCAATAGACACCAGAATGCAGTGAGGGGGAATATCACGCAGACATCTAGGGAAATCACTCTTTAGGTAGAGGAAATAAGGGCGAAAGCATGTTTGGCTTGCAGGGAGTCTTTTAGGCACCATCGAGTTAGTGTGCCTGGCATTCTGTGAGAGGTGACAAAAAGAGAGATGCAGCTTAGCAGCAGCTGGTAATCAGATCATCTATGGATTGTTGCCCAGTGAAAGGACATCAAATTTCATTTTAAATGGCAATTATACCATTGTGAGTGGGGGGGGAGGGGGAGTCAGAATAAAAGAATATAAAAATTTGTAAATACCTAAAAATAACATTCTACATGGCTCTGTAACAAATACATGCAGTTTTATAATGAACACTTCAATGGTGTAGATAAACATGTAGTTAGTCATTGAAACAGAGGCAATTTTGAGAAAAGGAGTTCTGTTAATTACTACTCTGGGACAATGGAGAGGGTGGACCATTTAAGGTACACAAGGATCCAATACTCAGGAAGCCAATCCAATGCGATGTTCCCTCTAGGATTTCCTTTCAGGAAGCTGTGCCAATTCCAGTGACAATAATGACAATATGGCTTTAAAACCATGTGGTTTCTTTGCATGAGCTGAAAGAAATGGCAGCGAGATAGTATCTTGACCCAGATGCCTTCAAACACACAGGCTCAGGTCAGATACCTCCAAAACATATGCTTTAGGGTGGATAAGACAGACCATGTGTTGCTCCTCTCTTCATTATTATTTTACTATATTATTATTTTATTTTATAAGCATGTGGTTTTGTTAATTATTTAGATATATATTTATTATGATGATAAGTAGTGCCAAGTTGATGATTTTCACTGCTACCTAACTTCCCACTCCTTCTGGGGAAATAGTTTTGATTATTAGTAATCAACACAAATATATCAAATTTTCATGAACTATATTTTCAAGTTTGAGTCACATTGGCATGCCCTTTGTATTTGTTCACTTCTGAATGCCCTGGTCATTCATTCACATGTTTTCATGTGTTTACTTATTATACATAGAATTCTATGTGTATTCTAACTGTGTGTGTCCAATCCGACTTTTCTGTTTTGTTTTTAAATTTAAATATTGGCTCAAAACTCTGTATGTTCATTTATGACTTTTATGTTTTAAGTTGTGTTTAGAAGTCCTGTTTCCCATTTCAAGATTATACAAATATATATTCTTTCATTTAAGAAAATATTTTTCTCAAATTATATTTCATTTAGGACTTCAACCATTTGGAAATTTTGTTGTATGATTTAATGTTGGGAGTTGGCTTTTTAAAAATTATCATCTTAAAACACATAGTTTCCTACATTAGTTATGTTTCTGAGGGTTTTCAGTTCCTCTCCAGTTTTTCCATACTCCTTTGCACACCAAGAGATTGGGAAGCCTACAAACTGTGTTCTCCGGATGTAATATTAGATGACCTGATAGGCTCTGCTATGGGAGGTTCCTGCAGGTGCTGGGAGGTGGGAGGAATGAGGAAACCATGTGTGTTTCAGCTCTGATCACCCTCAGAGTGGGAGTGGCTGCAGACTAGGGGACTTTGGTGTTGATTTCAGCAGCATGGGCAGCTGTCCCGGTACCTGGGTGCTGGCCTAGTGGCTGGGCAGATCCCAGCAGGAGCAGCAGGTACTCATGGTGAGTGGTGGCACATGGGTTCCATCCAATGGCACAGCATGCCAGGCACCTATCCTTCTCTGGACTGCTCCATCAATGCTTTTAATGTTTTAAATCATTCTTAATACTAAACATGTGTTTCAAATGCCTACAGTGGCTTCCATTTTCTTCCATGGACAATGACTAGATGCACCAATTATTTGCCAAGTTGTCACTTTCAGTATAAGAATCCCCTCCATCCCTCATTCAACCCTCATCAGCACCTAGGTTCCATTTCACACATCCTACTGCAAAAAAACCTCCACCTCCATAATCTCCAGTAAATCCTTCTGCAGCCATAAGGAATTTTCCAAGTACAAATCTCATTGTCATTCTCAGCTTTGCAGAAAAATTTCAAATAATAACCATGTCTTCTCCAATAAATACATATTCTGTAAAAGGATCTACATGATGCAACCTGAATGGTCTCCTTTTACTCCACCAATGGTCTATCACAACCTGATCTCATAGGTCTATTTATTTATTTTTAATTTAATTTAATTTTTTGAGAGAGAGAGTCTCACACTGATGCTCAGGCTGGAGTGCAGTGGCGCGATCACAGCTCACTGAAACTTCTGCCCCCCAGGTTCAAGCAATTATCATGCCTCAGTCTCCTGAATAGCTGGGACTACAGGTGTGTACTCCCATGCCCAGCTAAATTTTGTATTTTTAGTAGAGATGGGTTTTCACCATGTTGGCCAGGCTGGTCTTGAACTCCTAAGCTCAAGTGATCCACTTGCTACAGCCTCCCAAAGTGCTGGGATTACAGGCATGATGGTTTTGCAGTTCTATTGGTTACAGAAGTCCCAGCACCACATGACTTAGCTAGGTCCTCTGCTGGAAGGCTCAGGAGGTAACCAAGGTGTGGCAGGAAGGCATTCCTGCTAGGGACCTGGTGAGAAGCAGCCAGCAAGTTCATCAGGTTGATGGCAGAATCAAGTTCCTTGCGGCTGTAGGACTGAGGTCCAGATTTCCTTGCTTGCTGTCAACGACGGTCCTTAGTTTCTGAGTTGCTGACTGTCCTTAGTTTCTAGAGTCCTCTTGCTGTTTTCTGCACATGGATCCCCACATATCAGAGACAGCAAAAGTAGATTAAGTCTTTCTCATGCTTGGAATATTCTTGACTTCCCTTTTTACTGCATCTCTCTGATCCTAGTTATTTGCCATTAAAGATTCAAGTGACTCAATTGAGCTTACCCTAGGTTACTTTCCCTATTGTAAAGTTGGTAACCTTATGATACCAACTGTTTCCCCACATGAGGTTGGGAGCTGCAATAAAACTATAAAGACTTCTGTCTTCAGTAAAAGGGTGTAGTAGAAAACAAATGCTATGAGAGTGTAACTTGGACTTGGGAAGGGAACAGAAGTATTCCCTGGCGAAGTTTTACCACAGACAAGAAGCACATGCATATTTGAGATTTGAACTATTAAAGCTACTGAATATAACAAATGTTCTAACCCTCTGAATTATTAAAACTATTAAGTACTACAAATTTACTAGCCCAATGAGTCTCAATGTTTTTTTAAGTTTGCTGCGTTAAAACTTCACTACAAGTGTGGTCAAAAAACCTTAATTTGAATACTTAACATAAAAAATAAGGCTCACACTGATAATATTCCTGAAGCAACTTGACAAAACCAACTTAGAGGTGCGTGCCCTCTATCTGGATTGCCAAGAATTTTATGAATAAAACCCTGATAAAGTTAAAACTTCAAATTACGACTCACATTCAAATAAAATGCCAACCAGGTAAAAGTTGCAAACATAATAAAAGGTGGAATTAAACTCAAAGAACTTCAAATGATAGGAGTTTTTAGATCCAGAAGGTATCATCCAAGTGATTAAAACAAAAAAAAAAAAAAATAAAAGACCTGTATAACAAATAGAACCATTAGGCTCAAAAGGACAAAGTAGAATATCTATGCATGGAAAAATTTAGTCTGAGATAAAAAGCTCCCCATGTGAGTGAAAAAGATTATTGGACATCTGGGAGCCAGGTGGCAAGAGCATAGGCTCAGCAGGAATCCGTGGTGGACATGCTCTGAGCGACGTTGTCCTGGTTGCAACAGTCCATCCCTCAAAGATCCACTTCTCTATTTCTCTGTGACCTGTTGGCCTCTGTTCCGGAAGGAAACTAAGACTGGGGTGAGTGGAACAAAGTACACCAGTCATCAATGCAGCTAGTAGGGGCTGCAGTTTGAGTGCCTCCTCTCTCTTCTAGGCACATTCCAAATTCCCCTCGTTGCCTCTGTAGTTGATAGCTGATCTGGAGGGATGACCCAAATGCTCACTCCTGAGAGGTCTAGGCCCTGATGCTCAACCCCTTCTCAGACTGAGGCTGTTGTACTTGCCCATCCACAGTCACTCCCTTGGGAAAGGAGTAGCCAGTGGCATCCCAGTGGATCCCCTGGGCTTCACAGGTATTCCTCTCTGCATTGTGTAGATATGACCTCCTCTCACTAATCAGGAATGGTAACCTAAGAAGATAACTCCTTTTCTTGTCCAGTTGTCCTTGGAAACAAAGAGTACAGAGTGCTCAGGTATCAGCTATAGCTAGTAGACCAAGGGGAGCTTTTCTGTGTCTCCTGGTAAGAGTTCCTGTTTGGGGACCATGTCCTGTGACTCTGCACAAGCCAGAACTGTGGAAACAAAAAGATCAAAGGCCTCTAATAAGTAATGGAATTTGGTGATAAATTAGGCCACTCCTGCTTGCATCACTTGGCTCTGGGACTCAGGTATTCTTCCAGCACTTTTCCGTACAGAGGCCTGTGTCAATGCATATGCCTCATGGGGGATGATGGTCCCAGATCCCAGCTGGCATGTCAGGTGTGCCTTCCACCTGTGTTCCAGTGCTTTTCAGTGAGGTTACATCCAGATGGCACGGTGTGTGATATGATCAGTAAAGCCCATGGTCACAAGTCCATTACCTCACATCCCTCACTGTGAAGTGGATCCTTAATGACGTACGAATTGAAGGGACTTTCTGCCAGACACTGGCAGCCTCCAGTTAGCGGTACCAGCTAAGCTCTGCAGGCAGGAAAGACAAACCTTTTGCGGGATAGATAATTATGCTTCCAAATGAAACCAACCCAAATGATAGTTCTTTTGATAAACATAAAAGCTGACCCTTCTGGTCTTAAAGCTTGAAACTTTTATTTCTTTTATCCAAGTTATTTTCTCAGGAAGCAACCTTCAGTCCTCTCAAAAATAATATCAAAGAAGTGAAACTCACCAGATCAACACATCCAGGCAATGGGATGCTGGCCCCTCATGCATCATGATTGCTTCCTTGCCCCTCCCTAGTTCCTGTTTTCTTACACATTGTTGCATTTCTTCCTGGCTATATAAATCCCCAGTTGTAGCCAGTCATGGAGTTGAATTTGAAACTGAGCTCCCATCTCCTTGCCTGCAGCACCTGATCAAAGCCTTCTTCCTTGTCAATAATCATTGTTTCAGTCATTGGCTTTCTCAGTGGTGAACAACAGGACCTAGACCAAACTCTTGGCGTTTCAGTAACACAAGGATGAGATACTAGTTCTTCCAGGGTGGAATAAGGCCAACCAATCAACTTTCCATTAAGAACCTCATTGGTCTCTGTGAGGAATATTGCCTACGGGCATTCTCTGTTAATGGTGGTGGGCACTCAGGGGCTGCAGTGGTTAGCTTGGTCACTACACACCCTCTATGTCTGCCACTGGGGCCACTCTCTTCCATTGGTAAGTTCTGGAGTCACTGATGAGGAAGGATGGATAATGCCAAATGGCTGAGTTCTATCTAGTGCTTAGCTATTCAGTAACTGCCCCTGAGTGGAGGAGTGGACGCCCGCTAGTGAGCATTAAACATGTGCTATGATAGTCCTCAAGCTTCGTGACCACTCCCATATGTCCAGCAGCAAACCTTCAGTCCAGACTGCCTTGTCTATGATTTTCCAGTACTTTTATTTCCAGGTCCCTGAGAGGCCATTGGGAATAGAATGAAAGGCCAGTTTTGAGATGGAGAAGATCTTTGAAACATCGTAAGGTTGAATAAAAGTAAAACTTCAGATTGTATGAAAGTCCTTCTAGTAGAGATATATCTGTAACGACTATTTGCTATAGTCATGCAAACAAATATATAGCAAACAACATTTTTTTTTCTATAATGGGAACATTGTAAATATTTTTGAAATCGTCGGTCATAAAGGTTCTGTTGCAACTACTCAGCTCTGCCACTGTAGCACCCAAGCAACTGCAGACAACATGGAAATGAGTGAGCATGACTGTTCTGCAATGCAGGTCGGGTGCTAGATTTCAGCCCACAGGCCATTCTGGTAAGCACATGAAATTAATTATCAAAATGATATTTATAATGTGTCACTAATTACTTAAAGTTTTAAAAAGTTTAAAAAATATTTAAACATATTACAACTATTTTTAATGTAGAAAATGGCAATTTATTCCTAGGTACGTTTTAAAAGTTAAAAACAAATATACACAAAAGACTTGTAGGATAATATTTATGGCATATTTATGCATAATAATCCCAAACTAGAAACAACTCAAGAGTCCATCATTAGCAGAATGAATAAACAAAATATGACTTACTCATATGATTAAATGGTACTGGATGTTAAAAGAAAATGAACTACAGGCCAGGCATGGTCACTCAGGCCTGTAATCCCAGCACTTTGGGAGGCTGAGGCAGGTGGATGACCTGAGGTCGGGAGTTCGAGACCAGCTTGACCAACATGGAGAAACCTCATCTCTACTAAAAATACAAAACTAGCTGGGCATTGTGGCGCTTGCCTATAATCCCATCTACTTGGGAGGCTGAGGGAGCAGAATTGCTTCAACCCGGGAGGCGGAAGTTGCAGTAAGCCGAGATCACACCATTGCACTTTAGCCTGGGTAACAGGAGTGAAAACTCTGTCTCAAAAGAAAATTAAAAAAATTAAAAAAAAGAAAGAAAGAAGAAAGAGAGAGCGAGAGAGAAAGAAAGAAAGAAAGAGAAAAAAGAAAATGAACTACAACATGAATGAATATCAAAATATTTTGGTAATAGAAGCTTCATTAAAAAAAAAGTATGGTATATATGCCAAATGTTTTTGTTTCTATAAAGTTATGGAGCAAGTATAACTTATGGCAGAAAAAGATCATAGTAGTAATTGCATTAGGGTGGGTTGGGTGGAGATTGACTAGAAACTAGCATCAAGAGTTTTCTGGAGGGATAAAAATATTCTCTATCTTTTTAGACTCTTGAATTACAGAGGTATGTACATGTCAAAACTCATCAAAAGATAAACTTACACCTTGTGCATCTTATTGTATGTGAATTTTACCTTTAAAAGAAAAAAGTATAATACCTATTATACTCTAAATTACATGCTTGCTGAAGCATTTAGGGGTGTACTGACATTAGCAACTTACTTTTAAAACATCAGAAAGTAAAATTGGTTAACACATGAATGGAGTGATGGATAGTGGATACAATTTTAAAGAAATACTAGTTGTAAAAAATTAAATGGTTTATGGTTAGTATTTAGCAATACAATTGTAAAATCTAAATGATTTAGTATTTGGATGCTATATAATATGTTCACGTTGCTATAAGGAATACTGAGGTTGGGCAATTTAGAAAGAAAATGGATACACATGATCCTGGACAACAGAGTGAGACCCTGTCAAAAAGAGGGAAGAAGAGGGAAGGAAGGAAGAAGGAAGGGAGGGAGGAGGGAAAAAGAACGCGCGGCGGCGGCAGAAGCGGCAGGCAGAAGCGGCGTGCGGCAGGATCAATAAGATCAGATCCGGCCATCGATCACAAAACCGGCTGTCGGCAAATCGTCCACGAGATGGGGTGCCAGGGAGGAGGTGCCAGGCTCTTTTTAACAACCAGCTCTGGTGAGAATGACTAGAGTGAGCACTCAGTCACCACAATGAGGCTGGCACCCACCATTCATGGGGAATCTGCTCCACGACCCAAACACCATTCATTAGGTCCCACTGCCAACATCCGGAATCAAATTTCAACGCGAGGTTTACAGAGTCAAATATTTGAACTATAGCAAGTGTTATCCATGATAAAATTGTTTTAATGTTTATGTATGTTAGAAATTTTTTGCAATAAGATAATGGAAAAAATAGGAATTGCAAGCATCATATTCAGAATAATGGTATTCGCTATTACGATTTTATTCCTACTGCTCAAATTGTATTGTGGAAGAAGTATTGACACATCATGGAGAATGTATAGAAAAATACTATGAAGTTATACTTTTATATTTGGCTTAATTTCTATTAATATATTCAAATTAAACTTGCTTACAATTTATTTTTTGTTGCCCGTGAATCTGTTTTTCATGGGTTATTGATGAGTTCCAGAAAGATTCTGTTAATTAAAGTATTTTAAAGAATTTTTTTCCTAGATAAATAATAGTCACATATATCAGCTTTGCCTCTATATTAACTTCTAATCCCATTTTTTGTTTTACTATGACATTTTTGCTCATACTTTTCATGTGAACTAAATAATACATTCTACAATGATCTTTAGTAAAGGAATTTATTTAAATATGGCTTACTAAAATATTTACGTAACTCAGTAATCAAAGTAGGGACTTAAACATTTCTGGCAATACGGTTGACATATGCTTAAAACAAAAAAATTTTCTTAAATTTGGGATAAATTATTTTCTCTTTTCCCTTTTTTCTCTTGAAAGGTAGGTACTCAAATTTTTCTGATTAGAAGCTCTAGGATGTAAAACTCCAATTTTTTCCAAATTGAGATATAGTGTGATTATTAAAAAAAAATACGTCTTAAAGCAACACAATTTAAGGTTTTCACTCTTCTGCAAACTTAAATTGGCACTACGTTTATTGTAATATTATTCATTAGTTTGCATTCATATATACATTTAAGCTCTTTCTTTCATATAATATTAGTATTTGATAGTTTATAGTAATTACTCCACGTTATGGACTGAGTAGTGTCCTCCAAAGTCCCATGTTGAAGCCCTAAACCCAATAACTCAGAATGTGATCGTATTTGGCGACAGGGTCTTCAAACAAGTGATTAATGTGAAATGAGGTCATATGGGTGGGCCGTAATCCAAAGTGACTGGTGTCCCTATAAGGTGTGGAGATTAGGCCACAGACACACACAGAGGGAACACCAGGCGAGCACATGGAGAGAAGATGGCCCTCTACCAGCAAAGAAGAAAAGCCTCAGAAGAAACCAATCCTGAAGATACCTTGGTCTTGTACTTCTCGGCTCCAAGATAGTGGTTAAGTCTCTCTGTCTCTTGTACTTTGTCGTGGCTCCTCTCTGGGAAACGAACAGAATGTTGGCTATCATTTCTCAAATTATCCCTCAGGTCCAAAAGTCCATAGAATGTTTTCAAGTTTTCTCAGTTTCGAATATATGTGATATATCTCATTTATTTTGGAAAAGATACAGTTTGTAATGACATCAATGGATGGTCATTTTAGATGTTCATGTAGAACTCCTAACACAGCGGGTTAAAAAGGAAACAAAGACACTTAATCTAGATTTATTTATTTTTATTCCTGATATGACATAGCTCGTGAAAAATGTTAAAGATTGTTTAAGAAGACAGAATGGTAAGTGGTTACATTGTGTACACACCTACTCTCCTAATGGGTATTGTGTCCGGATGTTAAAATATCCAGTGACAACATCAGTCACAAATTGAAAAGTACTGCAAGTGAAGCAAGTTAGATGAAATAGAAGAAAATGTACTCTTGGAATAAATGTGTTAGATTACTCACTCTGATGCCATAGATACGTGTGAATAGCTGAATAAAGTTATTTTACATAAGAGTGGACATATGCTATATATCTAAATTAATATGCCATTTATGTAATATGTTAATTAAATATCTGTAACAAAGTGAATGAATCTTAAAATTAGACATTTACATATTTCATTTACATCCTTAGAATTTAGATACCTAAGTTCATGAAAAACTTTCCCCGTGTTAAGGAATATATGCTTTATTCATTTAAAATAGGTTAGTAGGAGATGTGTGTGTGTGTGTGTGTTTGATGCATCTATTCTGCTTTTGTAATTAGAAAAATTTGCCTGGTTATTTTTCATAAATAAATTGAGGAAATGTTTCACCATAAGATTAAAAGAAGAGGGATGCGCCGACTGCTTGAAACAGTGTAACTTGTGTTCTCTTAAGTCCTTGGCTCCCTGTCATACCAATGAGTCTTCACAATGGCAAGAAGCGATTGTAGATATTCACCTTGTGGTGAAGTCCAGACACTGAGTGACTCCCCATTCTTCCCTTGCCTGTTAATGCAGCACGTGCCAGTGGAGCACGGAGGTGGGAGGAAGAGTGCATGAGGATGTCATCATTTTTTCAATCCATCTGCTTTACTCTCCAAACTTTTCCCTTTCCATGTGGACTTTGGAATCCTCTGGCTCAGGGGAGGGAAGCCATGGCCCTGCTGCTCCCCTGTGCCTCTTACTAACCAACTGGGATAAGAGATCACACAGTCTCTCTGTAGAGGGAGAGAAAGGATGAACAGTCACAGATGAAGCCAAGAGATCTGACCCTCTGAAGTGGGATTTACGTCCTAGGCGTCTTGGGCCAAAATGGGCCAATAAGAAATAGTAACCCTACTAGACAAAATTAGTAATCGAAGGCCACTGACAACTTCCCGTTTTTCTCTGGTGAGATTTTGGAGAGGGAGTAGCTGACTGCTGTTCATATCACACCAGCATCGTGCAGCAGCAGTGAAAGTCAAGAGGCATCACTGCCTGTACTAGAGAGAATCCAAGAGGTCCTGATGTCCTGAGAGGGGTACTGGAGTGGCTTGGGGCCTCCAGGGGGCAGATTAGACTCCATGGACCAACGCACAGAAAATGGTGGGACGTAACTGTGCTGCAGTTTGAGTAGAGGAGGGCATCGCTGTGACTACAAATGGTAATTTAAAAATAAGACAAACCCCACCTTTGTTCTGACCAAGGTGACGAGGGACAAGATCAGGCATTATTTCGAGTGACAGTTGGACATAAAGAGTAAAACTGACTGAAAGATGATGCTGCAATTATCAGGATCAAGAACTACAGATCTGTGTGTCAGCCAAGCATCACATCACCATCTTTTGAGCTCCTTTTCAACAGCTGCACAACAGATTGCAGATGAGTGTGGGAGGGGTGTTAGCCAAGAACACTTCCAGACTGAAGACACCAAGGGCTGGGTTTCATCCCGCTGAGACTTTCAGCGTCACTGCCTTGATAATTATGTCATTGATTAAGAGTAATAAATCTCGTGTTAAAATGAAAGATTAGAACTATTATTCTCACAACAAAACCCTATGAATAAAATTGGATTGAGGAATCAAATTCTTATATTCACTCCTAATTATTTAGAAGCCAGGCTACAAACAAAGGCAACATGATTTATAAACCCGCAACTGTGAACGTAGCAATATTATTTTATAGGCACAAACCCAATCGAGCTCAACTCACATCAATCAGACAGTTTATGAAAACAGCTCCTTGGTAGGTTTTGAAAGAAAAGCTGTTAAAGAGCCAAGTGCTATGTTTGTGAGTAGCACAGTGAGTATTATAGTCTGCCCTCCAAACTACAGTCTGCCCTCCAAACCTACCTTCAGTTTTTTAAACTTGTATCCAAACCACTATGAAACAGAAAACTCAATATTTAATGGTATAATACATACTAAAAGAATGAGAAAGCACCTAACATAGCTACAGAAATATAAAATTTTTTTTTTTACAATATCTATAAAGCTAACCACAGAAGTCAGAATAATGCCACAAGGCAAGATAAATAACACTTCGATAGGCAGGAATTCATGCATAAAGGACTAATGGAAAGGCCAAAATGTCAAATACCCAAACAGACACAAGTCAACCACAGAAGAGAGAAAGGGAGTGGAGGGGTGGGGAAGGGGACAAGTGATGAAGGCAGTTGGGAAAACAAGTTAATGTTGCTCCGGTTAAAGCCATCTATATCAAGAAATTGTGGACATGTGCAGAAGTGCCAAGGGCTCCAAATTTCCATCATCCAAGTAACATATTTTTGTGGATATCTGCTGTATCCTATTAGAAATTATGAAGTTCTTTTATCAAGGGAAAAATATGAAGGGCTACAGTACACTTGTTTGTGCAAGTGTCAAGTGTGAGAGTTTATGTAAGGGGATATATAATCAGAGGCTTCATTGTGTTGTTTAATTTAGCTTTGGGTGTTACAAGCTAGCCTTCATTGGGCCTTTGGGGGAAGAAGAAAAAACATTGACATAATCTACTGTGGATGAGCCTAGATGTCTGTGCAGGGGTGGGGAGAGGGGTACACTGCCCTTGATCTCTCCAAGAAAACAGGACACACAGTTATTTTGACCTGTTCCCACATGAAAGCTGGCAGTGATATGAAAAATACTTTCCTCACACTCGGACTCAAATTCTTAGGCAAAATACCATCTTTCTTACGTTTTGAGCAGCCAGCTATACAATGGAACCTCACAAATAATAACTGAGAAAGAAATGAAAACAATGTGTGTTGTGCAGAGATAACAAAATACGCACAAGAGAAAGAAGAGGTAAATGCCTCATGACCGAAGAACATTCTTTGTAAACCACATATTTTTTTTTTTTGTCTCATTCCAAAAACAGAAAAAGAAAAGTGCTGTTATTAAGGACTCAGTAGTGGGTGGTGGATAAATACCATCAAGAAGGATGTACTAATGATGGTGTCTTAAAATAAGTAAAGGCAATTTTTGTTGGCCAGAAGCCATACCCTATAATTTATTATGTTCAGTGCAAACAGTGTGATTCATTAGGAATCCTGAGAATGAGATGTGACGTCCGACATTATTCATGCAGGACATTGGAACTGAAGTTAATTATTTAAAAGAAAAACTGTGCAAGTAATGCCCTAATCATTTCCACTTGAGGCCACTAACAAAAGTCAAAGCAAAATTTCTGATACTTCGTGCATTTAAATAGGGGTAAGGGGACACTTCAAGAATTAACTACAGAAAATATTCTGTCAACTTAAGGGTTATTATAGCAAACATGAGTTTGGTCATCAATTGTTACATGCCTATTTGCAATATTAACTTGTAGTAAAAATATTGATATACTTTCTCCATGTATTAGTCAATTATGTATTTTTTGGTATTATATTGAGTTTTCAGAGAGACTCCAGAACTCTCTCTCTCTCTATATATATATAATATATATAGTATATTATATCTATAAATGACTGTACTATTAGTAAATTAAAAATCACATGATTAAAATGAAACAATTTAAAAACATTATTTCAGTATAACTCAGGCAAATGTACACTTTCTATCTTATCCTATTTATAAGGTTCCCTAAGAACCAGAATAAGTTGTTTTTCTTTACATTCTCGTTTATAGAAGTCATCTCTTCTTTGCAGAGTCCTTTCTGGCAATAGTAATCCTGGAGCTTTTTATAGATTACATATTTCTGGAAAGCAAAGTCTTGTTTAAGTCTTGTTTAAATTTGTCCTCTTAAATATATATATATAATTATTATACATTTATATATAGTTTATTAGAACTGCTAAATTGCACTACTAATCTTATAGTACTAAAATCTAATTTTATAAAATTATCTGCTTATGTGAAATACAGAGGGTGAATAATGTCAACAGCGATGTTAAGAGCTTAACATAATATAATGTTAAGTTTTGAAAACATTGAATTCAGTCTGTCAACTTAGGGCAGGGTGGTAGTAGAGGCTAGAGAATTTCTGAGTTTTGTGAAGACAACGAATGTTAATTGTTCAGATTCCAAATAAGTTCCTGGGGCTAGCATATATTCATTCACTTATAAAATTTTCATAGGGGACTCAAGTTGTTCCAGGAATCATGACATAGTATCATGAATATAAACATGGGCACACACAATACCGAAACATTATTATATTTTTGTCTATATTCATTCATGCTACTTTTGCTGAATTATGTCCTCTAAAACTAAATGCTAAGAAATGGGCAAAATAGGCCTGGCGCAGTGACTCATGCCTGTAATCCTAGCACTTTGGGAGGCAGAAGCGGGTGGACTGCCTGAGCTCATGAGTTTGAGACCAGCCTGGGCAACACGGTGAATCACTGTCTCTACTGAAATACAAAAAATTAGCCAGGGGTAGTTGGGGGTGCCTCTAGTCCTAGCTACTTGGGAGGTTGAGGTAGGAGAGTTGCTTGAACCGGAGAGGCGGAGGGTGCAGTGAGCCAAGATCGCGCCACGGCACTCCAACCTGGGTGACAGAGAGAGACTCCATCTCAAAAAGCAAAACAAACAAACAAACAAACAAAAAAAAAAATAGAAAGAAGAAATGGGCAAAGTAAGCTGGATAACATGGTTCCAAGAAATTAATCACTAACAGATTTAGTTTAACAGACAGGATTTGTTATGGTTTTAAAAATTTTTTAAGGGGTTGGGAAAAAAAATCTCAATAATCTCTGATGCAAAAACAATATACCTCATTTTAAAAACATTTTCAACTATTGAGTGATAAAATCACAATGATTTTCCATTTCACCAATGTTTGGCAGTCTTTTTAAAGAAGCAATACCTTGAATGAGATGAAATCAGTACATAAATGAGGAAAAGTAAATCTTTATACAATTCTGTACTTATACATAGCTATTTAGTATACTATAATAATATTGAAAAAACTGAATCACTTTTCAGTAAGTATTTATATGGAGATCCTGAACTGGGGCATGCAATAAGAAAATCAACCTAAAAATTATCAGCCACCAAAAATATCTTAATTCTTCGCTAACTGCCCACTTAAAATATAACAGACTATTTACAAATACTTTAAAGAAAGTAATTACATGTTCTGGATAACATTTCTCCTGTTGTTACATTTTCTGTTCTTTTCTGGGAAGCTCTTAGCCCTATATAAAGAAATCAATTGCATCTTGTCTTTTTTTAAATGATTAAGGGAATGTTTCAATGTATACTTTCAGATTTCAGAGAAACGTTAAAAAAAAATGAGAGTGGCCTTTAAGCTTCAAAATTCAAATAACCTGAAGTCCAATGATGGAAGCACAAATCATTCACTCATTGTTGCATCACATAAATAGTTCATGGGCAAAAAATAGAGAGAACGGAGGAATAAATAAAACTTTTTCACTTTGAGAACCGTGATTTGACTCTTGGTATCCCCAGAAAGAGCTGACAGTGGGTGAAAGTCAGTATAAGAAAGATAATCCAGGGTTTCCAAACATAGTAGCATTGTTAACACAAGAACCGGTTCTGACAGGTGTGAACACTGAAAACTCATTATAAATTAGTCAGACTGTTCACATCATCAATTAGTCCCCAGCTCATTGATATTCAGGCTTCCTGTTCTTCCTTGTCTGAATAGGCTGTGAGTATCTCCCTCTAATAACCACTCTGGGGTCCCTTTGTGCCATAATCAATAGTTTCATTTTATTAAATTACTTCATCTTTCCGTTATGCCACATGTCGTAGGTGAAATGGAGTATAGAACATTTTAATATCTCTGATAACAAGAACAGTAAAAATAAAGCTAATTTAGAAGTCAAAGAAGTTCGAGACACCCATTTACACATGCATGTAATACAAGCTTATTTCAATCCTGTATAAACGGTATTACATATATTAGCCTTAATTCATGTAAGATGAAAATACAATTTGATCTGTTCATACCAGTTTAGTACCACTGATTTAGCACCTTTGTGCAAAGCATCAGCTTTTCAATAAAAAGTAAAATACAGCTGCCTATACTTCTTTTTGTTTGTTTGTTTGAGACAGTCTTTCTCTGTCACCTAGTCTTTAGTGCAGTGGCGCTACCATGGTTTACTGTAGCCTCAAATTCCTGGGCTAAAAGCAATCCTTCTGCCTCAGCCTCCCAAATTACTAAGATCACAGGCACTTGGCACTATGCACAGCTCTTTTGAAAAAATGTTTTTGTAGAAACAGGATCTTACTATGTTGACCACGCTGGTCTCGAACTCCTGGCCTCAAGGGATCCTCCCGCCTCAGACTCCCAGGGCACTAGATTACAGGCATCAGCCACCTCACTCGGCCAGCCTATGCTTTTATGAAATGTTTGTTTTAATTATAGTTTTATATGTTTATATTTATATACATTATCTTAAAATAAAAATATATAACATAAATGTAAATTTTATATATTTATATTATGTTATATCATGTTTATATTTATATACATTTTCTTTTAGATTGCCTTGCATTATAATTTACATACAATACAATTTTTGCATTTTTAATGTAGTTTGATAAATTCAGATAATTGTAGATAGTCATAAACTCATCACCAATCAACAGTTCAATGACACTAAAAAGGTACATGGGGTTTCAGTTAATCTAAAATAAAAGCAAGGTTTAGATGTCAAAAAGAAAAAAAGTCTCCTAATTCCTCTTTGCAATACTTAATTCCCTCCTCTGACCTCTGGCCCTAGACCATCCCTGGTCTCTCAGTCAATATTGTATACAGTTTTTTTTTTTTTCTTTCAGAATTTCATGAAAATAGAATCATATAGCATAGAGTCCTTTGTTTTTGACTTCATTTACTTGTGTTTGCATATATTAATTTTTCCAACTCATTACTAATTAGTATTCTATATGATGGAAACATAGCAATCTGTTTATAATTCACCAGTTGATGGTCACTTAATTGTTTTCTGTTTTTTGTTTCTATTATGAAACATGGTTTTACGAACATTCGTATAGGAGTTTCTGTGTGGATGTGTGATTGTGTTTGTGTTTTGGTTTTTGGTTTTCTCTGGAGTACATACCTAAAAGTGGGATTGCTGGGCCACACGATGTGACTCTGGTTCTCTAAGAAAAAAAATGCCCACATGGTATTAAACGGGAAACATTAGTACTTGGGAGAATAACTGTGAGAAAATAGGGAGAGAAGCAAAAAAGAGAAGGCTGTGGGAGGTTTCTGACTGCAGTAAGTCTGCAGCAATGTGGAGGAGGTGGGTGAGATCTTGTGGAGTCCAATCCGGTGCAGTCAGAGAAGCCGTGGGGCGTCCTGAAGCCAAAGTCAGCGAATGGATGACTGACGCCCCAGGCTGCCGTTGAGGGTCTCTCTGGTAACATGGTCACACTCCATCACCATCTGGGGGCAGTGTATGAGGACCACAGGCTCACTACGAAATTCATGGTGTAAATCCAAGTACAACAATTGGGACGCTTGGTCACCTCTGCTTCCTGTCATTGGAGATCCGGGGAGTGCTTTCTCCCACCCGCCAGGTGTGTGAGAGGCTGCTGCTGTGTGCCTCATTCCCACTGGTGAGGGAAGACAGGTTTCAACCGCTTCACATCTCATGTTTTTTCTTTTTGACTCGCCCCATCTAATGGAACACTGAAGAATCTTCTGTGTGGATGATCAACCTTAGAGTCTCAAGGGTGGAACCATGGGAATTATTAAGAAACTGTTATGGTGGTCTCACTGGCAAATGGCATTAATCCAAAGTTGCAGTTCTCCATGTGTGCTCCTAGGGAGACACTCAGGGTCTCTGGGGTCCACTCAGGAGTCTGTGAGATCAGAACACTTTTCAGTTCTAAGCTTTTCACTTTCTAACTCTTATACGTAAATGTACCATGGAATTTTCTGAATTCAACGTGACCTGATAGTTTAACTGATCTGATGGCTAATGCAATGTTTGCTCATCTATTCTGATGTTTTCTAGAATTTTCTAAATAGATGTAGGTTATCATATGTGTGTTTTAAGAGATTATTCATCCTATTTTTGAGCATTTCAACTGTGTTGTTTTCAGCTATCTTTGGTTACACCTGTAATAATCTTTGTGATGACATTATTATTCAATAAATCATTAGTTAGAAATCCCCAAAATTTATTTGCTGCCATACAAGAAATCAAGAATTACACTCTACTATTTTATTTAAACATTTTATAACTTTTCAAAATTTTTGAATTTTACCTAACACTTTATTTTAAAATTTAATACTTTTAAACTAAAGGAATGTATCTATTTTTAAATTTTAAAAATGGAAAACAGGAAACTGATTTATTCAATCCTAGCTCACTATCTATTTCTTAAGATGGTGAAAACACAAATGAACCTAACATATCAGAAAATTATCTCACCCATAGAATAGGAAATCTCCTCCAAAGCAACTGGGTAAAACTACAAATAAGAACTAAATAATGCAAAATGTCATAACTCCATTGACTTTATATATATTAACAACTTATCATTTTAGCAATAGGAAAAATAACACCATGGTGCTTGTTATGGCAGGATCATTTTGAAACCAATAATTTAGAATGGTAAAAATGGATTGAATAATTATCATAGATGTGATCAGCTCTTTAAAAGCCAAAGATTATCTGGTACATTTTTCCAATGCACAGATGAAAAGAACACTGATGCCTCTTGCTGGGAACACTGTCATATTCCATTGGTTGTGAAAGTACAGCCTGACGAGCATCAAAATCTTGTACAATTGACATTCCTGAATCCTTGTTGAAAGAAATGTCAGTAAAATAAATCAAGGCAGTGACATTTTCACTGATACAGCAACTCACCAAATGATAGGTTTAGCTGGAAGCATGCAAGATAAATTAATATTTTGTTTGCAGAATAACACATTTAACATTCAAATGGATGGATCTACACATATGGATAGAACTTTCTTTTGCTCGTATTCATCTGGTATCACCCCCAACAAATCGTCAAAAACAGTCATGAATTCCCGGCGACAATCACAATTAGTGCAGAAATATTGAAAATGATAAAAAACAAACTTTTTTTGAGTTGCATGGTTGATCTTGGAGCAACTTTGAATGCTAAACTTCCACAAGACACAAAGGACTTGCAAAAACACTGTGATCAAACTTTAGCCTGACCTCCACCTGCACTGGCGCATGTCCCAAAGCTGACCCCCAGTCCCTGAGCCCTTGTACAAGGTCTTAAGAAAATGCAACATTGCCAAACGGCAAAAATGTACATTGTCCCAGCCTACATTGTCAAACCATTTTCAGTGATTCTCCACTCATCCCTCTTCTGTAATTTTCCATTCCTCTATAGCCCACCTAGTTCCTTTTGGTTTTTCCTTTTTTATTTTGAAACGACGTTGTTGACATTTGCACTAATGGTGCAAAACCGATGATGGGTGATATTCCTGGGGTTTTCGCGTGAATCAAGGCAGTAGAAACAAATTGCACAAGTAGTCATGAAATTCTTCACTGCCACAAGTTCCCAGTTAAAAGTAATGTCAGTTTTACTTAGTAATGAACTTTACTAAGCAGTAAGACATATTTAATGTTATTAATCCTGACTCCTGAGTACACATCTATTTAATATTCTGTGTAATGAATCTGGGAGTATATAAATCCCTCTGCTGCATACTGAAACCCAGTGGTTGTCCTCAGAAAAAGTACATCTGTGGCTGAGTTTCAAGTCTAAATAGTTGCTTTTTTCACTCGATACTATTTTCAATCAGAAAAGCATTGATAGAAAAACAATAGTTATTCAGACTTACGTGTTTGTCAGATATATCCGAAAAAATGAAAAAGTCTCTAAAATATTTGTAATGCATGCATAATGCATGCATATGACATATATACATATATCTCTATATATATGACTTTAAAGAAATACAATTTTGAAAAACTTATTTTTGCCATAGTGAAATAAATAGCTTCCATTACTTAAAAGAACTTTCACGTAAGATTTGTGACAATATTAATAAGCACATGTATTTAATATTATGTGATTAGAGTTGGCAACTCTTGAAAGATCTGCATGATTCAGTAGACCAACATTTTCCCAAATGACCCATTTGTATGGTTATAATGCTTTGTGTGGGTAAAAGATTTTCAAAATTTCAGATGTATCAATGGATTTTAGCGTAACAGATAAACAAGTTCTTTGACATAATTATGCATTTCACATTGCAAATACTCTTTTAAGAAACTGCCACTTGACAGTTTTAGTATAGTAGCAAATAAAAATAATCCACATTTATCTGAAAAAGCTCATTAAATACTCTTTCCTTTTTCAACCACCTTTCTGTGTAAGGCCAGATTTTCTCTGCATACTTCAACCAAAATAATAAACTGCAAAAATGTTCAATGCAGAAGCAAATGTGGGAATCCAGTGTCTTTTATAAGCTAGTCATTAAAGAAAATTTCAAAAATGTAAAACAATGTTACTTTAAAAAAGGATAACTTACAGTTGTTTATGAAACAGTGTATATTAACATGCATAGAATTTATTGCTATGTATATGAATTTAAAATACATATTTTATCAACATATTTTTAAAGTTTTTCGGTTTTAATTCCAGAACTGGTAAATATCAATAGATGTAAAGCTCTGCAGGCCTGTTGATACTACGATGTTTAACCCTATAAAGGGAAGGGGGTCACAGGGCCAAAAATTTGAGAACCACTGACCTAAAAGAAGGTAATAGTTGTACAGGCAGTGAGAAGTTGCAAACTTCCATGTACATTTTAAAGAAATAATTGATGGCATTTCAAAAACAGCAACAAATTGGGGATAGAAGGGATACTGCAAAACACAGAGTGGTCATAGGCATGGCAGGAGAAGAGTGAGTTTCTGACATGTCAATTTTTAAAATGACTGTTTGACATCCAGGTGAAGAATTTGAGTTTTCAGTTGGATGCACTCATCCAGATTTCCATGAAGCAATTGTTGCTGAATGACACATTTCAAAGTCGTTAGAATATTGACGACATTTAAGGACAGGGTAGCTTCACTCATCTCAGGAAAGACGTGGTTAATCTACTGAATAGACCCACCCCATGCCCTAAATTGAGTCCATGCTCTTTTTCTACAACTTTCCAATGTGTAGCCTTCAGGTTTATTTATTTATTTATATATTTATTTATTTATGCATTTTCTCTCTCTCAGAAGCCATTGTTTTACTTACTTGGGCAACTGTGAAAGACTTTCCGAGAAACAAAATCCTCTCTCCATTATGACGCCTCTCTGGAAACGTAAACACTGAAAGTTCGAGCTAGGGCTGGACATGGCGGTCCGCACCTGTAATCCCAGGATTTTGGGAGGCTGAGGCGGGAAGATTGATTGAGTCCAGGAGTTCAGCACCAGACTGGGCAACAGAGCGAGATCCCTGTCTCTACAAAAAATAAAAAATTAGCTGAGTGTAGTGGTGCGCATCTGTAGTCCAGGCTACTCAGGAGGCTGAGGAAGGAGAATTACTTGAGCCTGGGAGGTTGAGGCTGTAGTGAGCTGTGATTGCACCACTGCACTCAGCTTGGGCAACAGAATGAGACACTGTCTCAAAAAAAAAAAAATTAGATCAAACATTTTCATTTTTCTATAAGTGTCAAGTTTGGTGTTCTGGCTGCTGGGTCTGAGGGAGAATCACAGAACTGGATCATTTCCTTGAGTAAACTCAGCCTTAGGTTTTAATTAAAATAAGATAATTATGTTGACGGAGATTGGATAAATTTTCAATATCTGTGTGGGTTCATTTCTTTATAAAAACAATTTCTAAGTGTCTGAAAACAGTTATAATGTGGTATTTTATACATGCACATACACACAAACACACATATAAAAATATACATAGATACATATTACTATGTGTATATATATGTTGTATATTTGTACAAACATATATATGCATATATATAATTTTTTATTTCTATAACTGATGAGCGACTGGAAATTTTCGTTTGTGTGAAAATGCTTTGGTAAAAATAAGAAAAGTATTATCTTTCTAGCTGATCCAGTAATACATAAAATGCTTTTAATCATCCCATGTATAAATTTAATGTTTCTAAAGATGTCCCCCAAAATATATATGTCTATATTTATACATATATATTTTAAATATATATTTACACATATATATTTTAAATATATATATATATATATTTTTAAGACAGAGTCTTGCTTTGTCACCCAGGCTGGAGTGCAGTGGTACAATCTCGGCTCACTGCAACCTCCGCCTCCTGTGTTCAAATGATTTTCCTGCCTCAGTCTCCCGAGTAGTTGTAATTACGGGTGTGCACCCTCACACCCGGGAAATTTTTGTATTTTTAGTAGAGACGGGGTTTCACCATGTTGACCAGGCTGGTCTCGAACTCCTGACCTCAGGTGATGCACCCACCTCGGCCTCCCAAAGTGCTGGGATTACAGGTGTGAGCCGCAGCACCCCACCAAAAAGCACTTTTAAATTCTTCTCTAATGTTTAATAAAATGCATTTTCTGTAAAGTCTTCAGCTTCTGTCTTAAACTAGTTTTTTAAATTTTCTCAAATACTCTCAATAGTATTAAAACCATTATGTGCAAATAAGAATGGTATTTACTAATAACTGTTAAAAGTATACTTCTATTTCTTATCTGGGCTAAACAGCTCTATATTTTCTTTGCCTTCGTAAGTTTGATTTTGAGATGAGAAGTCTTTCTTTAGTTTATTCTAGGAACTTACCCAACTTCCTTAGTCCATCTTTGTCTATAAAGCTTCCCATTGTGGCACTGATGTCTGTAGAACCTGAGGAAATTCTATTTCTTTACGACATAACGTTCTGCCCATTGTAATTCACAAGGAATTCTGTAATTTTAAAACAGTTGAAGATGTCCTTTTAAAAATATGCACGATTAGCCGTATTTTAAGAGTTTTACAATTAAAAAAAAACAAAAACAAAAAAAAATCACGGGCCGGGCACTGTGGCTTACGCCTGTAACCCCAGCACTCTGGGAGGCCGAGGCGGGCGGATCACAATGTCAGGAGATCGAGACCATCCTAGCTAACACGGTGAAACCCAATCTCTATTAAAAATACAAAAAAATTAGCCACGCTTAATGGCGGGCGCCTGTAGTCTCAGCTACTCGGGAGGTTGAGGCAGGAGAATGGCGGGAACCCGGGGGGCGGAGCTTGCAGTGAACCGAGATGGCGCCGCTCACTCCAGCCCGGGCGACAGAGCCAGACTCCGTCTCAAAAACAAAAACATTATGAAGTCAAACTAGCCAGGCTGTTCTTTGATGAAAAGTTGCTTTTTCACCTCTCTCCTAGACTAAAACCATAGGTGTGTTTGTTGTTGCGGCTGCGTGGAGGCATAAGCACGTCACATCCTTGCCTGCAGATCCACCCCCTCCTCTTCTCAGCTGTGAGATCCCCTCTAGGCCCACTGTGCTGCCTCCACGCCACAGCCCACTCGCGAGAAAAGATGGCCCTGACACTCCCGGGTTGGGTCTGTCTGAGTGGCTGGACTGCTGCCGGTTATGATACTTCTGTTTGTCCAAACGCCCTTTTCTTCTGCCTCAATGGCAAACAAAACCATTGAAATTTCCCAGGCTGTACCTAACACAGGAGAACAGTTATCCTTTATAGACTCAGATCTCCACAATATCTGGGAATTCTGTGGTCCCTTATCCTTCCCCTTTTCCAGAAATGGCCTGGATTCACCAGTAGCATACATCACCCTTAAGGGTGCCACTGTGTTCTATGCCCTCCTCCTGCCCTGCACTTTCAGTAGCTTTCCCGGTCTGAAGAAAACATGGCTTTGACATTGGATTAATAACTTTCTTTCAAATCTATATTACTCCCAGCAAAAATGTTTTTGCCGTAATACCTTTAAAGACCAAGAATTTGTCCCGCATCCTACCTTCTCCAAGGCAAAAGATATTGCAGGTGTGGTCAGCCACATCCTGGGTGAAATAGAGCAGCAAAGCACATTGTGGAAAGGGATGGTTCGTGGTATTTCAAAATACCCCATGCCTCACTTCATAAATGTATCTGAATCCCTGCCATTCCCCATTCGAATATTATATATTAATATTTAAAAATATGTGTAACTTTATACATATATTTATTTTTTTATTTATTATTTATTTTGAGACAGAGTCTCGCTCTGTCATCCAGGCTGGAGTGCAGTGGTACAATCTCCGGTCACTGCAACCTCCGCCTCCTGGGCTCAAGCAATTCTCCTGCCTCAGTCTCCCAAGTAGCTGGGATTACAGGCGTGTGCCACCAAGCCCGACTAATTTTTGTATTTTTAGTAGAGACGGGGTTTCACCATATTGGCCAGGCTGGTCTCGAACGCCTGACCTCAGATAATCCGTCTGCCTTGGCCTCCCAAAGTGCTACGATTACAGGTGTGCACCACCATGCCCGGCCATGTATCTGTATTTTTTGATATTCAAAGTCATCCCCAAAAACTCACATAACCACTAACAGTTTATTATACTAAATTGAGCAAACATGGAATTTATCTCGGGTTAATTTTCCAAGCTTGTTAGAAACTCTGCCTATGAGACCTTTGACTTGTTACCCCATTTATATACATGTAATTTGGAATGTATAGAGTTATATGTTTGATATTTTTATTCTGGAGAAACGCATCACTGATATAATCTAAGAAAGAATCAGTTCCCTTTCTGGCACTATTTTTAGGAAGAACATTTTGACGCTTTGTCTTTCTTTGTACATTCTTCTCATGCGTGAATGGTGAAAAAACTCTGCTATCATGCACACGAACCAATCTTTCACACAGGAAGTGTGTTTAAAACAGAAAGAACATTTTATCTTAGAAGGGGGAAGGAATGCAGAGTCTATTGCAGATGTCATTATCTTTTGTACCTTTTTAAATCTGGAAAGACAAGAGATGTATAAAACAACATTTCTCTCCCTGACATTTTCATAATATCACATAATAATTTGATAGTTCTTGTCATCAAAAATATGATTTGAGTATTACTTAGAATCACGTTTACTAGTCTCTGAAATGTCTTAAATAACTTTTTATCATAACTGTCATTAGTTTATTTTAAAATGTTAGTATACTTGTCAGCACTGAAGAACATGGACACTCATAGTAACATTAATTATCACATAAAGGTTTGTGATATGACATGCTTTGTCGCTCATTTCCATGAATGAATGAGTTGTTGGTTGCTTCTTGATCTTAAGGTACAACAAAGGAGAAACAGTTGTTCTTTGTACACTCAAATGTCCACAATATCTTGGAATTCTTTGGTCCCTTATCCTCCCCCTTTTCCAGAGATGGCCTGGATTTGGGGGTAGCACACAGCACCCTTAAGAGTCCCACCGTGATAATCAAAAAGGGCAAAGAATTTTAGGTTCAAAAATGGTATTGTTTTGGCCAGGCGCGGTGGCTCGCGCCTGTAATCCCAGCACTTTTGGAGGCCGAGGTGGAAGCATCACAAGGTCAGGAGATGGAGACCATCCTGGCTAACATGGTGAAACCCCGTCTCTACTAAAAATACAAAAAAATTAGCCATGCTTAGTGGCGGGTCCCTGTAGTCCCAGCTTCTCGGGACGCTGAGGCAGGAGAATGGCGTGAACCCGGGAGGCGGAGCTTGTAGTGAGGGGAGATCGAGCCACTGCATTTCAGCCTGGGTAACAGAGCGAGACTCCGTCTCACAAAAAAAAAAAAAAAAAAAAAAAAAAGTAGTATTGTTTTATAAATATAAGCAATATAATAGTCTCATTATGGAAACTGAAAATTCATCTTTTTTTTTTTTGCAAAGACAATATCTGCTATAGTGTTTGACAGCCTTTGCTAATAATCCCTGAATGCAAAAGTTCATAATGAGTCCAGTTGTATCTTCCTTGATATAAAATCACAGAGCAACATAATCAGCATCCTTTTGGGGCCAAGTATGAGAAGCTGGGTCATGATAGTTGTGGTGGGGACTCGATCATGGTAACTTTATTAATTTCCTACTGCTGCTGCTACCAACTACCAAAATTTAGAGGTGTAAAACAGCTTAATTTAGATTTCTGGAGATCAGAAGTCCCAAATCAACCTCACTGGGCTAAAGCCAAGGTGTCAGTCTGGCTGGGTCATTCTGGAGGCTCTAGGGAAGCATCTGATTCCTTCACTTTGCCGGCTTCTAGAGGCCACCTGCCTTCCTCACCTCATGGTGCCGTCCTCCATTTTCAAAGTCAGCACCACATCATTACATATCCATTGCTGACTCTTAACCTCACTGCCTCCCGTTCATAAAGACCCTTGTGATTATACCAGGTTCACATCTACAATCCAGGATAACCCCTCATCTCAAGATAATTCATCACTTCTGGAATGTCCTTGTTGCCATATAAGCTAATGTATTCCAGATTCCAGAGATTGGGATGTGGACATATTTGGAGGGCCAGCAAACAGCTGGATAGAACTTGCATCGGTGGTTAAATACATAAGTGCATATAGAGAATTTGATATTCTTTACAACTTTCCTCCATGTTGATGCTAGTTTTATAATATCACTATATAAACACTTAATGTTTCTACATGAAGAACGTATTCTACTGTCGAACCCATTAAGTCTTTAAGTCCTAAATCACCCTAATATTGTAAACTTTTCACAAGGCCATACATTTATTTGATTATTCAGATTTGCAAATATGATTTAGGCTAACTAAAATTTCAAATGTCTGTCCTTAATGAGAACATACGCAGATAAAATCGTACTGCACTCTTTCTGCAAATCTTTTAAGAAATGCATACATAAAACGTACAGAAACAACAGCTGACAGGTGGGCACAGCACCCCAGATGCACCTACATAATTCATAATACCACGTCTTGGATTTGCTTCTATTCAGTCTACATTTTATAACTTGTTTTGGTTCTTGAAACTACTACTAAAAGGGTGTGTTAAGCAGTTTAATGTTGTTAGATGATTGTTATTTCTATTACCATCAGGCACTGGATTTTTTTTTTGTTTTAAGGTTTGCATTGTTCATGCTTGCTGTTTTTCTCTCTCCCACACATCTTATTATACAGTAAAGAATGGATCATTCAGCACACCAGGCATTCAGGAAGAATAGAGCCTGATTATTTGGGTTTATTTATTTATGTTTTCAATTTTTTTTTTAAAGAACCGAATCATTTATTTTAACACTCAGACTAATTATTTGACTCAATGATTAAGTGCGCATTTGCCAGTGAGGCTTCCAGAGATTTAAGCAGCTGTGAAAAAAACTCACACAAACCCAAACTGGAAAAGTAAATGGAGTTTTTTCTTCACACGGGGGCTTTGGAATCTGCAAACCGGGACAGTTAAGTCTAACGGCTGTTCTTTGGTCCATTTGTGTAGAGTGTTAAACAGGAGGCCTTCCCTAATCATCTCATCATCAACTGATCACAACAGACGGGTTTTCATGCTCAAGCTCTTGCTTATCAGCCGTCATCTAAAAACTATATAATATTGCATGAGTAAAATGTAAAACATCGATTCACCTGCACCAAAAGGACTGTTAGTTCAATTAAAATATGTAAATCTTAAATAAAATAATGAGTTAAAATGTTACAATATATTTTAGATGATATGAAGAGCTTTCTTTTAGATGTCCTCTGTGTATACTGCATAGTCTATTACCCAGAGCATGTCCCGATGTTTTTCACTTTCCTGACTTTCTGATATGCTTCCCCTGGAGAGATTTGTACAAACCTTTGTAATAAAAATACTCAATCAATTGTGGCCAAGCCAATTATAAAACAAGGAGGAGATCAATCAAAAGCTTTGTGGCAATGAATATTAATATATGTGTGTGAGTGTGCGTGTGTGTGCATGTGAACACACATACACTTTTATTACCAAGAAAAGGTTAAAACTGGATGAAAAGATGACTTGAAAGTCATCTAGAATCTGTGTGTTCCAAGGACAGGAAGGTGCCCATCTACCAGCCCTCATTTTGCTTCCTCCATTATTTTTCTTCTCCTGGAGCACTGCTATCAGTATGTAAAACATGCTCCACCTGCTGCTGCATTAAAGTACCCTTAACCCTACATCTCTTTTCACAATCAACCTATTTCCCTTTTCCCCTTACAGAACAATTTGTCCACACACAGATGATGTCCGTTTCTTTTTTTTTTTTTTTTTTAGTTATCTCTTCATTCATCTCTGATCCAGTTGCTGAACTTTGCATTTTACAAAACCCTGTCATCAAGTTCCATTATCTCCCTGCTACTCATCTCACTGCCTTTTGTTAGTTGTCTTGTTTCTCAGACTCTCAGTACCGTCTCTTACTTGAAAAGATCTTGCCTTCTGAAAGATTACATTTTGCTGTATTTCCTTTCCTTTTTAATTTCCTCCTATATACTCCTTTTAGTCTCTTAGAAGACTTTTATCAAACCAATCTTACCAAACTCTAAATATTAGAGTGTCCCAAATTTTATTCTGAGATTTCTCCTCTTTTCTACACACATTTTTATTTAAGCAATAGTATTGCCATGCGTGACTTTAAAGACTATGCGACAATGTGCTAAACATTCCCAAAATACCTACTTGGCATTTCCAGTGCAGTGTTTAAAAGGAATCTTACATTTAATGTATCCAAAACATAAAATTATCTCAGTTCCACCCCTCCTAATCCCTACACACCTGACTTTTCTTGGCACCCCCATTTGAATAAGCGGTGGCCTCATTTTGCTCAACTCCTAAACCTATGAATCTAGATTCTTCCCTACATCTCTCATACCCAACTGAGTAACAAATTTTATTCCCTGTCTCTCCATCTTCAATACCACCAACTGTAGATGAAACTACCGTAATCTTTCTCACTGACCCATACCTCACCTTTGCAAGGGTCTCTCTTTGCTTTCCTTCCTGCCCATTAAAAACCATTCCTTGTATGGCACCAAATACACTTTCTATTGCGGTTTTTCTGTGTTTGCGCTTTCCTTTACACAAATGGAACCTAAGCTTCTCAGAGCATGCAAATCCCTACTGTGGTGTCAAAACTTCATGCTCCCCTCTTTGTTGTATGTGCTCTGGATAATTTTTCTTTTGTTTTTAAGTTCATAAGTCATTTAATTTTCATACCATGAAACCTCAATTATATTCCTGAGTGTAATTTTACATGTACGTTCATGGTTTAACGTTTTATTTCACTAAAAATTATTTTGGCCATTATTATGTTATGTAACCTCAAGGCACTAAGTTTCTTGCAACAGGCAACATGGACAGGGACTTTTTCCCTTCTCTTGCAGTTTCGTTTTTATGGAGCCCTATTACCTTAAACTTGCAAATGCCTCTCAGGCCTGTTTCTTTTTCTATGTGCTCTCTTATTGATCTAAATGTACCTTTATTTTCTTTCTCATTATGAAAGTGAGATCCCCTTTCCTGGTATTTCAGATGAAAAATAGGATTTGGATTGCAAAAATACGGACTGTAATCAAGGATTCATGGATTTTTTTTCTCCTTAGTATTTAAGTTTTCCAGACAAAACACAAAAGGTCCTCATTCTCCAACTTTTCTAAGAGGTTTTCCCTAGGTTTATATTCTGCATATTCTTTTTTTTTTTTTTTCTTGTATACCACAGAATTTTTTTTTAATTTAAATTTTTTTCTTAAAAATAGAAGAAAAAAGAAAAGGAACATACAAAAAGCATATTTATTCCTCTAAAATTAACACACAAAAACATATTTCTTCTTCTAAGATTTTGCAGTTACTGTTCTTGGCCTTCCTTTTCCTGAAATCTTCTCATGAACTACTCTTCTAAATATCTTATAGCTCAGTTCAAATTTTAGCCCTGGATGATGTGTAATCTTCTTCCTCAAGTAAAAATGCGTTTTCTCTTTGTCTGGCACGCTATAATCTAAAAATAATTCTCACCTCTGAACCGACAATGGCAGAAAATCTGGGATAAGCAAATACGATGAACTGCTAGAAGGTGGAACACGGAAAACACACATCACTCCCTTCTCCACGGCTGCTGGCATCTTACTGGACTGATACAGGGAAGATTCCTTGCTAGCATTGCAGGGAGTCTCTGTGCTTTGTCCTAACTGTGCCGTTTAGCAAAACTCGCTTGTGGTTTCTGCCTGTGGCTCTGGTTGTCCATTTCAGGGGATCCTTCCTTGCCTATCACTTTCCTTGGCCACAGCACACAAGGGAACTTCAGAGGATATCGCCTTTGAACCCGTCCTCTTGGTGAGAGTTTAGGGACATGGGAATTATTTTAGAGGATTAAGAGTCATGGACAGTTGCAAACCAGGTTTAGGGGTGCTTTGGTAGTACTTAACCCTACGAGAATCTAGCAAGCTGTGGATCTGATTGGTTTCAGTTTGTTTCAAATATCAAATATTATTCAGATCATCGCAACAAAAGATCACATATAGATCTAATTGCATAGGTGTCTTTCATTTAGCTCTGTGCTCTGTAGTATCACCCTCTTTCAAATTCAGGCTAGATCCTAGTGGGTGATTGAAACAATGGGTTTAGATGAATAGGCAACACCCTTAATCTCAGTGTTGCCAGCAGGCAAACTTTCATCTCCTGCTATGGCTGCCACTTCACAGCCTGCTTCAGTGCGGGGCATAAAACAGTTGGCGCATTTCACTGTATAAGGTTCCAAGTTATGTGACTATCAGCAAATCTACATTATAATACGTTATATTGCTTTGAAAGCCAAGTTTTGTAAAAGTAGAAATTTTTCTTGTTTGTTTATTGATTTATACCGGTTGCTTAGAATAATGCCTGTATAGAGGAAGTGCAGAGTACACGTATGTTGAGTAAATGAATGAGTAAGTAAGCAAATGTATAATCCATGTAATTTATTTAAAATGCCACATTTTTATGGATGCATTAATATATAGTAATATTACAATATATAGGCTGGGATGACAAGTAGCAGCTTTACAAGTGGTTAACCACTCTGGAAGATGGAGGAAAAAAATATTTAGGGAGATGGAGCTTTAATTATGTCTGTATCTGTTTATAATTCATTGAAAAATTCATTTCACAGCTAATAGTTCAATTCATTGAAAATAATGTTTAAAGCAAATATGGAAAATGTGAAAATATTAATATTTATTATGTGTGATTATATTTTGTTTATTTCATAAACAAATATGGACTGGACACCTACTAAATGATGATATAATTTTTTTATCACCTTCTAGAGACTCGCATGTTATTTTGCCCATTAGAGGCAACCAATATTTATATTATTCTAGCTGACATCATTTCTTATTACATGAATAGCGTGGCTAGATAATTTAATCTTTCTAATGTTTATTAAGATATGAGATGATTGAGTTCAGTTACATTGTAATAATCACTTGCCATCAAAAGGAAGCATATTAGCAATAAGTAAATAGATAAATAAATTGATTATTTGAGAGACAAAAGTAATTACAACCACAAAAATACTAGTAAGAGCAAACGTCAATATGAAAATTTGTGCCAAGCACTATCCTAAGATCTTATATCAGTTAAGTCATTTTATAGTAATGATAATATTTAAGTTGTGTTAATGTCATTGTTTTCAAGATGAGCAAACCGAAGTGCGGACTGATTTGTAACTAGCATCTTATGAAAAAATAAAGTGGAGTAATTTATAAGCCTTTACACCATCTTTTTTTTACTTTTTCTTTAAAGACCAGCAGAGACTGGTGCTTAAAAAGTGGACACAGGCTGGATTCATATCCTGACCCTGCCCTAGCTAGGATTCATATCCTGACTAGCTCTGCAATTTTGAATACGTTGTTATTAATTTCTTTAAAAACAGTATTAAAATTGCATGTGAATATAAATAACATATTTTATAATAAAAAAGCTACACTGCCCCAAACAAATAAATGTGCAAGAAAACTGACATTGTTTTATATGTTTTGCAAGTATGCTTAATGTCAGACTTACTTGACAAAGGAGAGCTGGAATCATATCAGCTCCTATTCCTGCTCTGCTTGGAGATGACATATCATTGGTCTCTTGAAAATGCCAGTAAATAAATGTGAGAGAAGGCCACTAAACAGTCATTATAAAAATGACTCTGAGCTCATGAACTCCCTGAAAGTATGTCAGGGACCCTCTAAGAAATCCCCACAACCCACTCTGATAACAGCTGCTAAAAATACTAACATTGATAATCAATTTAAACAGTTCACTCCGAAGTAAAATTGTCTCATAAAACATTCCTAATGTATTATCTAGACAAACCCAACAACTGATTGGCTACATTTATCAAATTTCCAGTGACTTTTATGTATATGTATGTATTTAAATTTTTATAAAGATTTAATGTGGCCCATCTGATTTTTTTAAAAAAAAAAACTAATTTGAAAGTTTAGTAATATTTTTGGAAGATAGAATTTTTTTCACCAGACAGCAAAATACCAAAGTAAGAAAGTTTCCAAATGCTTTCAGAATTCCTTAATACTTAATTAACCAATTAAACAAAAACACTTAGATATTTCTTTGGCCATGGAGCAGAAGGAAGGTGGGTGTCAGAATTTTGTGTCTCATAATGCTTGTGCAGTAGTTCATTAGGTTCTACATGTGAGAACAAAATAAACGCTTATTAAAGGTCAATTCCTGGTACAAGCCTCAGGTTCTTTTTCTTCCCTGCTCTTCAGAGAGAACATAAGGCACCCCATTTGTAAACCTATATTGTATTCCAAGTATGACGTATTCTCTTATGATTTTGCTTACTTTCTGTTTAAATAATACATAAGATATTCGTTTAACTTTTTATGTATATGTTTCTTTATCTTAAAATGCCTAACAATTCAGAGTAAAGATATTTTTCATACAATACTACTTAGAGGTGGGGACATTTTTTTTTGATTGTTATAAGTTGTAGTTAACAGTCCCATCTCTAATTGTCAACCACTATTAATTGAAAAAGTTAATCTCGCCCTACCATGCTTCATTCAATGGTTAAATTGTATTAATCAATCCATTCAGTCAATATTTCTGAACTCATTTTAGTTCTGAATCATTTAAGCAGAGGATCTTCTCTTGGTGTTGTTTTGCCTGAATTCTAAAGCAAGGAAGCTGTTAATAGCTTTGCCTGCATTCCAACTTAATTAATCCTCCATAGAACCAATTATACATTAAACCACATTATCTGTACATGAAGAAATCTCAGATTCCCTCTACAGTCTAAATTCCACTTAATGCTTTTCTCATTCTCAACAGTATCCTAAAATCCTATATGCCACAATTCTCTTGGTGACCATATACCACAATACTGCTTTCCTCACACCTGTCCCTCTAAATAAAAAACTGATTGTAAACAATCTTCTCATGCTGTCCTACTGGAACTCAACTTTCATGTTCCCATGATTTCCTCAACATTTTCTCTTCTGTTTTCTCTGCCTTTTCAATAATTTGGTAAATATTGCAAATTAATTTTGTTAAAATTTGTTTTGTAACATACGTCACTTTCTACCTTGCAGTATGGTCTCTGTGTAGTTATATTATTGAATAAAATGTCAAATTTATAACAGAGTTATTTTACTTTTTGGTTTTCTGATTTATTTTTTTCTTTTGCCTAGTAATTAATCAGTATTTGTTGACATAAATACTTCACTCAAAATATATATGTCAAAAATAGGCTACAAAATACGCTTTGTTTTGGTGCAGAGTAAATTTTGAGAAAGAAACTATTTTCACTAGATCTGTAAATATTAAAAATATTCATAAGGTATAAAACGATCAGTAATATACCACATAAAGTGTGTTTGCTTCTTTAGAAACCAAACCAAAGTGAATGGAATTAATGTTCAAATTCAAAGCATCCCATAAGCTGTAGTACAGACTGTCCCACATGACATTCGCCAAAGTCCTTCCTATATCTAATGCTTACATTAATTAATTGCCAATGGTTTTCCACCAAAATAATCCATTTTAAAACCCATAATTTAAAAGAGTATTGAAATAATAACAAATTATGAATATAATTGTGACTCATTTTTGGATATAATACTATTTTGCTCATTTTTGCTTTCTCTAGGAACTATAAACTTTCAACGTTCAAATAAGAAGAGTTAGAAAATCCAAATAGACAAATGACTTTAGAATAAATTGAAAGCACTATCAAATGATGACTGCCAATAAAGAAAAAAGACAGTGATAAGATAAAAGATAACTCTATAGAGAAATGTTTTTCAACTTTTTTTTTTTAATTTATTTTTTTTTAGACAAAGTCTCGCTCTGTCACCCAGGCTGGAGTACAGTGGCACAATCTTGACTCACTGCAACTTCTGCTTCCTGGATTCAAGCGTTCAAGTGATTCTCCTTCCTCAGCCTCCAGAGTCCAGAGTAGCTGGGATTACAGGCACCTGCCACCGTATCCGGCTAATTTTTGTATTTTTAATAGAGATGAGGTTTCTCCATGTTGGCCAGGCTGGTCTCAAACTCCTGACCTCAGGTGATTTGCCTGCCTTGTCCTCCCAAACTGCTGGGATTACAGGTGTGAGCCACTGCACCCAGCCAATACTTTTCAACTTTTAAGGAAAAGATAATACCATAAGATTTATTAAATTTGTATGTTAGAAGATACCTTAAAGACATACGAATTATTAGAAGAATGTAATGATAATAGAATTTTCTTTTTTTTTTTGGGACGGAGTCTCGCTCTATCATCCAGGCTGGAGTGCAGTGGTGCGATCTTGGCTCACTGCAACCTCCGCATGCCAGGTCCAAGAGATTCTCCTGCCTCAGCCTCCCGATTAGCTGGGACTACAGGTGCATACCACTACGCCCGACTAATTTTTTGTATTTTTAGTAGAGACGGGGTTTCACTGCATTAGCTAGGATGGTCTCGATCTCCTGACCTTGTGATCTGCCTGCCTTGGCCTCCCACAGTACTGGGATTACAGGAGTGAACCACTGCACTCGGCCGATAATAGAATTTTTAAGAAATCTTTATCAAAAATTTAAAAAAAGAACTTCTTTAGAGAAAAAAATCTCTATTTTGATTATTCTATAGAATTTATTGAAATGTAATATGTATATTAAGTCATAGACCTTTGATTAATCTGAAACAAGCTGACAGTATTATTCTTAGTAAAAAGCTAGCAGAATTCTAGTCACATTTTAATGAGTTATTTTTGCTGCTTTTGTTCATAAATAATAAATTAGTAATAGATATAATAATTATCATGTAATTTTCATTTCACAGGCTTTATGTTCAGCATTTCTTGTGAGTGTGTGTGTGTGTGTGTGTGTGTGTGTGTGTGTGTGTGTGTGTGTGTGTTTGAGCCTGCATCATTGTAGCCACTAGGGACTCATGACTTAAAAAAGGAGGCAAAAATGGCTGCCCTGTGGAGTTTACCACAGGCCCATTAGGGAGTTATTATGTAGTGGCCACATTTTACAGATGAGGAAACAGACTTAAAAAGGCTAATTAATTTTCTCAAAGTTACCCAGTAAGTGGCAGAAGTGATTCAAACCTCAGGCTGTTTAGTTTCAGGGTCCATTTTCGTCTTTATGCCCTTTATTATAGTTCCTCCATTCTTGATACATTTGTACTGGATTCTTCAAGCAGGGAAAAATAACATGTCCAAACTTTACAAAACAGCCCATGAAAGCAGGGATTTGTCTTATTTAATACTGATTTTATTTACTCCCACAGGAGGAAAAGAAAACCCAATAAAAAGAAGGTCCAGCTTTCCCAAGAGACAGGCTGGGAAACACGTTAAAGACAAAAAGAAACAGCTGCAGGGCCGTGTCTTCCACGAAAAGACCATCACTCTACGAGTTCTTCACTTTAATCCTAAGGAGGACTACCAGCAGGAAAACACTGTCCAGTAATTTTCCTCATAAACTGTGCGTATTTCATGAGAGCCATAGAAACCAAATCAAAGTGAATGGAATCAGTCTTCAAATGCGAAGCATGCCATGAGCTGTAAGACAGACAGTACCACACCACACCCTCTGAAGTTCTTCCTGTCTCTAATGTGTATATTCATTAATTCTCAATGCTTTTCCAAGAGAAATGGAAATTTCTGGATTGGCAAATTTGACAGTACCTTTTAGGTCATAATGAGAAGAGTCCCTACTTGGAAGAAAGAAGAGTTACCTCCAGCTCCCTGCTCTTTTTTCACTTTCTTAGAATCAGCTTCCTTGCATGCAGATGCTGATGAGAACTTTGCCTCTGGCTGGGAAGTGTGGGCCGATGATGAGCAGAGGACATTTTCTCCAATGATGCTTATGCTCACCCCATGGCTGTGTGCAATGAACAAGACTTTCCTTCAGACCTAAAACCACCACTGGCTCGAACTAAAGAACTTGGTAGAGTCCAGCCTAGATCACTGAGTTTTTATTAGAAGGCCGGATTATAATAGCAAAGAATATTATGTATAGCTGAATCTTCTTATCTTATATTGTACACTTTAGGAACTTTCAGAGGTAGGTAGGGGACTCAGGACAGGGTTCCGACCTTGCTGGCATCCTCTGGGTAATATCACCCTTCCATCAACACATTTATTTATGAAAATAAAAATGAATGATTACATTCAGACATTTGTATAGGTCAGTATTTCATTTGACTTAAGTTGTATATTTCACTTACCTTCTCATGAACTCCAAAGTATGCCACTGAACCAGTCTTCCCACTCCATGAGCTGCCCACACACTCTATCTTCAATTGCCTTATGTTACCTGCAGAATACATTTCCAAATCCTTAGTCTAATGTTTGACCATTTCAAATATGGTCCTGACCTGCCTTTATGTCATCTCCATCTGTCATTGTATTCAGCAAAAACAATTTAATTTTTGCTTCTCAACTATATCTATATGTATACCACGCTTCTTTTCCTTTGCTTAAATTGTTATCTTGATTTGGTATATTCAATCTTTCCTTTCTTTTCATCTTGTTCTATACATAATCCAAGTCTCAGTTTTACCACTGTCATATTCAAACTAGCCTCATTCTCTGGTTCTTGAATTGTCTTTTATTCATTTGATACTTAATTCTAAGTTTTGTTATTTTAGTGCATATGCATCATAATACTACATACACTGTGAAATTTGAAGGTTAGGTATACTATCTTAAGTTTACTTATATTCCCCGAATGTTGGATAGTGCTTTGAATATACTAGGCCTCCTTATTTTTTGATAAATACATACATATGTGTATGTATATATATATAAATAGATACATATGTGTATATATATACACACATACACACACACACATATATGTGTGTATATGTATATTATATGAAATACGATTCTGTGAAATACAAATTGTATAGGTGAAAGTTTCTTAAAAATACCTGGCAGTTAGTATGACATTTAAACAAAGGACAGTTTCTGGTGTTGCTACCAGTATTTCAAGAAAAGAGGGGATTTCTATTTATTTGAGTGATCCAGATAGTCACTGAAAATTCAACTTTCAAAAACCAAAGTGAGTGATCTTTCAGATGAGATACCAACAAAATAAATGCCAGTCGTCCAGAAGGTGACTGAATTTAAAAGTTTGGGTTGCCAAGCAGAATGTGGTATTTTCACAGAAATCTCAGCAAGCATGTCCTTCATGATGCACGCCACTAATTAGGCATCTGTGAGCACCTTATGGTTGATGAATTAAGCAAAAACAAAAAACAAAAAAACAAAAAAAAAAACCCAAAAAACAAAAAACCACTCTTTCTTACAGAAAATACACCCACAACTTCTAAAGAAAAATTATTTATGTCTGAACGTTTCAAGATAGTCACAGTAATGAATTGTCACAGTAATGATTGCTGTTTCTGTGAATTATTGAAGTCCATTGTAATCAGTAATGGTATCTGATGTTTCCTAAATGCCTAATACTGTTCTCAGCAAGAGAATGAATGCCAAAAACTCCCTATCTACAAGAAGGATGCTAGTATTATTCTTAGAAGGTCTCAAAGCTAGTATCTGACAGAGCTGGGATTTGAACCAAGGGAATTTGTTCGCAGTTTCTGTGCTTCTAACCACTGTACTATACTATTCACTATAGGAAGGCAATTTTATTAAACAGAAAATTTATGGCAGAGAGATGAATCACAGGCTTGAAAAATAAGGCATCATGAACAATTTCAAGAATACATACTAACTTTAGAACTAATAGGACCCAGGCCTGGCGCAGTGGCTCATGCCTGTAATCCCAGCACTTTGGGAGGCAAAGGTGAGTGGATCACCTGAGGTCAGGAGTTCGAGACCAGCCTGGACAACATGGCAAAACCCCGTCTCTACTAAAAATACAAAAAATACCCGCGTGTGGTGGTATGCGCCTATAATCCCAGCTAATCCAGAAGTTGAGGCAGGAGAATCGCTTGAACCCGGGAGGCAGACGTTGCAGTGAGCCTAGATCACGCCATGTCACTCCAGCCTGGGTGACAAGAATCAAAAAAAAAGAAAAAAAAAAAAAAAAAAAAACAAAAACAGGGACCCAGTGAACTGCAAATGTACTAAGTAGGTGACTCATAAAATTCCGGTAAGCAAGACTGTTCTTTATGTGAGCAGTATAATATTTCATGAGAGCAGTGAAACATTTAAAGTTCTTATGTTTTATTTTCATGAAGAGTATATCATAAAGCTTGTAATTTAAGACAAAAAAGATAAAATCAAGTTTATTGCATCTTAATGAGCACTTATAATGTACAAAACACGGAAGTTAGTGTTTCATGGATTATTTTACCTAATTCTTGCCATGCCTTAAGAGGTAGTTATTACAATGAAGTCATATTTCATGCAAATTTTATGTTTTAGAAAAACTTTTCATTGAGTTATAACACATTGATAATGATATTATGGTATGCGCTCTTAGATATTCATGCATTACACAGTTGCTGAACTAAGCTGATGGAATGCACCTGTAGTTTTATGGGTAGTGGTAGTTCACTGTTTCTTACTATCTTAGAATATTGCATTGTATATATTTACTATAATTTATTAATTCCTTCTAAAAGTTATGATAGTTATGAACCATTTAGTTGTTGGCTACTATGAATAATGCTGCTGTGAAGGGTTCTGTACATGTTTTTTAGTGCACAGATATAAGCATTTGGAAAGGCATATATATATATGTGCGAGTGTATATATCTTCAATTTAGTAGAGTTTACAGTAGTAAACAATTTAGTAGAGTTACAGGACTGTATCTATACCTATGTCTATACCTATATTCAATTCAGATGACTTAGACAGCTGGTTTCCAAAGTGACTGTATAAACTTGCAATCCCATCATCAGTGTACAGGCCTTCCAAATGCTTTGCATTCTTCCCAAATGCTGACTGTGTTCCATTTTGTTTTCAAATACTGTGTCTTGAACAAGCACAGTACTCCTTTGTGTCAGGAAGTAATATGTCCAGCTTTTTAATTCTCTTTTGGTTAAGAGGGCCATAGATAAATGTTCTCTGGTATTCTTGTTCACTCAGTTACATTTGTATAAAATTCTGACTGCCAATTGCTCATACAACAAGTGACAAGGCAGAATTATTTAAAGCTTGAAATTTTGAATACATTATTGAATTACGCATAATTTGAATTATAATAATATACATATTGAATTATATATTATTGAATTCGTTAATGTCCTAAAGGCTAGCAGATTGACAGTTGCATATTTGGCATGCTTTGCTTTTTGAATTTTATTTTTCATTGCAGATTTATTTCTCAATTACAATAAATTTTGTAAACAAACCTCAAGTTTATGAATAAAGAACCATTTCAAAAATTTAAAAAGGAAAGTAATATATTCAGCTTTTTGATTCAGATGTTGACAGATGGATTCTTTAAAAAGTGAGGGTTCTGTTAAGATTGTCCTGGAGACTCTGATTTGGCAGCCTCTGGTGGGACCCACAGATAAACAGGGACATTCATCAGATCCTTTGTTCCCAAATTCTAAAGCTCTGTCAATCTATTGCCAGGAATGTCTCTTAAGAACAATCTGACCTCTGTCTAATTTCATTGAGTTCTAGTCGTTGAACTTATTTTGCTGTCTAAGAATATGTTGATTATACTTTTTGGTCCAAATGTGCACTGTCTGGTAAAGATGATTATTAACCTATTTAGCCTTCTGCTGCTCTCTTGGTTCTCAATGTAAGTTTGTCTATTTATATCATCTCATCTCACATGCTCTTGTTTTCTTCCTGAAACTCTTGTGTCTGTTGGCGTGTATAAACTGAAAAGACACATGACATGTTCTCACTTATAAGTGGGGGCTGAACATTGAGCACACATGAACATAAATATGGGAACAGTAGACACTGTGGACTACTAGAGGGTGGAGGGAGAAAACAGGGTTGGGTGAAAAACTCCCAATCAGGTACTATGTTCACTATCTGGGTGATGGAATTTGTACCCAAAACCAGAGCATCCTGGAATATTGCCATGTAACAAAACTGCATATGTACCCCCATACCTAAAATAAAAATTGAAATTAAAAAAAAAAAAGTGTTCTATGAGAAACAAATGGCAGCGTAGGCCCAATAAATCTATCCAAGTGAACTCCAAGAACTAATGGTTATGCGTCCATGTGAGGCAATCAAATTATGCATTGGTAATTAATTAGATGTCGGCTCAGGTTCCTTAAGAAATCCATAATTTTTTTTCTTTCTCCTTTGTTGCCTTTATAATTTTCTCTTTACCATTAGTTTTCAAAATTTTAAATATAATGCACCTTAACTCTACCCGGGTTTCTCTGAACTTGTCTGTGGTTTTCTACTTTTTGTTATGCTTAAAAATTATCATACATTATATCTTCACATATTTCCTTATCCATCTTCTTTCTCATCTCCTTCTAGAGTTTCAGTTTATACCTCTGTTTGATTATTTAATATTATTTTACAATTTGTGAATACTCTGCCTTTTTCCTCCTTTATTCTCCATTTTCTGGCTTGGGCAATTTCTTTAAGGTTTATCTTCAAGTTTACTAATCCTTTCCTTAGCTGTGTCAAGTCTGATGTTATTAGAAATATTATTAGTTGTGTCTGGTAAATGTTCCAAAAACTCTCCTTTTCTCTTTTACCACATGGCTTTTTTCACTTCTTGATTATCAGTGTCACTCATTCCTTATTTATTTATTTATTTATTTATTTATTTTGAGATGGAGTCTTGCTCTGTCGCCCAGGCTGGAGTGCAGTGGCACAAGCTCAGCTCACTGCAAGCTCCGTCTTCCAGGTTCCCGCCATTCTCCTGCCTCAGCCTCCCGAGTAGCTGGGACTACAGGCGCCGCCACTGAGCCCAGCTAATTTTTTGTATTTTCAGTAGAGACGGGGTTTCACCGTGGTCTGGATCTCCTGACCTCGTGATCCACCCGCCTCCGCCTCCCAAAGTGCTGGGATTACAGGCGTGAGCCACCGCGCCCGGCCCAGTGTCACTCATTTCATAATTTCAGTGCAACTGCTGAAATCTGTTAATGCATGTTGTCCAATTCTCCACTAAAGTTTTTAACATACTTTCATATTTATTTTAAATTTCTGTCTGTTTCCAACACCTGAGTCATCACTCAGTCCAATTTATTGATTCTTGTCTTGCAGAGGAATGTTTGTGTTTGGTATGGTTTTTCTTCCCAGAGTAACACTGCATAATTGACCTGATTCAAGGCTGAGTGACAGTTTGGGTAATTTTATCTTAACTTGAAATTACCTCTCTATCAAAGGTGTACCCCAACAAAGTTTTCAAGTCAGAGCCTGTTGTGATCAATATTGTCCCCACCCTAGCAGAGTCTTGCACTCTCGTGTTTTCCTCCTTCCCACAATGAGACCGATGAGTAGTTCTCTTTATATTTCAAGAGTTTTCAGCAAAGCTCCTTACACTGTCACTCCAGATAGCCTCAGAATTCAGTAAATGTCTAGAAAGGAAAATTGACCATGTTTTGAGGCCGTTCTTGCAAATGCCCTATGGGTTTCTCTTTCCTCCAACAGCAATTTTCTTCCTAAAAGATGACTGTAATGACAGTCTCTTACCCATGCCCAGAACTGTCAAATACTCACAAGAACAAATCAACTGCAAAATGTTTGCTTAATCCATTGGGTTTTCTCTTCTCTGAATTTTTAGCTACTCTTGTTCATTATTTGACCACTCTCTGATGCCTCTAATGAAATCATTTTTGCATTTTATTTATCAAAGTTTTCAAGTTTTTGTCACCAAGAACACTGGTCTGTCATAAACTACCCAATCCTGTCTTGATAGAGAAATCCATAATGCTATTTTGAAATAGGGTGATATTAATGGTCTCATTTATATGGGAAAATTGTACTAATCATAATATCATCCCCCAGATTTTGAAGGCTTAACAATGTTATATAATTTACAAGTTGATCTACCTTCCTTGGAAGTTGTAATTTTTGTTTATGTTTTTGCCATAAATTTGTGCTTTTAAAATTACTAATCAAAAATTTTTGGACCAGCTGCTTATTTGCATAATATCTAGTTAGGATTTTGGTTTTATTATCGCTATTAGTATTTAAATTGTTTTAATTTATATAAGATGCCATCTAAATGTTTTTGTTCAGTTTATAGTTCTAGTGTTAAATTTTACACTTCAATATTGGAACAGAGGTTGTATTAATAAATTACAACAAGATGGTGGAACAATCTTCATACTCTTTTCTGTTGTTTTATAAGAGAGAATTTAAAGGCATATATTAGATATGTCAAAAATAGAAGACAGTATTAAACTAAAACATGCATCTTGTTTATCAATTTATGCATTCTGTTAATTTTCTTATTTCCAACACTCTGAACCTCCTGAAAGATCAGTGTAGAGCTACATGAATTTTAAATTACATACTATATAAATATGTACTATGGAAGAAAATTAAATAACTTGGTAAAATACCAGCCAATAAATGATAGACTCCAAAATACTTGTAATCATGTTGTACCAGCTTTCTAGGCATCTTTGTAGTTGTGTTCCCTTCACGTACTCAACAGAAATTTACTGAGCATCTACGATGTTCCAGAAGCCATTCTGTATCTGGGGATGCAAAGACAACTAGGACACACCTCCTGCCTTCATTGAGCCAGGAGGCTATTAGAGAAATTCGAGCATAATAAGATGTCAAGATGTGATCGTGCTCAAAAAAACATTAAATAAAAAGGGAGATAATTGGATTTTTTTCCAGAAATTATTTTTTGGAACTTGGAAATTAATCAACATTGCTGCAGAGATGAAAAATGTTACATTATAGAATGATTGAAACTATTTAAAAGATTAAACATGATTACTCTTTTTTTAGCATTAAAACAAATTACTTTCCAAAATATTTACAAGCAAAAATATTCTATTTTATTTTTATCATACCAAACCCAGTCCCTTTACATTTAACTCATCAAAACATTGGCATGAGTTCTCACATAGTGTACTTCATTAATCCATCTCCCTTCAATTCTTTAAATGTGTTAATATTTGTTTATATCCCTGGGTATGGTATATCTTAGTATGTATTTTATGAGGACTTAAAACCAATGCGCTGCTTTTTGATGGAGTATTCTATGAATGCTGATTCAATACTCTTGATTGATGGTGCTGTTGAGTTCTTCCATATCCTTGCTGTTTTTTTAAGTCTAGTTATTTAAGTCTAGTTATCTTATCAGTTGTTGAGAGATGGTTGTTCAAATTTCTAACTATAGTTTCATTTGTGTATTTTTCCCTTTTGTTCTACCAATTTTGTTTCATGTATTTTATGGACCTGTTGTTTGGTGCTTACATGCTTATAATTATCATGTTTTCTTGGGGGATTGATTTGTTATGATCATAAAATGTTTTTCTCTTTTAATTCAGTTTGCTCTGAAATCTAATGTGTCTTATATCAATATGGTTATTTATTTTTTCTAATTAACATTTGCACGATGTATTTTTCCATCTTTGTATTTTCAGCCTCCTTATATCATTATATTTAAAGTGACTTATTGTTGACAGTGTATAGTTGGCTCATGATTTTTAAAATTCTACTCTACCAATCTCTGTCATTTAATCATTTAATCAGTGCTTTTAGATCACTTATATTTAATATAATTATTGATATGTTAATGCTTAAACCTGACCCTTTTATTTCTTTTTTTCCTCTGTATTTCATTTGCTGATTTCTTTTTCCTGCAGTCCTGTGGGTTACTTGAGCCATTTTTAGAATTTTGTTTTAATTTATTAATAGTGTTTTTGAGTGTCTCTCTTTACTGTTAATTTGTAGTTGTTCTAAGTATTGGATTATATATACACGACTTTTGCAACCTACTAGTACCATTATTTAATAATAGACATTCCAGAGAGAAGTGTAGAAACTGTTGTGAGTGGGAATTATTTAAAAATTAATGGCAATAATTTAATATAATTTAGAAAGTGTAAGTTATCAGATTGAAAAGCCCATTAAATTTACAGCAGAAAGAACAGAACTAAACATTCAGAACATACAAAACAAATACAATGTCTGAAAGGCACCCTGAGAGAAAAAGCAACTGACCTACAGGGGAGCAATATTTAGCTTGGTGGACATTTCATCAGCAATGACCCAGGCAATAAGAGGATGGAATGCATATTTAAAATGCTGAAGAAACATAACTGTCAATCTAGAAATCAATATCCAAACAAATTATAATTCAAGAGTGAGGGCAAGACAAGGACACTGTAAAACATATAGGTGGAGAAAGCTCTGTGTGTTCAGTTTAGTGCAACCAAAGTTTAAATTGTGCAAACAAAATTCTGATAGATGAAATTAGTGAAACATGGATAGTTAAATAATACCTTAATCATTTAGATAAAATATTCAAACTCTCTTATTTATGTACACCCTAAAATAATTTTGAAAAATATGTATCCTTTCACGTTTGTTTAAGGTGCCATCCATGTAACTGACATGTTGGGTCTTTGGACCAAAATCTCCCCAGCTTCCCTCCACAACTGCTCCAGCTCCTGGTAATTGCGGTTAATAACACCACCTTGTATTCTTGAAAAATGCTAGGAGAGTAGATGTTAGTGTTATCACCAGAAAAATGATAGCTATGTGAGGTAATGCATATGTTAGTTAGATTTAGTCATTCCATAATATATATATACTTCAAAACTTCACGCTTTATCTGATAAATTCATATAATTTTATCTGTCAATTTTAGCAACGTTGCCATCTAACTTTTTTGTCTTAAGTTTAAATCATTGCAATGATCATTATGACTAGGGCATGGTATATACATTTATTATTTTAAAATAAAACTGTTACCACACAATATTAAATGCATGTGATGGATCCTTAATACCATAAGGATTTAAAAACTTTCAAGTCTGGGAAAAGTGTGTTTCACTCTACTTTAAACCAAGTTAGCTTTTACTGTTTCATGGATGCTGGCAGAAGACCTGGCACTCGGGAGTCAGGCAAAGGATTTTATTCTTCACAGCAAGCAGACAGCGTGACCTTCATGTTTGCACGAGGTCTGCCTCCTCCCAAGTCCTATGGAGATCATGTAAAATTGGCTACCATATACACAGTTGGTCTGCAGCACAGCTAATGAGCCCCAAGTTTACGATTTTCCCTGTCTTATAAATTGGCTGCTGGCATACCTGCCTAACCTTTGTCCTGGAGGGAGACGTTATCTTTCCTGGTGAAAACACAAATCTGCTTTCTGCACTGAAGGGAGACTCTCTCTTCCAATGCCATTTGCTATAGAAACATCCTTGGAAAGACAGCTTGGAACAAAGCTGTCAATGCTTCATCATGAGACACAGTATTTATGATATTATCTATGATCTGGTCCATGCCTACCTGTCTTCTTCTCTAGTCATAATGCAACAAACATGCAATATACACCTGATAGAAATTCTGTGAACGAGTGAAACTAATAGTAATATCTAATATTTATTGAGCTTAGATTCTTACATAATACTTTTTATAGTTTATCTTAAATGTATTTCATAACAACTCAGTCAAGCATCATCTTCAAAACTACAGGAGGAAGCAGAGTTGAAGATTTCAAACTGTCTCCCTAAATGGATTGAATATGGAATAATTTCTGCTTAGAATTTCACCCCAATTCCAACTCCTTCTCTGCGATTGTACTGAGCTGATTCCCACTCATGTTTTCTGCTTCAGTGCACCTGGGGAAATTAGAATCTTTTCTAAACCTTCAGGCTAGTTAGGTCTACCTCTAATGAGCATCTGTTAAACACTCCTAAACCACTTATCACAACATTTATGTCTGTTTTGTCACTTGCCTACGTTCTTAACCTTAATTTCTTTGAAGGCCCAAATAAATTTGGCTAATCTTTGTACCCTCGTGCCTTAAGCCCTGTGGTTATAGTAAGTGTTGCATAAAAGTTTGCTGATTGAAAGGGCACATATCACTTAATTTTTGATGAATTTTAAATTTCCCAACAGGACAGAAGACTCTTGGTGTAGCCTTCTTTAAGGTAATATTAAACATAAGCACAGTGATTATATAACACAAAAAACTATATAAATCGTCAGTATAACATAGTAAAATGAATGGCTTTCATTGAAACACATATTGGTGACATTTAATCTCAATTCTGACGCTCTCTGAGTACAGAACCAACATATATTTAGCTCTGAATATATTGTTATTTATATATAATCATTAATGTAACATGAATTTTCTTTATTATTATTACTATCGTTTTTTGAGACAGGGTCTTGCTCTGCCACCCAGGCTGGAGTGCAGTGGTGAGATGTCAGCTCACTGCAGCCCATGCTTCCCGGGTTCAAGTGATTTTCCTGCCTCAGCTTCCTGGGTAGCTGGGACCACAGGTGCTGACCTGACTACTGTTTGTATTTTTAGTAGAGATAGGGTTCCACCATGTTGGCCAGGCTGTTCTCTAACTCCCGACCTCAAACAATCCGCCCGCCTCAGCCTCCCAAAGTGCTGGGATTTCAAGCATAAGCCAGTTTTATTAATTATTAAGGGAAATCCCTTTATTTTCCTGAAGCACTATGTCCCCATTTTTTATCTTTTTATTTAAGTCCATTTAAATCAAATCAGAACTGTCAATCTCTGAGAATTAGGTTCAGGAACTACACAATATTAAATGAGGGGGAAGAAACCCTATGAATTTGTTTTTGTTTCTATTTTTTTCCCGCTTCCTATGTTACATAGCAGAAGACCAATGCTTCTCTTTTAAGACATTATAAAAGCATTCCCTTAGCTTTTATAACTTGTGTCATGAGGAGTAGAACTGTAGATGCAATTTCTACTAAGCCTGATTTAAATCAAGTTTTAGAAATTGGATGCAGCACTCTTTCCAGGCAATGAAACATGCCTTTTGATGTTAAATTGGCAAGACTTTCGTGAATCCATTAAAACTTTCTTTATCTCAGAAGACACATGTTCTGATTTGGATTTTAATTCTTACATACGCAGGTAAGGAGCTACTTGATATAAAGGAAATGGAACTTTTACCATCCTAGAACATCTTCTCCGTAGATCCTTTTTTCTTTTTTAAATTTTCTTTTAAGTACTGCTGTGTCACATAATGACATTGAACTTGGTTAGAAAGTGGCAATCAGCCCTAGTGATGAGTGTGTATGTCTGTAAGCATCTATATGTGTGCATACTTACATACATGTGTAGCCTAGAACCATAGTAAATTAGAACATAATAAGTGTCAGAAATATTAGTTATTATCATTAAAATTTATAATGTCTACGTAGACATTGTAAGACATTATAGACATTATGAGAAGGCAATATAAGAATAAAAAAATAAAGGAAGAAGAAGACATGAGAGAAAAACAAAATAATTATTTATTTTAGTTTCTCCACTAGTTTTGTTTTGGTATTGACACAGTGACTCCATTTCCTTGTCATTTCCTTTAGCCTTTCTCAGTTTCAAAGTTGTATTCCACTACGGAACTTTTCGTGGAAAAATCAGCCAGTGAATATTATTCCAAGCTGGCACCCCTCCCTTTTGTTTAAGCAGAATGTATAACCTGCACAGAAGAAAAGTCAGGTGAGAATGGTAAAGAGAAACTCAAATCAAATAATGTCGTAGGAGACCCAATAAGAAGGACATCGCCATCCACTCCATTAGTACTCCTGACATCAGCTCTTCCATAGCCATCTCCCACTTGTTTTGACAGACTCCCTCACACTTTTCCTTTTCAACTGGAAAGTCCCTCAACATCTAACTCTCGTCGTATTTACATTAGTTAAATGATGCATTTTCAAAATGCTCAGTTCGTACATTTAACCCTTCAAATAGCTGAGCCAAATGTTAATTTGATTCTCATAACTGTTGATTGGCTCTCATCTTTCCTTTTGCATTCAGGTTGCTCATGGCTCATTGTGGGGATCCCAATCTTATTAGTTCAATTTCTCATCTTGCAATCACTGCTAAAGTGACTCCAAATCCTAACAATTTTCCTCTTTAGTGCGAGGTACCATTAACAGAAGCACTCAATTGACTCTTCCCCAGGAACTGAGGGCAGGATATGCTGTATAGCGTATTCTATATGGCTTATATTTTGGGCTTCCATGAAACAAAGTCACCACTCAAAAGAACTTTAAATTAGCATACTCAGGAAATCAAGAGCTCCCAATGTAATTAGCATACAGCTGCTAATTATCAAGTGAAATGCTGCATTGAGGAGGGAAGGGAGTTGACTGTTGATTTGGGTGTTAACATGAAGAGATAATTTCAAACCACTTTACTTCAGCATTGTCGTTATTGAACATATGTTTCTAATTCCACAGGATGCAAAATTTCATTGGAAAGATATACAAGGCAACTATTTCTTAAAATGTATCTTAATATTATTCAATAAGTTCATTTGAATTTTGGATTGTGTTATATACCCTTGCAGATAGCAATAAGTATAGAGTTTTGTCTCATAAAAATTAACCATAACAATATTGTTAAGATGCTTTGTAAGTTACAAAATGCTTTATTATGCATAATACATATACATAAATATTCTCAGTAAGGTCTTTTTAATGTGACCAGCTTTTCCAGATATGCGGACTAAGAGTTGCATCTATTTTATTTTTTCCAATTTATTACATTAACATGTATCACCTTTATTTTTGGAGCTGGATCATTTCACTTCTCAGTGCTCCCGTTTGACTCTTCCAAATGCACTCATTGTCCAACAATTTCTGCAGTTCATTCTGTTAAAGGGGTAATAGACCTATTTCCAAAGGATGCTTTTAGAGAAAAATTAAAAGTTTGATCAGTTGAGGCTGCCTTTGCTCTATTCTGCCCCGCCATTTTGCTGTTGACAAGCAGTCTTCCATAGTGAGATAGACAATTTTGCACTCTGCCGCTATGCTTTTGATTGGGCGTATTCTGGTGCCGAATTCAGAGGTGCCCCACCCTTAACTCCTAGCTTTCCACCGTGCTTGTTCATATTCACAAGTCAGCCCCTGTTCACAAAAGCATGGATCTCTAGGCACCATGGATAGCATATGAAAAATCTGGAAGGAAAAATAATCATCCATTTTAGGCATGTCTGAATTACAAAGTTTAAGAAAGAATGTAGCAATAGATGAGTCTAAAAGAGTTATGGAGTTGTCACGTCATGAAGTATCTTTTAAAGCCATACATAAAACTTTATACGTTATTCCGTGAGAAATAGGGAAATTTGAAATGTTTTAAATAGTGGATCAACACTTTGAATTTTGGCTAACAAAGTAAAGTGAACAAAAACTGCTGGGTGGAAAAAAGATTGGAAAGAGACTAAAGTATAATTTCCAGACAGGAAACGATTGCAGTAATTCATGTGAGGGATAATGATGGAGAAAGGGATTATGTTTGAGCAAATGGGTAGTGCAGTTTACTGAAGCAAGGAGCACAAAAGACAAGTCAGGTTATTTTTCTCAGTAAAGTGAATGTGAAGAGCCATTTTCTTGAGTCATGGACGGGAAAGTAACAAATCTCATATTCATGTAGAATTATGAATCATGAGACTTTTAAGGTAACACTGTTTTTAAAAAACCCTTCTTTGCAAGGGTAATTTGCAGTGCTTCTGAATAATTACATACAACATGTCAAGTGTTCTAATTACATATCTGGTCCTCACAACAAGTCAATAATCTGCATTGCACATTTTATTCTGGAGGTTTTACAAATATATTTACTTTTCCCTTGGGAAAACTGTATCTGAGGTAGGTTATTTTACAGCCCCAAGACCAGGCCTCCAAAAAACACAAAAATTTCAAACCTTGAATGCAAAATCAAATTCTCAGATATAAAATTATATGCTTTTCAGTCTCCAATATTGCATTGCCTCTCAAAAGCAGCTCTTAAAGACTACCCAGATATTACATATTGTCTGATTCATTCAAAGAATTAGATGGTACTATTTAAAAACCATTTGTCACTGACATTAATCCAATATTTTAGAATCTTTCATTCCAAAAGCTTATATCCATTTTAATCTTTATATGAAAATATTAACTTTATTGATATTCAACAAAAATGTCTTAATAAAACAGTGTTTATGTTAGCTATTACTGTTATTCTCAGTAGAACAGAGGAGAAAAGATACATCTCAAAATGTTTCAAAAAATGGAGAAAATAATTACAAATTGTAGGACTCAGGGACAGAGTAGATAACATTGAGAGATAACATATAAAAGTAAATATGAATTTGATATTTCAAAATAAATAGACATGAGGTGCCATTGACAAACACAAAAACTTAGAGGAAGGATTGGTTTGACAAGTGATGCATTTGATTTTATACATGTAGAAATACTTGAAATCTGAAGTCACAAAGTAACATTAAATGGAAAGATGAGAAGGACTAAAAACATTCGAGTGAACTACACAAAGAGGAAAAAAAATTTTTATTGAACGAGTCAATACTAATTACTAATTTCGTACTAATTACTCCAGTTTGTTTTATCCAAGTATTTACACAATGACCCTAGGGATGGTTAGTACTACCCCATTTTCAAAAATAATAATAATGACAGTGATAATAGAAGCAGCATTAATTACATGTATAATATTCTAAGCATTTATATTAATTTATTTAATAACCCAAAGAGTCTTCAGAAATTGATTCAATTGTTTGCCCATTTTACAGATGAGGAAACTGAGGCACAGAAATTTTAGTTCTTGCCCAAGATAACCCTATTACTGAAAGTCACAAGACTCAAATCCAGTTATAAAGCTTCAATGGGTTTAACTACCTTTAAAAATGAAAATTAAATATTTTAAAAATTCTTTGTTTTTTGAGCAGTTTTAAGTTCATAGCAAAATTAAGAGAATGGTACAAACTTTTCCCACATAGCCTTTGCCCCAACACATGTGGAGATTCCTCCACTATCCACATTCCCACCACAGTGGTGCATTTGTTACAACTGATGAACCTACATTGACACATCATAATCCGCCATAGTCTCTAGATTACATAAGGATTCAATCTGTGTACATCCATGGGTTTAAACACATGTATAATGACCCATCATTGTGTTAAATGCCGCATTTTTACCGTCCTGAACATCCTCTGTCCTCTGTCTATTCAGTCCTGTCTCCGGGACTCCCTAGCAACGACAGTTATTTTTTCTGTATCTGTTCCTCTGTCTTTTCCAGAATGCCATAGAGTTGGAATTATATATTATGTAGTCTTCTCAGAATGGCTTCTTTCACTTAGTAATGTGCATGTAAAGTCCCTCCATATCTTTTTATTGCTTGATAGTTCATTTCTTTTTAGTGCTGAATAATATTTCATTTCCTGAATGTACCACAGATTATCCATTTAACCATCAAGGACATATCGGTTGCTTCCCAGTTTTGGAAATTATGAATAGATCTGCCATAAACATCCGTGTATACACTTTTGTTTGGACATAAGCTTTTAAATCAACTGAGTAAATATCAAGAACCGAGATTGCTGAACTGTATGGTCAAAGCATGCTTAGTTTTTTTAAGAAACTGCCAAATAGTACCAAAGGGACTGTACCACTATGTGTCTCCGCCAACAATCAACGCTAGTTTATGCCGTTACACACTCCCATCAGCATTTGGTGTTTTCGATGTTCTGAATTTTGGCAATTCTGATAGATGTGTAACAGTATCGCAATGTTGTTTTAATTTGCATTCCCCTAATGACATAAGACGTGGTACATCTTTTCCTGTCCTTATTTTCCATGTGTATATTTTCTTCGGTGAGGTATCTGTTGAAGAGTTTGGCCCATTTTTAAATCATGTTGTTCAATTTTATTATAAACAAGTTTTAAAAGCTTCTGGAGACACGGATAGCAATACTTCATCAAATGATCTTATGAAAATATTTATTCCAAGTAGGTAGGTTTTTTTACAATTTCTGTTGACATTGTCTTTCACAAAGCAGACATTTTTAATTTTGAAGTCTAGCTTATCATGTTACCTTGATAACCAATACCTTTTGGTATTATATCTAAAATATATTATATTTTGTATTATATATGAAATGACATCACTATACCCAAAGTCAGTTAGAATTTTTTCTGTTGTTATCTTGTAGAAGTTACATAGTTTTGTGTTTTACAAGTAGGACTAAGATCCATTTTGAGTTAATTTTGTGAATGGTCTCTGTCTAGATTTATTTTATTTCTTTGTGGGTATTTAGTTGTTCCAGCATCAGTTGTTGAAAAGATTGTCTTTGCTCCATTAAATTGCCTTTGCTTTCTTGTCAAAGATGAGTGGACTATATTCATGTGGATCTATTTCTGGGCTCTCTATTCTGTTCCATTGACTTCCTTGCCTATTCTTTCACCAATAGCATACAATCTTGATTAGTTCAGTTTTATAGTAGATATTGAACTTGAGTACTGTCAGCGTCTAACTTTGTTCTTCTCCTGTTTTGAGTTGACTATTTCGTATCTTTTGTCTCTTTATACAAACTTCAGAATCAGTTTGTCAATTTCTACATGACAAATTTCTGGGGTTTTGATTGGGATTGCATTTTATCTGTAGATCAATATGGGAAGAGCTGACATCTTGACATTATTGTGTCTCCATATCCATGAATGTGGGATATTTCTTTTTTTCAGTTCTTTGATTTGTTTCTTGGAGCATTGCAGTTTTCCTCATATATAGCTACTATGTGATTTCTTAGATCATTACATAAATATTTCATTTTGGGTGATACTAATGTAAATAATATTGTGTTTTTAAATTGCAAATTACTTCTGTTCATTGCTGGTATATAAAAAGGTAATTGACTTCTGTATATAAACCTGATATTCTGTAACTCTACTATAGTCACTTATCAGTTCCAGACGTTGTTTTGTTGATTCTTTCAGATTTTCTATATAATCATGTCATCTGTAAACAAAGACAATTTTGCTTATTGTTTCGTTTTGTGTACATTTTTCCCTGTCTTTTTGCATTGGGTAGAACTTCTGCATGATGTTGAAAAGGAGTAATGAGAGAGAATATTCTTGCCTTGTTCCTGATATTGGTGGAAAAGCTTCTTATTTCTCACCATTAAGGATGTCAGCTAAAGTTTTTTTGTAATTTTGAAATTTTTCTTTATTCTGAAATTTTTTATTAAAAATGAGTGTTGCATACTGTCAAATGCCTTTTCTCCATCTAGTAATATAATTGTGTTATGTTTCATCAGCCTGTGCATGTGATTGATTATGTTAATTGATTTTCAGATGTTAAACTGGCCTTGCCTACCCAGCATAAGTTCCACTTGGTCATGGTGTATAATTCTTTTTATAAACTGCTGGGTTTGATTTTTGAATATTTTGTTGAGAATTTTTGCATCTATCTTTATGAGAGATATTGGTCTGTAGTTTTCTTTTCTTGTAATGTCTTTGTCTGGTTTTGGTGTTAGAGTAATGGTGATCTCATAGAAGTATTTTCTCTGCTTATATTCCCTGAAAGGTATTTTAATTTGCAATCCCTTAATGACATAAGATTTGGTACATCTTTTCCTATCCTTAAATGTTTAAGGATAGGAAAAGTTAATTTTTCCTTAAATGTTTCGTAAAATTAACCAGTGAATGTCTCTGGGCCTGTTTTGGAAGACAATTAATTATGATTTAATTTCTTTAAAAACATAGGCCTATTTGGATTGTCTACCTCTTGTTGTGTGTGAGGTTTGGCCCATTGTATCTTTCAAAAACCTGGTCCATTTGGGTCTAGGTTATTAAGTTTGTGGGCATACAGTTGTTCATAATATTCCTTTATTATTGTTTTAATGCCCATAGAATCGGTAGTGATATCTCCTCTTTCATTTCTAAGAATTTGTGTATTCTTTTTTTCTTAGCTGGCTAGAGATTTATTGATTGCATTGGTCTTCTCAAAGAACCAGCTTTGGTTTCTTCAATTTTCCCTGTTTACTTTTTGCTTTCAATTTCATTAATTTCTGCTATAATTTTTATTATTTTCTTCTCTCTGTTACTTTGTATTTGAAATGTTCTTTTTCTGTATAAACCTAGATTATTGATTTTAGACCTCTCTTATTTTCTCATGTATCCATTCAATGTACACATTTCCCACAAAGCATTGCTTTCACTGCGTCCCATGAGTTGTGATAGTTCATGATTTTATTTTCATTTAGTTCAAAATATTTTAAAATTTTTATTGAGATTTCTTTTTGACCCACGTGTTCTTTAGAAGTGTGCATTGTTTAATCTCCATGTACCTTGGTATTTTCAAGTTACTTTTCTGTTATTGATTTATAGTTTAATTCCAATATAGTCTGAGAGCAGAAATTGTATTTTTAAATTTTTTTCAAATTTAGTCAGGGTGTTTCATGGCACAGAGTGTGGTATATCTTGGTGAACATTCCGTGTGCACTTGGTAAGCATGTGTAATATACTGTTTTTGAATGAAATAATTAGTAAATGTTGATTTTATTCAGTTAAATTATGATGTTGTTGAGTTCACCTATATACTTACTGATTTTCTGCCAGCCCAATCTGTTTACTTCTGAAAAAGGAGTGTTGCAGTCTACAATTATGATATTTGATTCCGCTGTTTTTTTCAGTTCTGTCAGTTTTTTTCTCATGTAGTTTGATGCTCTGTCATTAAGTGTGTACACATTAAGAATTGTCAAGTCTCCTGGATAACTGACTTTTTATCACTATGCAATGCCCTTCTCGATCCCTAATAACCTTTCCTTGCTTTAAATTCAGCTCTGTCTGAAATTAATATAGCTGCTTCTGTTTTCTTTTGACTAGTGTTAGCATGGTATGATTTCTCCTTCAATTTACATTTAATGTATATGCATCTTTATATTTAAAGGTTTTCTTTTTTGACCAACATATAGTTGGTCTTCTAATACACTCTATCTCTGATTTTTAATTGATGTATTTATACCATTGATACTCAAAGTGACTACTGATATAGTTGAATTAATATTTACTGTATCTGTTACTCTATTTGTTACCCTTGTTTTTGTTCCTATTTTTTGTCTTCTGCTATTTTTCTACATTTATGGCCTTCATTGTGTATTTTTATTCTTCTCCTTATTTATCATATCAGTTACTTCTTAAAAAAAAAAAAGGCGTTTTTAGTGGTGGCCCTAGAATTTTCAATATAGATTTATAACTAATTTAATCCAATTTCATTTTCAAATAAAACAACACCCACTTCATTGATAGTGTGAGTTCTTTATAATAACAAAATAATCCTAATTCCTTCTTTCCATAACTTATATCATTACTGTCATTCATTTCACTTATACATATGTATACAGAAGTATATTTATATGACATATACATAAGCACACATAATTGAACACATTGTTGTTATTATTTTGAATGAACTATTTTCTCTTAGAAGATTAACAAAATTAAGTTTTTATTTCATCTTCACTTATTCCTTCTTCAATGCCCTTCCTTTCCTTATGTGTATCTGAGTTTCTGACCTTTAAGAAGCTTTTATTATTATAAGGAAATTAAAGTAATGTTTAATGGTTTCCCAATTGAAAATATACACATATATTCCAATTTACAAAGGAAAGAGATTTAATGGATTCATAGTTCCAGATGGCTGGGAGGCCTTACAATCATGGCAGAAAGCAAAAGGCACACCTCACACAGCAGCAGACAAGACAGAATCAGAGAGCCAAGCAAAAGGGGTTTCCCATTATAAAAACCATCAGATATTGTGAGACTTATTCACTACCATGAGAAAAATATGGGGGAACCACCCCTATGATTCAATCATTTCCCACTAGGTTTCTCCCACAACACAAGGGAGTTATGGGAGCTACATTTCAAGATGAGATTTGAGTGGAGACACAGTCAAACCATATAATGCACTAAAATGTGAGAATTGAAAGCCAGTCTTTTTAGATGTAAATTCTTTGTTTTCTTCATTTCTTCATGCTTTCTCAAGAAAATAAGGTTAAACACACAAAACAATATGTTATTTAGGGAGACAGATATTGAAATAAAATCCAGAATAATCAGGACAACCTATTGTGGACAGAGAAAAGGAACAGAAGGTCACCAAAAGAAAAGAAAAAAATAATTAAAGATTAATGAGATGGCCGGGCGCGGTGGCTCACGCCTGTAATCCCAGCACTTTGGGAGGCCGAAGTGGGTGGATCACGAGATCAGGTGATCGAGACCATCCTGGCTAACATGGTGAAACCTCGTCTCTACTAAAAATACAAAAAAAAAAAAAATTAGCTGGGCGAGGTGGCGGCACCTGTAGTCCCAGCTACTTGGGAGGCTGAGGCGGGAGAATCGCGGGAACCCGGGAGGCGGAGCTTGCAGTGAGTTGAGATCGCACCACTGCTCTCCAGCCTGGGCGACAGAGCGAGATTCAATGTAGGGAGAGTAAGTAGTTAACAATGCCAGTTGTCAGAGACAGTAATACATTTTAGATTGGATATATGAAAGATGTCTCTATATTATAAAGAAATATAGATGCCTCTATACTATAAATTTATATATTAAAAATTATATTAGCTCCAGGCTTAACAACACATTAAACTACACCATAAAATGTAAGAATTTTTCTCACCAAAATTCTTCTCATCTCTGAATACTGTTTTTATAGAAATAAAGACATCATTGAGTTTTAAAGGTTTTTATAATTATTCAGATAACAAAAGAATCATAGAATTTAGAACACTTAATAAAGTCATCAAGGCTGTGTTCTCTGAACACATCAAGTTGTTACTTTTTTTACCCCTACTGCAAATAGAATTATTATGTGTGTTAATTTAATTGCTGCTTTTAAGTCATTCTTACCATTTCCCTATTTTTAGAATAAAGACCTTTTGCAAAACATTTTTCTTTTCTCTCAGCTCCTCCAAGATTACTACCAAATGTATCACATTCTGTCATCGGTTAATTGACTGATCCAGGCATTGTCATCATAGAGCAGACAGGAGAGGGCAGAGCTTCCTGTCAGCACTGAGCTCTCATTAGTGCTAGCTCAAAACGCTGGCTTGCAAAGATTTGTATGATCACCATTCAGTTCAGAAAGGAAAAGTTGCCATGATCAATTAGTACCATCAGCTGTGGTGGAAGAAGGAAAGGGTGGAGTCTATAGGTCATAAATTTACCATTCCAAGATTTTATACCACTATAGACTGAATGCTTGTGTCCTCCCCAAATTCCTGTGTTGAAACCTCAATCCCTATATGACGGCATTTGGACTTGGTGCCTCTGGAGGGTAATTAGGATTTGATTGGGTCTTGAGAGAAGCACTTTTATAATGGGATTAATGTCCTTGTAAAAGGAAGAAAAGATGCGAGATCTTTCTCTCTGTCTCCATGTCATGCCAAGGAAACACCAAGCAAAAACCTGAGGAAAGACATCATCTGCAAACGAAGAAGAAAGTCCTCACCAGACAGTGAACCAGAGGGCAATTTCCTCTTGGACTTTGCAGCCTCCAGAACCATGATACATACATGTTTTTTATTTAAGCCACACAGTCTGTGGTGTTCTGTTACAGCAACTGCAGCTGACTATAACAAGTTACTTAGGACTAAAATTTGCATAACAAGAGTTTCCTCCCAGGTCCAGCAGTAGGATTCTTCACTATGAAATGGGATACAGCAGGGAAGGCTTTGTGAGCTTAGCTAAGTGAGTACTGGCTGCACATGTGACCTACCCCATTATCACAGTGGAGTTGAGTGAGTGGTCTGGTCAATAAACTTATGAGAAATCAGATAATTCTTAGAGCATTCATGTATAATCAGAAGCAGTGAACCTTCCAAAAAGTGTGGGATTCCTGATGCAGATGTGGAAACCTCCAGTGCATTTGGCTAGGTGGTTGATGCAGAGATGCAGAGTATGGAAGAGATAAGAAAATGACCTTACGTATCTCAAGTATCTTCCACATCCATAAAATAAAGTTAAATCTAAAGAAAGGTGATTAAAAACTCAGAAAGACAAATATTGCATGATCTTACTCATATGCAGGAGCTCAAAAGCAAGTTGATCTCATGGAGTACAGAGTACAATGGTAGATACTAAAGGGCTGGGAAGAGTGTGGGTGGGCATGTGCTGCAGGGTGGGGACCAAGAGAGGTTGCTTAATGGGTAGAAATATGCAATTAGATAGAACTCATCCATTCTAACGTTCAATAACAGAATAAGCTATCTGTTGTTAACAACAATGTATTGCATATTTCAAAAAAGCTAGAAGAGAGGGCTTGAAGTATTCTCAAAACATAGAGATGATTTAAATACTCAAGGTCATGTATATCTCAAATAGCCTGACTTGATCATTACACATTATATGCATGTAATGAAATATCATGAGTATCCATAAAAAAGAAAAGTGATACAAACTAATAATAATTGTGACAATAATTAATAAAATTTTAATACTAGGTAATTGAATTAAAAACTTTACTTGTATCTGTTCCTTTATTCAATTGACAATTATCTGGTCTTTGCTATATGCCCAGCACTAGTGCAGACATTGATTATCCAGTGGTGAGAAGAAATCAACATGGTTCATCCTCTCAAATAATTTAGAGCCCATAATATTATCTAATTTTTCTTATGACCTTGAGAGAAATTGGTAGTCTAATTAAGCTTATACCTACATACAAAGTATGAAGTAATTGAGGCTTACACAGATAACATGATGTGTTCAAGTCCCCTCAGCTACTAAATGCTATTGCCAGAATTTAAACTCAGGCCAACTGAGAGTCAGATGCCTTATTTTAATTACTAAATGATATATAAAAAAGTAAAAAAAATTAATCTTTAAGTTACCATGTCATAAATGTTAAAACCAATAGGAAGAATAATATAAGAAATATAATCATGTTTATTGGTTGAGATGTGCGCTCAGTTTGAAGAAACTAATTAGAACTCTGGTCATGGTTCTCAGAATAGCATTAATTGAAAGTGGAAGAATATTTTCTTGTATCTATTCCAGTAAGTCACCCTGCTACGTGTCTAGTTAGATACAAAGTTGATAGAGGGAAGGGTCTCAATCCAGTTTTGCTTTGTTTTGAGAAAGAGTCTTGTTCTGTATCTCAGGCTGGCATGTAGGGATTATCATAGTTCACTAGTCTTGACCTCCAGGGATCAAGCAATCCTCCCACTTCAGCCTCCTGAGTAGCTGGGGTTACAGACATGCACCACCACCCCTGGCTAATTTTTTATTTTAATAGCAATAGGATCTCCCTATGTTGCCCAGGCTGGTCTTGAACTTCTGGGCTTAAGGGATCCTCCTAACTCAGCCTTCCAAAGTGTTGGGATTATAGACACAAGCCACTGTGCTTAGTCTAGATTTATTTTGTAGGAAATGACTTCAGATCTCTGTAATGTTTCTAAATGGAATGGTTACATCTTTCTCCCTCAACTCCAACACACAGAAAAAGAAGGTGGTATGGTTGGAATAAAGAATGAGAAATATGATGAAAAGCTGGGAACAAGAATGCCTTCTGATGGGGAAGGGCTGGTGCATTTTTAGGACCATGAAGATAAGCAGTATATTAAGTAATGTTTCCTATATAGAGCTGCAATTGCTGTGGGACAGTCTTCAGTTCTTCCTAATGACGGTTGTGTGTCCGTGATCTTTATGGAAAGGAAAGGAAGCAGAGTGTTGTCTAGACTGGGAAGAGAGGGTGGCAAGAGAAGAGGGCACACAATATGACTGCATGGCTTGGGACAGGCTGCAGTACAGCAGGAGACTGCTTCATCGATGCAGCCGTGAGAGACACAAGTCTCCTGTGAATAACTGCAAACATTGGGTTGTTCCCAGTGCCAGAAACATAATTGGTTAGGCCCAATGCAAGATGAAATGCAGAAACCATTACCATTACCAAAAAAAAAAAAAAAGAAAGAAAGAAAAAACAAAACAGTAGGAAAATAGTGCTGTGAAAGGCATTACATATCAAACATTTTTACTTTAAATATATTGTATTACTTAAAGAATGTAATAAAATAATCATGACAAATGAGTAATAGCATAAATTTACAAATTGCAAACCTAACTTTGGGGTTTTAATGTAATATAATACATAGTAAAAGTGTATAGTATTAATGCAGTATCTCAACTGGGCATGAGAAGTTTCTGATTAGCTTTTCTATAAATTAATTGATTTTGTCATCAAAATCTACACGTTTAACCAATGCATTTTCAACAGATATAATTCAATGTGGCATTGAATTATGCAGTAGAGAGTAGAATGGTAGATATGACCATTCTTAGGTAGTAAGAATGAGATCTTACTAGATCTTAAATATTCTGGGTAATTTTTACTTCTGAAAAAGACATTTTTGTCTTTGATGCAACTGTTGTTGAAGCTGTGAGGTGTATTTTGTAGGCTGTAATAAAATTGGGATACATTTTTATAAATTAATTTTAGATAAAAATTTATCACATCCGGAGCTGATAATTTTCATGGAAGAATTTTTCTTAAAAGATTCTAATTCTTTATACAAATTAGTTCCATCTATGTTCAAATTCAATTTTAAATTCAAATTTGAAGATTTTTAAGAACTTCAGGGCAGCAGCAGAACATTAAACTAATTTTAGGGCAGGGGTTCTAAGGGCAGGGGCCCATGAAATTGTGCAGATAGCCCATGAGGCCAGCCAGCCCCACTAGGTCTTTTGTATCCCAGATTGTGAAATGAAGTGTCATGTTAAATAAAAGTGAGATATACCAAAACCAGATTTATAGAGTGGTGAATTTTGGAGCCATGTTGGCTTTATCTTCAACAACACTGAAAGATATCCAGATAAACCAGTGTTTATATTTTTATTTTTTAACTCTTGATGAGACACTCTGCCTTGACACTGTTCCTCCCAATACCTAATGAACCCTTCCTATATCTGTAAATTCCAGGAAAATACATTTCTACTCAATTATCACCTGGGAGATGGATTCCAAAAGTCCACTGAAATGACTTGTCCTTGAATAATTGCCAAAAAAAAAAAAAAAAAAAAAAAGCAGAGAAGAACAGAATTACTCCTGTGATAATACTGAATAATCTAATGCTACAAGAAAAAGAAAAACAGAAAAAAGAAAATCTGTATAAATCAATTTCACCTTACTAAATAGTGGAAAGCCTAGTTTAATAATAATTAATCCCAGTATAATTTAAAATTTAACGTATTATTGGCATATTAGTAACACTTTGCCAACAGACTGTCTCTCATCAATTTTCCAGAGACTACAAAAGTAGAATAATTATGAAATAATGAGGGAAAATGTTGAACCCTCTTCTATTCTCCTTACAAAACTATATACACAAGATCAAACTTGGCTTTTTACAATCAAAGAAGAATGTAAATCTATTTTCTAATTTCCCTCTCAGATTCCTAATGACATTACTTAGGTTACAAAAGTTTAAAAAATACGTTTTGCTCATTACTTTAAAATATCTTATTAAATTATCCCCGCAACAAGTACGTAGGTCTATCCTTATTTCCGTAGATAAAAAGAGTTTTGGCAATGAATCTTTCCTAGATTTGGAATTTGGAAAAGCACCCGCTTGAAGTGGCAACTTTTTATCTTCTTCATAATCCAATCCAACATGACATATTCAAAAGTGAAAAGCAAGTCACTTGACTGACATTTTTATCTCTCCAACTCAAGTTCCACCCTATTACTGGAACTTAGAAAGAGACTCACTTATAATTGCAGGGCCAGGTCATGATTTCTATTTAGAAGAGAAGCCAGCTCACGCCAACTACTCAGTATCATAACTAGTTAGGAGCTTTGAGAATTTCTTCAAGAAATACTGTCCTTTCTGAGACAAAGTTTGGATTTTGGGAAACACAATGGCATGTTTTAGTCCTTCCCCTTGGTCAGCAATAGTATAATTTCTGCCAACTACTGATGAGCAGAGGTACGACTCCATGTGAGCTGTGAACTCTAACCTCTGAACGTTTTACTTGACTAGACTGTGTATTTGCTGCTTTCTTAAGTGTGGAATGTGATGAGGTGGGGAACAGGAAGAATCCGTGGTTATTCCTAGTATCAGTGATTATAAATAAATCATCAGTAGTTGGCAGAAATTATACTATTGCTGATCATCAAGGCATTGATTTCACTGAGTTGCTGGATCAGTGTATTGGTGGAGTCATGTTGGTAGATCAAGAAGTTTCCATGTTGGTTCAAGGTTATGGCTGTGGCAGTAACATTTAACTGGGGATCTATATAACTCAAGGTGAGAGCACCATAATTTATAGGGTGAGACATTTAAAATTCATCCATAACTGCAATCCAAGAGCATATGTGCATCTTTAAAACAAATTCTGGAGATGCATAAGAAGGTGCTGTAATCCATGTCTCCAACGTCCTCCAAAGTCTTTAGCGCACACAATAGCCGTTGCATGACACACTGTAGCAAAACTTACCACATTGATTTTGTGAGTCACTAAGATGTTTATTAAACACTACACTTTCTGCAGTGTTTTAGAATCAATTTTTTTTTCCCAGAGCTCCAGTCCTGCTCTAAAATTTGTGTTTTCCAATACTACAATAAAAATTTTTTAAAAAACCTTTTTCAACGGATTCCTATTCTTTATCATCACAAACCCTAAATACAAGAAGTAATGTTGCCCTAATGTCTGCCATAATTGCCAGCTTATTTTCATGGTATTAGAAAGCCTGAGGTGACTAATTGGCTGCTGTTTTGGAGATTCACAGATCTCTGGAGGATGTGATCTAATGAACTATATTGGTATAAATTGTCAAGTACTCATCCGTCCTTTTGCCTTTGACCATTGTTTAACCTACTTCAATTTCCACAGAGATAAAAAAATTTTTCATCAAAACATCTAAATATTTAAGGTCAGGAAGACTGCACAGAAATCAGAACAGTGATTTTTATCTCAGTACTTACATTGAAATACAAGAAATAATGTAATCTCTAGGACATAATATATGTTTAAAACGAAATACTGTGACACAGATTAGTTCAAACAACGCTTTTCTTACACCAAATCTCAGAATAAGGTATATTTGCATTTTTTTGTTTAATTTCAATACGTGTTTCATCTTAAAAGTTAAAGTAATGCAGTTTATTTCGTGAATAGTGTTTTTTTTTTTTTTTTTTTTTTTTTTTTTTGAGACAGAGTCTCGCTCTGTTGCCCAGGCTGGAGTGCAGTGGCCTGATCTCGGCTCACTGTAAGCTCCGCCTCCCGGGTTCCAGCCATTCTCCTGCCTCAGCCTCCCGAGTAGCTGGGACTACAGGTGTCCGCCACCACGCCCGGCTAATTTTGTGTATTTTTTTTTAGAAGAGACGGGGTTTCACCTTGTTAGCCAGGAAGGTCTCGATCTCCTGACCTCGTGTTCTGCCCGCCTCGGCCTCCCAGAGTGCTGGGATTACAGGCGTGAGCCACCGCGCCTGGCCGTGAACTCTTATTATAATGTCACCATTCTTTTTCAGTACTAAAATGTGTATCAGGATTTGGGGCACTATTTCTGAGATATAAATACGACGTTGGTACATTGTTCACCTCGAGTTCACTGTGTGTGCATGTGTGTATTTAATGAGATTCCATTATGTTTACAGGGGTCAGTACTATGCGTGGCTTATTCCAGGGACTGAGATTACTCCTAGAAAGTCAGAGGTCGATATGGTTTGGCTCTATGTCCCCACCCAAATCTCACGTTGACGTGTTGGTGGTAGTGCCTGGTGGGAGATGATTTGATCATGGCGGGTGGTTTCTAATGCTTTAGCACCCTAGTGCTGGCTCGTGATAGAGTTCTTGCGAGATCTGGTTGTCTGAACGTGTGTGACACCTTTCCCTTCACTCCCTCACTTCCTCCTGCTCCACCGTGTGAAGAAAGTGCTTGCGTCCTCTGTGCCCTCTGCCATAATTGGACGTTTCCTGAGGCCTCTCCAACCATGTTTCCTGTACAACCTGTGGAACTGGGAGTCAAGTAAAACTCTTTTCTTCATAAATTACCCAGTCTCAGGTAGTTCTTTCTAGCAGTGTGAGAATGGACTATACAAAGCTTTCTTAAAATGACAAGTTTACTGAATTATGAAAAAATCATAAAGTAAAAATCATCACCTCCTAGAATCTTTTGTCAGAGATTACTAAATCCTGTAAAATGTCAAAATAATCTGCAGTCTGCTTAAAGAGTCCTCAGATCTACAAAACCTAAATAAAGACTTGGAGGGATGCAATTTCAACAGAAGCTGAAAAGCCCTCGGCACGATAGAGTTCTATAGCGACAGTATACTAGCATGGAGGAAAATAGCTATTATGTTGACAGTAACCTAACAATATGGAAGATTCAGGTTTTTCTAGCGATATATTCTATCCTGTTTTATGCCTTTTTACAAAAAAACAGAGAGAAATATTTTAAGACTGGATTCAATATTGCCAGGCCTTAATTTTTGGCTTTTGCCTGCATTTACCAAAAATATCTCACAAGTAAGTTTTCTTACTTGAAGTGAACATTTGTATTAGTATTTTCTCCAAATATACTTATCTTCAAGCCTGCAGCCCACTTCAGTGTAACTCTACAATTACCATCCTCTTATGTTTGCCTGATAGTGAGAATATATTCACAAATTTAAGCTGGTTCCAGTCTGTTGAATAGAAATATAATTTTAATGTGGAATATGGCTTTTGTGGCTATTTTAGGGGAACTTTTGGTATGAGATTAGAAGAAAATTCTGCTTCCTAATTAATTGAGGCTGTTTATCAGACAGTGAGTTCTGAACACTATGAGATAGACAACTGTCAAAAAAGGTTTACATTAAATCCAATTTTTTTTTTTTTTTGGAGACAGAGCTGCCCAGGCTGGAGTGCAGTGGCATGATCTCGGATCACTGCAACCTCCGCCTCCCGGGTTCAATCAATTCTCCTGCCTCAGCCTCCTGAGTAGCTGGGACTTCAGGCACACGCCGCCATGTCTGGCTGATTTTTCGTATTTTAGTAGAGACAGGGTTTCACTGTGTTGCCCAGGCTGGTCCTGAACTCCTGAGTTTAGACAATCCGCCTGCCTCAGCCTCCCAAAGTGCTGGGATTACAAGTGTGAGCCACCGCGCCCAGCCTTACCATTTTGTTTTTCTATTCAAGTAATATTAAGGAATAATAAACCATTAAGTACATAATTTCTTCAGCCCTCTGAAGTTCTCTGAAATATTTCAAAAGCGAAACAAACAGAAACTCCCCAAAATCTTCTCCCATCCTTATCTTAAGAAGTATTAGGTTGGTGCAAAAGTAATTGTGGTTTTGCCATTAAAAGTAATGACAAAAATAGCAATTACGTTTGCAACAACCTGACATATTTTGAAAAAGCACAACCCCATCTACAGTTAAACTCTACGTATCCAAGAGTCAGCATTCTCCTTAGAGGCAACATAACCAGTCTCCTTTTTAAAACATTTTGTACTGGAAATGTGTTTTCTAATTCCAATTAATTCCAGTCTGTTTTGGAGGCTGAAGGGTATAGAATCTCTTTCTTTATACACAGATATAATGAAGATAAGAATTAGTATGAAAAAATTCTCTAGGCATAAAATATGCCATAAATGTCTTTGCACAATTACTGAGGATTTTTAAATGAATATGTTTTTCCTTGGAGAAAAAGTGGACCACACGTAATAATTTCTCACAAATATTTACCAAATCATCTCTTTACCAAATAAAGAAATGATTGCCACATGGCAAATATTAAATAAATGGTTTTGACTTACGAATTTAAATTGTCCAAGAGTCCCCCAGGAGCTACATTTTAATTAACCCCAGAATTTATAGAAAGCTAACCTGAGCTGCTAAAATTAAAAAAAAAACCACTAAAAATACATTTCTCTCAATTTTGATTGATTTCTTCTTAAGACTTTATTTGCTATGAAATTCCCTAAATATTATTTCATAGCCATCTCTAGAGCTTGTCATTGTGATTTAAGATGCCTAATGAGGCTTGCCCATGCAACAGGTTTTACAATAGTTAGAATCAATATTCCAAATGCTGCAGGCTCTATGCTTTCAATATATGTTTTAATGGAGATAAGAAACTTACAGAAATGAGCTGTTTTCCTTGAAAGATACTAGCGAGTTACATTCCCAAAGATAGTTAGCATATCACAGGTCACTCTTAAGAAAAGTTATCTACACAATGACAAGAAAGACAGATTTAAAGTGTTTTGACAAAAAGTTAAATAAATCAACTACTTAAAATTGTCATGATAATGAATTTCCATTTCCCATCACCATTTCCTTTGTTTTAATGAAAATGTAATACTATTACTTAATGGTTTTGCAATAAAATTAGAAAATTCCTGCCCTTCTCTTTTCTTCCCAACTCTTCCTCCAAACAAAAGTCAAAATTCTCATTTACTGCTTCATAAATGTTCAATATATGACGGTTATTGAAAAGCATCCTATATACATGCACACACGTTGCCTGTAATGGAAGAACATTTTATGAAGTAGAAAGTAACATAATGGGCTCACATAAATAGAATTTACTGTTTTTGCCATATGCTCCATGATCCAAAACCTTGGTAGAAATCTGACTTGGCTCACCAAAAACTCACAGTGCTGGCTGAAGCACCACATGTTGGAGTAATGCCTCTAGGGTATACTTTATGGTTTAGCTTGGCAAAAAACACACAGTACCTTTTCTCACAAGGCCAGAATTCATTGATCTGGAACAAAAGCGGAAAGATGGGAGAGCTCTTTTTCTTTGTACACTTAATAACCTCTTTTTATTTTTTTGGTGGAGTCTTGCTCTGTTGCCCAGGCTGGAGTGCAGCAGCTCTATCTTGGCTTACTGCAGCCTCTGCTTCCCAGGTTCCAGCAATTCTCCTGCCTCAGCCTCCTGGGTAGCTGGGATTACAGGCACACGCTACCACACCTGGTTAATTTTTGTATTTTTAGTAGAAACGGGGTTTCACCATGTTGGCCAGTCTGGTCTCGAACTCCTGACCTCAGGGGATCTGCCCACCTTGGCCTCCCAAAGTGCTGAGATTATAGGCGTGAGGCACCATGCCCAGCCCACTTAATAACCTCTTCAGGAATTTTCCTTCTTCCTGCTATACCTTTGTGTTCAGTGGGTTGGGAGATCCATTTACCAAGGGATACATAATCATGAGGCAATCTCAGCTTCCATAAGAGTTCATTAAATTGGAAGCCTCAATGACACATTAATGTATTTTCCTCTCATGCTGATGAACCAACATAAAAAGAAATGGGTTACTGTACTGGCCAGGGTTATTGATTATCTTACAAAAGGGATATTTGGTCCAGCTATGGTGGCTCATGCCTGTAATCCAAGCATTTTGGGAGGCTGAGGCAGGCAGATCACTTGAGGCCAGGTGTTTGAGACCAGCCTGGCCAACATGGTGAAACCCCATCTCTACTGAAAATACAAAAAAAAAAAAAAAAAAAAAAAAAGCCAGGCATGGTGGTGCATGCCTGTAATTCCAGCTACTCGGGATGCTAAGGTGGGAAGATTGCTTGAACCCGGGAGATGGAGGTTGCAGTGAGCTGAGATCATGTCACTGCACTCTAGCGTGGGCTACAGCAAGATTCTGTCTCAAGAAAACAAAACTAAACTAAAATGAAAAAACAAAACAACAACACAACAACAAAAAACAACAAAGGGGATATTTGATACTGGTATGCTACAGAACCAAGAAGGACTCCCTGGAACCAAGGACATTTACTGGATCTCCTCTTAATACTCTCATGTCCAATAATTATGGTTTATAAGAAGCCAGCAAACAAAAGTAAAAGATGATCACCAAAGGAAAGGAAAGTTTGGATAACTACCCTATTGTAAAACAAACAATGAAACAAACTAATTGTTTTCCAAGAGCCAGGGGTTCAGTCTAGGTGCTGCTGCTCACTGAACAGAAAGCCAGTCATTGAGACAATGAGTATTGAAAGGGAAGAGGCTTTAATTGGGTGTTTCAGCCAAGGAGATGGGATATAAGTCTCAAATCAATCTTGTTGACCTATATAGGAAGAAAGAAATGTAACTATGTGTGGGAAAACAGGTAATAGGAAGGGGTAAGCTAGAGAAGTTGCTCAACAAGAAGCAGGTGGCTGGTTAGAAAAACAAGATTATGGGAGGGGAAAGGAAGAAATCATGAGGAATGAAGGGTCTGGCATCTCATTGTTTGGATGCAGTGATCCGGTGAGTTTCATTTCTTTGATAATTTTTGAAAGGTCTAAGGGTCATTTATTGAGGAAGCAACTCAAAGAAAACAAATGTAAGATTCAAGCCTTAAGACTAGAAGGGTCAATTTCTATGCTTATCCAAAAACAAACAAACAAAACAAAGCAAAACAAAACTGCCTATGGGACGATTTGTTTTGTTTCATTAAATAAAAGAATAAAAAAGAAATTCGATGGTGGAAGAATACAGTTAGATTGACTGTCAACTTAGACTTCGCTGATCAGCTAAATTGTGAAGTTTGTAAAAACTATATTTAGTATGAACTAATTGTTCACCCTTGCCTCCTTACATAAAAAAGACTAGAGGTGAATAAAGTTACAATCTATGTTCATGGAAGGAATATAACTGAACCAACACATGATGATGTAATGACTAATGGACTTTGGACATTGTCTGCATTGAGATTATTACTACAGTGTAGATGGAGGACAAAATAAATCTTGAGATATGAAAGGGTGCAACTTTATGTTATGTGCCATCTTCCTCATTCATTGTGTGACTTTTGCTGCTCTTTTTTTGTGCCCCAGGAGACAGACCTCTATCATCCCTGATTTATAGTTCATAATGGCTAATGGGATACTCTGGAAAGACTTAGAGTGAAGAAGGAGAGGAAGTTTGGGGTGTTTATTTTCTTTCATGAGTTTATTTTCTTTACTGCCTCAGTCTTGTTTGATGATAGCTTCTTTCCTCTGTGGTCTTAGGTCCTGTTGAGAGCCCCTTCCTGCACAACTGAAAATTCTCTTTCTTCTTAAGGTAATTTTATGTCTCTCTAAAAATGTATCCATTTCACCCAAGTTATTTAAATTTTTGTCATGCAATTGTGTATAATATTTCCTCATAAGGTTTTTATTCTTATAGTTATGTCCTGTATTTCATTCTGGATTTCAGTAATTTTAGTCTTCTTCCCTTCTCTCTATTTTTCTTCGTCATTGTAGTTAAAGGCTTGTAAATTGTACTGGTCTTTTCAAATAAGCAACTTTTGGTTTTGTTGATTTTATCTATTGTTTTCAAGTCTCTACGGTACTTAATTCCTCTCTAAACCTATTATTTCCTCCCTTCTTGCTTTGGATTTTGTTTTCTCTTCTTTTTCTAGTTTCTTAAAGTTTATGTGTAGGTTTTTGTTTGAAAATATTTCTTCTGTGTTAACGTAGCTGCTTATGGCCATAAATTTTCTTCTGATACCTCTTTCTGCTGTATCCCATTAGTTTTGGTAGATCATGTTTTGTTTTTATGACAAAGTGTTTTGTAACTGTTATTATGATTTGCTTTATCCATCAGTTATTTAGGAAGTTTTTAAGGTTCTACATGTTTTTGATTTTTCGAAATCGTATTGTTGTTGACTTACAACTTCATTACATTGTGGCTAATAAACATAGTTTATGTGATTCCAATTCTATTAAATTTATTTAAACTTGTTTAATGGGCAAATATATAACCTATTCTGCATAATGTTCTATGTGTACTTTAGAAAAAAGTATATTCTTCTGTTATGATTGGAGTGTTTTTCTAGATTCTGTTAGTTATATTTGGTATCTAGTGTTTGTATTAATGATGGTTCTCTAGAGGGACAGTACTAATGAAATATATATAATTATATATTAAATTATTTATTACATAATATAAAAATATATTTATTATATTATAATATGTTAAATTATATAACTTAAATTATATAAAATATATTAAATTATATAAAATATTATATAGATATTAAAATTTATTATATAATATAATATAAAAAATATTACATTTATTATACATATAAATAAAGGGGAGTTTATTAAGTATTAACTCACATGATCGCAAGGTCACACAATAGGCCATCTACAGACTGAGGAGCAGGGAGGGCCAGTCCGAGTTCCAAAACTGAAGAACTTCTTCAGTTTTCAATTTTTTTGGAGTCCGAGATTCGAGGGCAGGAAGCATCGAGCATGGGAGAAAGATGTAGGCTGGGAGGCTAGGCCAGTCTCTCTTTTCATGTGTTTCTGCCTACTTATATTTGAGCTGCTCTGGCAGCTGAGTAGATTGTGCCCATCCAGATTAAGGGTGGGTCTGCCTTCCCCAGCCCACTGACTCAAATGTTAATCTCCTTTGGCAGCACCCTCACAGACACACCCAGGTTCAATACATCTTTGTACCCTTCAATCCACTCGAGTTGACGCTCAGTATTAACTATCACAGTGTTGTTCAGTTCTTCAGATTTCACTAATATTTTGTCTAGTTGGTCTACCCATTGTTTTAAGTGTGGGTATTGATATACCCAACTATTTTTCCTAAATTGTTTATTTCTCTTTTCATGTCTGTCAGGTTTCTCTTCATATATTTTTCAGTCTGTTGTGAGTAGTATATATATTTAAAATTATGTTTTTTTGATGAACTGTCACTTTCATCATTATAAAATGCTCTTTTCCTGCTGTTAATATAGCCATATCAGCTCTCTTTTTATCACTTTGTCTTATGGGATGAACGTTTTTATCAGTTAATATTCAACTCATTCATATATTTGCATTATAAATAATTATTTTGTAGATGGCATATAGTTGGGATGTTTATTAAATCTATTTTTACCAAACTCTGCCTTTTAATCAGAGAGTTTAATTCATTTACACTTAATGTAATAATTAATAAGGTGGGATTTATGCCTACAATTTTGCTATGTTTTCTATATGTCTTACTTTTTTCCTCAGTCCTCCATTATAGTATTCTTTTGTGTTAAATAAAAATTTTATTGTACCATTGTAGTTCTCTTATTCATTCTTTTACAGCATATTTTAAATGTTATTTTTATTAGTGGCCCTAGGTATTATAATTAACATCTAAATTTATAATGATCTTATTAAGATTAACACTTTTCTTTCAATAATGTACACAAATTTTGTTTCCTTATAGTTCTATTCCCCACTCCTCTTCTTTTATTTCACTTTTTTAAAATTGCCAAGGTATTCCTGGATTATTTATTTATTGTCACAGAGTATATTTTAATAGATGATTTGTTCATCAATATAGATTTATTATCATTACATTATACAATTGTATTTTAAATGATACAGACCAAAATAAAAGAGAGTTATGAAAAATACATTTGTACTCTTATATTTAGTAATATAGTTACATTTACTGGTTAGATTTCTATTTCTTCATGTGAATTTGAGTTACTCTCAAGTGTACTTTCATTTCAGCCTGAGAGACTCTAGTATTTCTTGTAGTGCAAATCTACTAACCATGAACCATCTCAAGTTTTGTTTTTCTGAGAATATCTTACTTTCTCCTTCATTTTTTTGAATAATTGTTTCACCACATGTAAATTTTTGAGGACTTTTAAAAAAATTTTTGCACCTTATGTAAGTCATCCTATTAATTTATGACTTCCATGATGTCTGTTGAAAAATCAGCTGTTAATCTTATTGAGGATTACTTGTACGTAATGATGTCAGCCTGTCTGAAGTTCCTAGTACACAAGGAGCGAGTTCCCAGATGGCATAGGGTAGGAATAACAGGTTACTACTTTTGCTGGTTTCTTAGTACTTCAGTATCCGGTGTTGGTTTATTCAACACATAATAGTCTCTTTTAAAAAATATTGTTTTTTTTAAATTTAATATTTTGTTTTAAATTTAATTTTAAAAATGGACATACCCTTTGAGTATATCATTTTTTTCCAGCCGAACAATGACCAATCAATATAGTGATTAAATTCAATAGAACTGAAATATTTCAGGCACCAAATATGTGCAAAGCAGAGAGCTAAATTCTACAGTTGTTTTAAAAAGGGCAACAGTAAATTTTCTATGAAATCATGTTTAATTTTGCTTTCTGATATTTTCTTTAAATCCACATTGCTTTAGATTTCGATATAATTTATTCAATGTGCATTTATTTTTCTTTAAGATATTGCTGCAGATTTAAAAAATAAGCATACTAAAACAGAAAGAGGATAACATGCATTCCTATGGTTATTATCCAAGTTATTATTCATTATTTTCATTTCATTATATTTTCAGCATTATGTAGAAAATATCTTTAAACATTTGGGGAGTGCCAATTACAAACATTTTTTGAATTTTCTAAACCTTTTTATGTTTTGAGATATAATATTTAGATAATAAATACAATTTCATTTTCCTTAATTGAATACCATTAATGTAATGAAAACATTTTGTTTGAGAATTTAATTTAGATGGATTTAATTATTTAAAGCTGTAGAGATTTGCACATAAACAAGCTTGAAAGGATTTTAAATTGCAACAGTATGCATAAATGTTATATAATGGAAGCCTGGTTCTACAGCTACAGAAGACATACACAGCATTTAAAATAACATCAGATTAAACAAATTATGTTTATGTATTATAATTGCTTAAAAATAATAGTATGAATTTGTGAAATAATAATACATGGTTTTCTCCTGAGTCATATTGATCAAATCTTTTATTATTTTTCACTGTCCCTAGTGTCTTATCTGAAATGACAATAAACCACATAATGTATACTTTTCATCCAAAATTATGATATCAACTTTTTATTTTGAAATGATTCTAGATTTACAGAAAGTTTCAAAGGTAGTAAAGAGAGGTCCTGTATACCCTTGACAAAGTTTGCCCCAAATGATTACATCTGACATAATTGTGGTATCAAACCAGAAACTTTACATAGTTACAATATGTGAGAATAGTTGTATACTACTTATCAAGTGTAAATTTGTGTTGCTACCACACAGCCAAGATGAAGAGCTCTATCATCACCCTCAAGATCTTCCTGCTGCCACACTTCACATCACACCCTCCTCCTTTGCACGATACTGACACTAGTTTATAGTTAGGTTATTTTGAGAATGTTATATAAATGGAGTCATACAGAATATGACCTTTTGAGATTGACATTTTTCATTCAGTATATTGCCTTAGAGGTCTACCCAAGTTGTTGTGTATCAATAGTTTATTAAGTATATTCCCTTTTATTGTTAAGTAGTGTTCAGTGGTATGTATGGGCCACATTAAAAGAATAGAAAAACTGCATATATAAATATATATAAAAGATGTAATATTATGAAAGGGAGGGCTAGGCATGGTGGCTCATGCCTGTAGTCCCAGCACACTGTGAGGCTGAGGTGAGATCACTTGAGCCTAGGAGTTCAATACTTGCCCGGGAAACATGGTAAAATCTCCTCTCTACCAAAAATAAAAAATAAAAATAAATAAAAATAAAATCAGCATGATTGCATGTGCTTGTAGTCCCAGCTACTTGGGAGGCTGAGGTGGGAGCATATTTTTTTTATAATTTTAATGCCTTTGTCAATATATTTAACTACATTTACAAATTAATATGAAATACAAATCATAAATAGTATGCTAAGAAATCATGTATTAAATAGGTGTGTGGAGTTCTTCAGAGAAACAGAACTAATAAGACATATGTGTATTAGTTCAAATACACACATCCTATTAGATAATTGGTTCATGCTATTGTGAGGTTTAAGTCTGAAATCTGGGCTGGGCACGGTGGCCTGTAATCCCAGCAATTTGGGAGGCCGAGGCGAGTGAATCATGAGCACAGGAGTTCAAGACCAGCCTGGCCAACATGGTGAAATCCCGTGTCTACTAAAAATACCAAAAATTAGCTGGTCATAGTGGTGGGTGCCTGTAATCCTAGCTACTTGGGAGGCTGAGGCAGAAGAATTGCTTAAACCCAGGAGTTAGCCGAGATCACGCAACTGCACTGCAGCTGGGATGACAGAGTGAGACTCCATCTGAAAACAAACAACAACAACAAGAACAACAAAAGCAAACAAAAAGACCTTCACAGCAACATCTAGATTGATGTTTGACCAAACATCTGGGCCATATATATAGCCTAGCCAAGTTGGCAAATAAAATTATCCATTACAGAAAAGAAAATCTATTATGGAACATGGCTTGTTAGGAAATCTACTTTTAGTAGTTATTTCTTAAATTCCTTGCATTTCCAACAGGAAAGTTGTAGAATATTCTGTTTGTTAAAGAGATAAGTGAACCAGAGGATATATATTGATTAAATTGTGAAAACTCTAAGAATAAAGTGTTTCTTGTGCTAATAAGAAGGTGCCATCCTTATAGCTGTATTGCTACTAATGAAAATCAAATAGCCATGAGGCCACTTGTGAGCACAACTGGGGAGGAGCACTGGCACCTGGCGAATCACGCAAAATCGAAAACAAATTCTGAGAAAAGTAAGAAATTGAAATGCCAATTCCTTTTACTCCAAACTTATCAAGACCTCAACTGTCATCTCTTCTTTTGCCTTTGTTAATTTGAGTAACATGCATACACACCAGAGAAATCAAGCTACACAAACATACTAAAGATTATTTATGCTATTTTAATGTATTGACCAGTTATACTTTACAAATTCTATATTGAAACCTACTGTAATAAAATAGCAGTTACCAAGTAGAAGGCTTCGTTCAGCTGGTTAAGAACATCACAGCAAACTCATGGACACAGTAGCCTTTGCTTTTCTCTTCTCTCATGTATAAAATGACTCAGGAGTTGTTAACTCCATACATTCGTTTCAGCTGTCACTGGACCTGTTGATGAGCACCAGGAGCCTTCTCCTGGTACATGGTTCAAGGAATGATATTTATGGTAAGAAGGCAGAGAGTCAAAGGGGAAGAACTCTGAGTGGTCCTGAATGGACCTCAAATAACTGTTAATCTAATTATCCTGATGATTCCTTCAAATTCCTGCACTTTGTATGTGATGACTCTGACCTCTTCTAGAAAGGGGCTTCTAGTGGGAGCTATCTCTGTCAGACTGACCTCGTCAGCTGTTTCTTCTCCAGGATACCTTCAAAATTTGTAGACTGCTCTTTGCTCCTTTACTATATTATGTCACTATTATGCTCTCTCTCTCCCCACCCCTTACACACACACACACACACACCCTTGTATATATGTGTGTATATATATGTGTGTATATATACACATATATCAAAATATGTATATATGTATATATGTATATATACACACATATACATACATATATACATATGTGTGTATATACACATATACACATGTATCTATGTGTATATGTGTACATACGTGCATATACACACATATATGTGTATATGTATATACACACATATATGCATATATGTATGTACATATGTGTACACACATGTATATATGTACATGTATATGTGTAGACATATGTATATATGTACATGCATATATGCACACACACGTATATGTGTACATGCATATATGCACACGCACGTGTATATGTGTACGTGCATATATGCACACGCACGTGTGTATGTGTACGTGCATGTATGTACACGCACATATGTGTATGTGTACGTGCATATCAGCACATGTGTGTGTGCATGCATATATCTTAATACCGCGTATGCATGTAATAATGCATGTATGTCTGCGATACATGGATGTACGTTAATATGTACGTACGTATGGCATCTTTGTGTATGTAATAATATCTACCTGCGGTATGCAATAATAATAATATTACGTATATAGTACGCGCTCAATGTATGTAATATTTTGTGTGTAATATGGATTTTACATACGTAATAATGTGTATGTGGTGCCACTTTGTAAATGTATGTATTACGTATTATGTGAATTACCTGCGTATAATAATGTACATGTATGTAAGATTATACACGCATTAATAATAATGCGTATGTGTACACCTGCGCGTTAATATGTGAATATACATATACATATATACATATATATTAGGTATATACATATACATGTATATGTATATATACCTGTATATATGTGTGTATACGTATATACCCATGTATACACACGTGTATATACATATATATGTACATATACATATGTATATGTATATATGTATACACACATATGTATATGTATATGTATATGTATATATATATACTACGTTTATATGTACATATACACGTGTATATGTATATATGTATATATACATGTATATATGTATGTGTATATCTACACATACGTGTATATATGTATTTTTATATACATACATATACATGTATATATTTATGTATATATACACATATCAAAAATGTCCCACACAATCCTCATTTCTTAATGCTACAATGAAAGCCAATGTGCCAATCCTTTTGTGAGTTAATTGGCCTAAGAAAATTCTTTAGGTACTATTAGCAAATTCTAATCACATCTCTCTTAGAATGAAGGTCCATCACATACCATTTACTTTACTGGAATTGAATACTATCAACTAGGCTAATAAACAAACAAATCATAAATGAAAACAACAAAAGAAAGAGAGTGAAATAGAAAGAAGGAGAGGATAATTTTAATGGCAGCTGTAAGTTGCCCTGTCCTATTGAGCATCAAGCATTTGTGCACAAAGGATGAAGGCAATGAGAGCAAAACAATAGATTTTTTTTTTTGGCAAAACCTAAGAAGAATGTGTAAATAATTTTGTGAATTTCTCACCCTTGGCAGAGAGGTGAAGCACAATTGCTAAGGAGGGCAGGTAGTAGATTGTGAAGGCTTCAGGAAGAAGCTGAAAAATTAAGTGCCATGGAGAAACATGGGTTAAAGAACAGTTAGCAGATGGATACAGTTATGCATGGAATAAAAATACCTCTAACAGGAAAAACCATTAAATTGCAACCTTTATAAATTTGATCATATATTTAAATCATAAAAACTTTCCAAGATTTTAATTGTGTATAGTAGTCCTCTATGGAATCACTTAATACATCTTTCTTTGTACATAGTGTACTTATTCTTACATATTTCTTGTATTGGACTTCAGGAACAATACAACGTGTACTGCAATTTTGGGACAAAAGCTACAAAGATAATTTTAAACTCATGCTTTTTTTCTTTTATATTGAATCCAGCACAAAATTCCATCATGAATCTCAAAATCATTCTAACACAATTAAGAGTTATAATATTATGATGAATTAACATGAGAAGGATATTGATATCTTCTCATGCTCATGAGAGAGAAAAATAAAATTACATTTAAGGAGTAGTTGATAATGGATTATAGCAATTTTATTGAGTATCAAATGACACATAATTCTTAATAACTCTAAATTAAAAACACATCTTTCCTAATAATATTTTAGACCAAGACTATCTGCACTATGCTAAACTATGATTGATAACTTAAATTAAGTCAAATAATTTAGGTTTAATATTTCAAGTAGTCCAAACATTCACAGATCAGTTCAATCTTAATAGTTAATTTTGTGATTCTAAATGGATAAAAAATATTGCCACCATTTCTAAAAAGATTCTTCAGTTTCTCTTACTGACATATTTAAATTTTGCATGATTTATTTCGCAAAGAATAAAAGCATTTTAGAAATCTGAAGTATTTAATATTTCTTGATACATCAAGCATTATGTTTTTGTTATTTATTCTATATTATGTATTCATCAATCTTGTTCATAATAGAATACTATGAGCTGTTGTTAGCAATGATCTTAATTGGCAGTTTACTTCAATATTTGTCAAAGGCACAGTAAGTTCTTCCAACATCTACATATGAAATGCCATTTTTTTTGTACTTCTAAGTTGACTTATGTTGCTCTTCTTTGGGGAAGAATTTATTTTGCTTTATTTTAAATGACACTGGCCTTTGATTTAAATGCCCTGAATATAGTGCAACATGAATACAGGTATGAAGTTTTGTCCCAGCACTCACTGAAATCAATTGAACTTACGATCATCTAGTACAAGGTAAAATACCTATATGATTAAGTCATAATTGATGGTTCTTTATTAAATTCTTTCTAAAAAAATTTCAAAGTATGTTTTTTTTTCTTGGATAAGGGATTCTACTCTTCCAAAAAAAATTCACGTTTCCCAGCTTTCTGTTGCTTTTTTCTGACCTACTCATCTATCATCAATTGCTTTGTAAAAGAAAAATTAACCCGAATTTTGACTTCTTTTTCCTGTAAATAATAACAACAGTAATTCTTTTGGAGTGTGTGAATCCAGAATACCTAAGTTGAAGCTAATCATTCACAGATTTATAATTTCAGAAGGATCATTGGAATAGACTGGAAGAGAGGGTAGGAGTCTGCTTTGAGTGGTCTGCTGCTGCTGTTTTTATTGTGCAAGTCCCCACCGAAATGAGATCTAAACGGTGTTAATTAGATAAGCATATCTGGGGTCCATGGGGCTAGAAGATTCGTATCATTATATTAGATGTCATCTGGGAAATAAAGAATTAAAAATAAGTCAATCCATATAGCTACCAAAGTTTATCTGAAAATCATGTGAGTTACTCATATCCCTTAATTTTATTTACTGTTTGATTTTGCTTTTCAATTTTATTTTACACATATGGTAATTGAAATAGATAGGATAATGGAAAATATACATTTAAACAGATACTGGTCAAAGAATGTGGTTAAAAGAGAGGGTTGTAATGAATCATTATACTTAAGGGGCTATGGAAATGCCTAAATTTTAAAAAAGGGAGGATCTAGACAATATTCTGAAACTATAAATAGAAGAACTTCTATATAAAATTTTATAAAGTTCCATGAATAGAAGTGTGCTTAATGATATATATATTTAATTGTGTGTATTTATGGTTACTCCAGTGAACTTTAAAATATGAAAAACACATTAGATTTATAGATAATTATGTATAGTACTCAATCCTTCAATCATTGCTTTTTTAAACTTAGTCTTTGCAATACAATCACTTTATAATCTAAATATACTTTTCATCTATTAATATGCAATCTATTCTGTAACCATGAGGTAAACAGATAGAGACAATTATTAATGAACAAAATATGAAATGCAATTTAAGCAATATTTATAGCTGGGAGCTTAATTTAAGAAATCATGAATGAAGAATACTATACACAATAACTGACCTTCAGATGTACAACAGTAAAGAACATTCTCAAAAACTGTAAGAGTTTACAAAAGTTAGGATATAGATCCTCTCCCTTAAAACATATATGTATATATATATGCACATACATATTTCAGAAAAACTTGTTAATCCAATTTAAGAGAGCAAGTAAACTAAACACTGAAATCTAAATTAAATGTGTTTAGTTAAATCTAATTGTTTTCCAAATTTGAGTATAGAAATTCTATCAAAAGTTACATATTATTATCTTAGAAAATAACCTCATACTAAACAAAGATGAAAAAATATAGAGGAGAATATGGGGTCAAGTAAATGTATGTTAATTATTAAGATACTACAACAATTAATAATTATTTTCTTATTTTCTTAATAACTATTTTCTTAATTCCATTAGAAAATAGGGGGAGAAAAGGCACAGATATTTGAAGGAGAAATAAAAATTACCACAATTGCTTTTTTGTATCTGAAACACAGTATTCATTTCTTTTTTGCAAGAGTTCATAACACATACACAAAAATAAACCATATGCTGCTCCATAAAATAGTTCTCCATAAATTTCAAAGGATTACAGTCATGCAGACTATGATCCCTGCTCATAGTACATTTAAGCCATAAATCAATGCCAAAAATAAAACTAGAAAATTCATACATATTAGAGTATTAAACAGTACACTTCTAAATAATTAATTGGTCAAAAATGAAATTGTGATGATGATAATAAAAACACGTAGCACATATTATAATGAAAATACAACACACAAAAATTATGTGTGGCAAATGTGTTCTCTCTCCGGAACCTGCAACACCCTCCTTTTCCTGACCTTGAACATCAGAGCTCTAGGTTCTCCAGCCTTTGAACTCTGACACTCGCACCAGCGAACTCCCGTATCCTCAGGCCTGCTGCTCTGGACTGAGAGACCACTACTGGCTTCCCTGTATCTGAGGCTTTTGGACTTGAACTTAGCCATGCAACTGACTTCCCTGGGTTTCCAACTTGGAGATGATCTATAATGGAACCTCTCAATATCCATAATCACATTAGCTAATTTCCCTAATAAATCCCCTCTCCTCTCTCTCCCTCACTCTCTTTCTCTCTCTCTCTACCTATCTGTTTATTATCAATCTGTGTATATCCAATTGGTTTTGTCTCTTTGGAGAATACTAATAAAAAGAGAAAATAAGGTATTGCCATGACTGAATATTTTGTTTGTATGTGTTTCAATATATATGGAAAAAAGTTAATTCCGACCTATATATCACACAAAACACCCAAATTAATTTATGATGTGCCTTACACTTAAACGTGACAAATCTATATGTATTTAGACGACAATGTAAGATTGTTTTTTGATCTTAGAATAGGCAAAAGTTTTAATAACAAGGCACAAAAAGGTGCAGATCTTTTAAAAATTATACTTCATCAAAATTGAAAATGCACGTTCATCCAAAGACATTGTTTCGTGAGGATGTGGAGAATTTGGAATCCTTATTCATTGCTTATGGGAATGTAAAGTGGGGTAGCTGCTGTGGAAAATATTTTGGCATCTTCCAAAAGTTAAACATAGAATTGCCATATGTCCTGGCAATTCCACTCCTGGGTATATACCTATTAAGAACTGAAAATGGATATTCAAAAATGTACTTGTACACGAATGTTCACAGCAGCACTATTCGCAGTAGACAAAAGATGAAAACAACCTCAATGTCCAACAATAGATAAATGAATAAATATGTTATATCCATACAATGGAATATCGGTTATTAAAATGAATGAAGTAGTAATAAATGGTACACCAGGGATGTTTCTCAGAAACATCATGTAAGCGTAAAAAGCCATAACAGTTAACATGTAGTATGATTCCATTGATATGAAATACCCAGAAGAGACAAATCAATAGAGAGAAAGCAGATGAGTGCTTGCCACAGACTGAGGCGAGAGGGATAAGGAACGGCTACTGAATGAGCCCTAGATCTCTGTTCGTTTTGAAACTAAATAGAGCTGACGGTTGCACAAATTTGCAAAAGTTAGATGCCATTGTGTCGTACACCTGAAATGGTTAATTTTATATTATGGGAATTTCACCCCCTAAAAGATAATGTTTCGATAGTGAAAAGACAAATTATAGACAGGGAGAAAAATATTTGGAATACATATATCTGACTTGGGGCCTATGTGCAGAATATAAAAACATACTCCTAAGTAACAATAATTAAAAGAAGATGAAACCTCTTCTCTTTCCCAAATAGGTAAAGGTCCTTAACAACTAAATCATGAAAGAAGATATACATTTGACCAGTAAGCATATCAAATAGTATTAAAATCATTAATCATCAATAAAAATGTGCAGTATCACTATTTATTCATCAGAACGACTAAATACGTTTTTCTTAAATTTAAGACAGCAAATTTTGAATAGTATGGAACAACTTGAACTCTCATATATTGCTGGTGGATGTGTGGAATGCAGTAATGTTGGAAATTTGCTTGGCATCTTAAAAAAGAAGCCGTTAAATAAAGCTAAATACAAAATGACTCTATGATACAACAAATCTACTTGTAGGTCTATACAAAAAATAAATTATTCTGTATAGCCACAAGGACTGTATAGTCCGTCTGTCTGGCTGGCACAATATTAATAAAATCACACAGATTAGTTGCTTAAACAATAGAAATTTATTACTCACCTTTCTGGATGTTGGGATGTTCAAAATCAATGTGTCAGCTAATTGAAATTTTGGTGAGGGCCCTCTTCCTAGCTTATAGATAGCTGCTTTCTTACTGTATCTGCATGGCAGCAAGAGAGAGAGAGAGGACACACACACACGCACACGCACATACACAGAGGGTGAAACAGTGAGCACAACCACTCTCGTGTTTCACTAGTTGCTATGGTATTAATGTGACCCCCAATTTCATGTGTTGGAAACTTAATCCACGATGCAATAGCATTGGGTGGTGGGATTAAATCATAAAGTCTTTGTCCTCATGAACAGATTAATGACTTTATAAAATGGCTTGTGGAGGTGAGTTCCCTCTTTTTTATTTTTATATTTATTTATTTTATTTTTGAGAAGGAATCTCACTCTGTTGCCCAGGCTGGAGTACAGCGGCATGATCTCGGCTCACTGCAATCTCTGCATCCCTGGTTCAAGCAGTTCTCCTGCCTTGAGTAGCTGGGACTACAGGTGAGTGCCACCACGCCCAGCTAATTTTTGTAATTTTTAGTAGAGATGGGTTTCACCACATTGGCCAGGCTGGTCTCAAACTCTTGACCCCACGATCCACCCACCTCAGCCTCCCAAAGTGCTGGGATTACAGGCATGAGCCACCACGCCCGGCTGTGAGTTGCCCCTCTTATGTTCTTCTGCCATGTGGGGACCCTATGTTCATCCCCTTTTGCTGCTTCCACCTGCTACCAGGTAAGAAACCAGCAAGAAAACCTGCACCAGATGCTGGGATCTTGATATTAAATGTCCTAGTCTTCAGGGCTATGATAAATATATTTCTGTTCTTTATAAATTACTTAGTCTCAGGAATTCTTTTATAGCAACACAAAATGCACTAAGACACTAATCTATCAGGCCAGGGCCCCACCCTTATGACCTGATTTAACCTTGATTACCTCTGGATAAACACTACCTTCAAATACTCACATTGAGGGATTAAACCTATAAGCTTTATGGGGACACAATTCAGTTCTTAGCGAAAACCAGTATTAAAATGTTCATAGCAACTTCATCTACCTTAAAACTAGAAATAACCCAAATATTCATCAGAAGAATTGACTAGCAGTCCATATGATCATTAGTATACCCAGACAATGGAATACCATACAGCAATAAAAGGAATAAGTTATTGGCCCATGGAATAACATGACTGCCTCTCACTCTCAAATATATTGTGATGAGCAAAAGTAGCTACAAAATATTACAGGCAAAAGAACATGAAAACAAAATAGTTTTAGAAGTCAGAATAGGGGTGACCATGGAATGGGGGTGGAATTGAGAGAGGGAAACAAAATACATAAGAATTGGAAAGATTAAAATGTTTCATTTTCATAGGGCTACTGTCAGGAGATGAATTGTGTCCTCCTAATATTCATAGGTTGACGTCCTAAATCCAGAACCTCAGAATGTGACTGTATTTGGAGATCGTGCCCTTAAAGAAGTAATGAAGGTACAGTGAAGTCGCAAGGTGGGCCTAATCCAATATGACTGTTGCCCTTGTAACAAGAGATTAGGATACAGAAACGTACAGAAGAAAGACCAGCTGAAGACACAGGGAGAAGATGGACATCGATAAGCCAATGAGAGGCTTCAGAAGAAAGCAGCCATGTGGACACCTTGGCCTTGCATTTGTAGCCTTCAGACTGTGAGGAAATAAATTGCTGGTGTTTAAGCCACCCAGAGGGCGGTACATTTTTATAGCAGTCCCAGGAAACAAATACAGCTACATAAAACTACTTTATTCATTATTTATGATTACTTATATAAAGCTCTGGTGATTAGGACAGGGGGTATTTGGTGCAGAAAGGGAAGATTCAGTAATGGAAGGGAAAAATGGACTCACCAAAATACCACTCCCATTTGAAAATGCCATTGAAAAGATATGATGTTGCCTAGCAAGGTGTGAAAGGTCGGACATTTAATACAACGGTTCACATTAATACACTATCCATTTGGAGAAACAACAGAACTTCTATCTTAAATCACAAACAAATTCATCTTCAGCTTTATTAAAGATCTAATTGTAAATGTCAATGTCAAACACATAATAAAATATTTTTAAAATAATATGGAAGCATATCCTTATTCCTTTGGATAGGAAAGCATTTCTAATACATGACAGCTCAAGAAGCATAAACCACAAAAGAAAAGAAGGAAATGTTTGAGAATATTAATGTTAAGAAATTCTGCTCCTTAATGTAGACCATAAATTAAATGGAAATAAAAGTCACACATTTACAAAAGATATTTTCATCCCATAAAACTGACATTTACTCTTCTTTTGGATAGATAAATATGCCAGTGAGTCTTTCACCACACACACACACACACACACACACACACACACATACACACGCAAACAATCACACAAAACACTTGAATTTTAGAGGAAAGGAAACAAAAGTGGTCAATAAACATATGAAAAGTTGCACTGCTTCATTATTAATCAGGGAAATGCAAATTAAAACCACATGAGACAATAGTTTATGCTCACCAGATTGACAATTACCAGAGTTTCTGAATTATCAAGTGCATGAGGGGATTTGCAGCAATCACAGCTGTTTACATATCGCTGCTCTGAATCTACATCAGACACACAACCTGAAAACAATCTGCATTATCTAGCAAAGCTGAAGAGGAGCCAATCCTGTAAGCCAACCATTCCATTATTTCACGAATAGTTGTAAACATGCCCCAGGAAACAGGTAGGAGAGTGTTCCTAAACACACCATGTGTCAAAAAATCTGACAATTAAAACAAGTAACAATAAAACTAGTAATAATAGAATGAATATAATTAATATATGTTCGTAAAACTGTGATACCGCAGTGAAAATGAATGACCTAGGTCTACATGGATCGACATTTTCCCAGTAAAATTTTGTTTGAACAAATAAAGTCACTGAAAAATAATTTTAATATGAATCAAATTATTTTAAGTTACAAATAAGCAAAAGAAAACTATATTTAGAAATACAAAATATAAAGTAAATACAATAAATAATTAGCGCAATGTAAACAACACTTCTTTTTCTAAGGAATAAAGATGTTTATTTTATTGAAAATAATCTACTTCTCACATGCAATTATGTTATTGTTATTATTATAATAAAGTCAAGAAAGTTATCTGTTTTACTGTTGTTCATGCTTTTAGCATGTTAGAGGGAGCATACGTGCCCAGGACCACAGGCAAAAAGATGATCCATATGAAGAGGAATTTTGCCTCATTGTCCTGATTACCTGACAAGCATCTAGCAGGTGCCCAGAAAAATAATATTTTTGAATAAATTTAATTATCTGAACAAATGAAAAGAACAAAAACAGAAAAAGTTCTGACATTACATTTCAATGATCTGCACAATTGTAAAGGAATCCTCCTAAGGTAGAAGAGACAAAGGGCTTCAAAGCTAATGGCTATGACGTCTATATTACTAAAATTGTTATCAGATTCTTGCAATGTTAATCTTTGGACAATTTACTTCATCATAGAACCTTATTCCTAGTCAACATTTTAAAAAAATTAAAAAATAAATAAACCTTAGTACTAAAATGACCATAATTTAGACAACTTAAATTTGTTTATATTTCAGAATATCATCATCATGAAATGGTTCTGATTATACTAGTTTATAAAGCATCAAGATGACATTTTAGTCAACTGGGCAGACCAGGATTTTTGTCAATTGTTATTGTGTAACCTTTAAGACATTTTACTAATGTTCTATAACATATAGACTATTCAGTTATAAATGTATGAAAATACAAGTATTATCTCCCAGTTTTTGAGGAATTACATATTGTTGAATGTGAATCTGTTTGTCGTGTTTTATAACAAGTTAAAGTTATCTTTTTGGTAATCAAAAAATAAACATTTAAGACCGGAAGCGGTGGCTCACGGCTGTAATCTCAGCACTTTGGGAGGTTGAAGCAGGCAGATCACTTTCAAGACCAGCCTGGGTGATATGGCCCAACCCCATCTCTACAAAAAAATAAAAACATTAGCCAGCCATGTTGGAGCACATCTGTAATCCCAGCACTCTGGGAGGCCGAAGCGGGCGGATCACCTGAGGTCAGGGGATCGAGACCATCCTGGCTAACACGGTGAAACCCCGTCTCTACTAAAAACACAAAAAATCGGCCGGACGTGGTGGCGGCGCCTGTGGTCCCAGCTACTCGGGAGGCCGAGGCAGGAGAATGGCAGGAACCCGGGAGGCGGAGCTAGCAGTGAGCCGAGATCGAGCCACTGCACTCCAGCCTGGGCCACAGAGCGAGACTCCGTCTCAAAAAAAAAAATTTAAAAATGAAGAAAAAAATTCTACAATATAACGATTTCCACCATACAAAGTTCTTAAGAGTAAGTAATAAAAGCCCCTCTTCAGTGTCATTGTCCCACTTCCTTCTTTTTCTTCTATTGGCAACAGCGTGCATCCCTCCAGACCTTTTACTGTCCATTTATGCTTAGAATTAGTAAATTCAAAAATACGATTGAGATGTATATTTTCTGTTTAAATAAATATGATAATATCATAGATATGTTTATAAAACTTACTATAATTCTACATTTGATGCATTTTGGAGATTTTCATTTGGTGTTATTAATCAACTCTATTTAATTTCAGCAAAGTGTCTTACCCACATTTGAGCTATCCTTCTACGGATGAATATTCTTGCTGTTTATGTTGCACCATTAGCAAAATGCTGCATAATATCCTCTTGTGTATCTGTGTGTGCACTGAAGTTAATATTTCTGTAGGATCTCTCATGCAGATGTGTAATTGCCAAGCAAATTTTAATAAATACAATCAAATTGCTCTCCCAAAAAGTTTTTGCAATATTTCTTCTCAATATTTTTGTCAACATTGTATATTATCAATCTGTTGGGAAAAACAAGATAATTTTTAGTTTTTCCATGTTTCTGCTGACTAGTGAGTACCAACATAATTTTACGTGTTTAATAGACAACTGTGGATTTAGTAAATTGCCTCTTCATTTACTTTATTCAGTTTTTACTTTACTTGGTTTTCTTTTTCGTTGTCTATTTGTGGGAATTATTTATAAGTTAATAATGTTCATTTTTTTTTCTTTTCTGAAAAACATGTTTATAATCTAGCAGGTGTCTTAATATTAGCACAAATGGAATATTTTTAATTTAAACACTTTAATTATATAGCTATATATTTTCTACCACTCATTTTTATTTCCTGACACTGTGTTCTAGTCCCCTAGGGTGGACATGAAGAGAACTAAGGACATTGTTAACATCGCTCCTGGACTGCATTTGTGCTTAGAAAAGAGTAGAGGCTGTCAAGAAGTGATTTTGACCAGAACCTGTCTGTGAGGCAGCTCTGCTGTTCTAGTTGAAACTTGATCTATTTCTTTTTGTAATTACAACGGGTTCCTGTTGAAGAACCATCTTTTGTAGCAATATGTACACTTAATATCAGTATGTTGATATGGATAATTCAACTATACTATATATATACTTTTTATAGACATGCAAACTAATTAATGTTCCAAAATATAATTTATATAAGAAATCCATTCTAAGTCACAAATAAACACGTAATGAATATACAATTTGAATTTGTCTGAATTATTAGTTAAGATTTGGAGAGATTAATGCAAGTTAAATTAATGCAGTTTTTCATTTAAAACTAGCTTTGTTGGCTATATACTTTTTTAGAGTTTTTGTCTTTACAGGGACAATAAAGCTGCTTTAACTTCATATCACCATCTAGTGGCAGAGCATATACTTCTTAGAAGGAGACAATAGAAGAAGAGACTGAAAATTAAAAGTAACCATGAAAGTTACAGAAATGCAAATATCACATGTTCTCACTCATAAGAGGGTATTAAAAACAGTGTACACCTGGATGTAGAGAGTGTGATGATGGACCCTGGAGACTTGGAAGGGCAGAAGTGAGAGGAGGTGGATGCTGAGAAATTACTTACTGAATACAATGTACGTTAGTCAGGTGAGGAATACCCTAAACTCCTGAGGTGACCACCACATATGTAACAAAATTGCACTCGTTCCACGATAATTTATATACAATTTTTTAAAGTAGGGATTTTATGACAGCTTTATCATATTGGAAAAAAGTTCTCCAAATATCAGGCATACATATATTCAGAAAATGAATTTGAGGGTTAATTAGTTAGTTATACTTCTGATTTAAGCTTGTGTATTTAAATGTATTCATTTTAATTTATATTGTATTTATTATCCCTTATACCACAAGCTTTTACATTCAAAGGACCAGTTTGTTTTTACGGATATATTCTACAGAGCAGTTTAAAACTGTTGCTACTTACTGTCCACCTGGCTTTGTAATTCTTTTGATGAGAATTTTTAAAACTATTATCTCTCATAAAGCCATATTATCCAGTGTTTTCTTTCCAATAATATTACTGGAAAAATATTAAGGGTACTAAATTAGGTGAATAAGTAGATTTTTAAGTATTAGGAAGAAAGAAAAAAACTGAGTTTTACTAATAATTCAATTTCTAGTATATCATTGATTAAAAAATTGTTTTAAATACAGTCTTTTTTCATATAATGTGGAGTTATTTTAAAAGTGACGTTCTTTGCTTGCTTCCAATTTTCTTTGTTAACATATGCTGACTTCTCTGTTGTCTCTCACTAACCTAGCATTATCTTATAATAAATAGAGGAGAATTGCCCAAGCACTTTTTTCTTTTAACTTTGGAGACTTTATCTGCAATATAAATAGTCTTTATGTTACAGTCATCACGTCATCATTTTGTAGTTCTAGAAAGATTCTACTCCAGAGCTCCTGCGTTGCCATTCCTAAAGGTATCTCTATGCTTTTCTTTATTGAAGGGGAAGAACATGCTTTCAAAATGATGCCATAGAGGTGTGCAACATGGAGGTCCCACATTCCATACTGTGGGGATGTCTTTGCCTTGCCTGTAGCGACCAGCAGGGTAGCGACAAGTCCTTTAGTAAAATCTTGTACCGGGAAAAATTTGGCAGGTTTGGAAAGCATTCTAAGAGTGACAACAAATTAACGAAGTAATGTGTGCTATGATTTGCTAAAGACTCCTTGCCGAGATAGACACTTTGAGGTGAAGCTCAAACAGTTATTTTCAAAGTGAAATTTTATTAACTAGACCTAAGCTGCAGTTATGCTAACATTATAATTATTCTAACTGCTCATTCACTTTCAAATATAAATACAAAACAGTCATCTGTCAGAATCATATTCATAAATCGTGGCACCCGGCGGGATCCACAGACAAATGTGCACTTTAATAAGAAAAAGTGCTGTGAAAGTGAAATAAGTTTCATGTTGCAGCCAGTAAATGCATTACAGCCTAAGTTTCAGGAGGAGGCTTGTCACAGCAAACTCATTATATAGAAAGTATAAAAGGACTTGGCATAATAACAGTATGAATTTGGAAGAAAAGTGAAATTATAAGGTATAATTATTGCCTTGTCCTATAGCGTCTACAGACAATGCATCGAGTCAAATCTATTTAATTGTATTTCCCAGATGCTTAACTGCCTTGATAAAATATGTCAAGGTATTATTTAAATCGTTGTATTATTTTAATCATATGCGATTTGGTAGGCCAAATAATATATAAACACAGGGAAAGGTATGTTTCATGCTATTCATATTTATTTTTAATTTTCTTAATGAACTCTAATCTTTATAGTAATAGTATTTTGCATTCTTTCTTTAAATTAACACCAGTAGTATCAAGATGCAGCATTATCTGTAATATGATTGACAGTTTATATATATATAATATATAATATATGTATAACATACATGTATAATATATAATATGTATTACATATTATATAATATACAAATATATATTATATATTAAATATAATATATAAATATATATTTTATATTAAATATACATAATATATAGTACATACAAATATATTATATATTATATAAACATATATGTATATATAATATATAATATGTATGGTATATATAATATATATAACATCTGTAATATGTACTACAGTATATAGTATATATATGATATATAATGTATATTATATATTATATATAACATCTACAGTTTATATATGTTATATATAACACATTAAAGTACATAGTTTATTTAAAGGTATGTATTTAACTGTAAGATTAAACATCAATATTTTGTTATATATGCATAGGCATAAAATATGTGTTTATAAGCACATGGCTACATTATTTCATTTCAGAATGCATTTCTCTGTAATGGGATATAGTAATAAATAGGACAAAATTTCTGCCTCAAATAAACAGATAATATAGATGATTTGAGATTATGGTGAGTGATAAGAAGTTAAACACGGTAATAAGCTATCTCATGGAAAGGGAGGCCTCACATTTTGATGGGAATTTCAACGAATGTGTGGCCCAGTTGCAAAACACCAAGACTGTAACCAAGCCTGCTAAAGACCTACACAGCAGCCACAGTTTTCAGTACAGTACTGTATTAGTCCATTCTCACATTACTATAAGGAATTACCTAGAACTTAAAGTATAACAAGAAAATAAATAAATAAAAAAGAATTACCTGAGACTGGGTAATTTATAAAGATAAGAGGTTAAATTGATTCACAGTTCTGCAGGCTATACAAGCAGCATAGCTGGAGAGACCTAAGGAAACTTACAAGGTGAAGTGGTGGGAGGCATGTCTTACATGACTGGAGATGGGGGAATGAGGGCGACAGGGAAGGTGCCACACACTTTTAAACAACTGGATCTCTTGAGCTCTCATTCACTATCTTAAGAACAGCAAGTGGGAAGTCAGCCCCCATAATCCAATCGCCTCCCACCAGACCCTTCCTCCAACGCTGGGGATTAAAATGCAACATGAGGTTTGGGTGGGGACACAAATCCAAACCGTATCAAGCACTTAAAGGACTTTCAGCTTCATCTTTGTTTTGGTCCCTAAATATTTACCCTTTTTAAAATGAGCTTAGTCATATATTCACACAATTAAAAATTAAAGTATTTATCCAGCATTTCTTATAATTTTTAAGCAAGTAGTTTTGCTTTGTTTTGCTCTAATGTAACAGTCTAATATTTCTAGAAACAATATTTTAGAATACGCTTCTACTCTTTACAAAATTTCCAAATGTCTTCTTTCTGTCTTTCGTCTTTTTTTCTATCTTCTTTTTTGAGACCGGGTGTCATTCAGTCTCCCAGGCTGAAGCTGTGGTGTGATCTCAGCTCACTGCAACCTCCACCTCCTATGCTCAATCAATCCTCCCACCTCAGCTTCCCGAGTAGCTGGGATTACAGGAGCATGCCACCATGTCTGGCTAATTTTTGTGTTTTTAGTAGAGATGGGGTTTTGCTATGCTGCCCAGACTTATCTCGAACTCCTGGCCTCAAGCAATCCAATCACCTCAGCCTCTCAAAGTGCTAGGTCCAAATGTATCTTTGAAGCTATATTTTTCAAAATTAACATGAAACTAAGAATAATATGAAATTAAGAATAAAAGACAGCTATGATACAAAGTTATCTTCAATTAATAAGATAGAACTTCTACTTTAATGCCAATACATTGCCTCTGTGTCTCAAAACAGAGCTGTTCACATAATCTATAATTTTTATTGTTTTCTATAAACTCAGTAAAGATTCTTTGCTTCGTAGGATTCCTGTTGAATAAAATGTCACTTAAATGAACTTTTACCCAATAGTAACATGTGTATACAGTATATTCGCTTAAAATGTGAATAAAATTTTAAGAATATACAGTCCTATATTAGGAAATTCAATGTTGGGAATTTAGATTTTGCAAATTGTTTAATACTAAGTAGCTTCTGAAGAGAACTAAATATCAGCATTTAAAAATCTTTAAGTATTCACAATCAAATATATCAAAGCAGATTAAGTAACAATCAAAATCTGTGACTAATGTCATTTCTTAACAACCTACCACATTATTTTAAAATAAATATTTGTTGCAGATAACATTATTTGAGTGTTTGTATCAGAATGTATCATGAACCTTTTTAATAGCCATTGTTTGCATACTCTGAACTTATGTCGTCCAATAATAGTGACCATGGACCACTTGAACTGTGGCTAGGGAAACTGAAGACCTTATATTTTCATTTTATTTTACTTAAATTTAAATTTAAAGAAAAAACTGTCACTTTGAGTCATTGGGAAATTTTAATTATGTTTGCAGCAAAATGGGTATATGAATAAACACATTTTGGCTATGAATTTATAAAATTTACATACAGGTCAAGTATTTTAAGTGAATGATAAATATTAAAGTGTTCAATGAGTATTTTACTTTTATTTTCAAATTTTTATTAGCAACAGAATCTCACTCTGTCTCCCAGGCTGCAATGGTGTGATCATAGCTCACAGTCACATTAAACTCCTGGGCTCAATAGATTCCCTTACCTCAGCCTCCTGAGTAGCTAGTATTACAGGTAAGCACAACCATGTCCAGCTGATTTTTAAAATGTTTGTGTAGAGATGAGTTCTCACTATGTTTCTCAGGCTGACAAATTTTTAAAACAATGTGAAAACATAATATAAAAGATTTCTTTATTAATATATCACATTAATTACCTTTTGAGTGATAATTTATTTATTGAATTAAATATATATTTTAAATTGAATCCAAGATTTTTACTAGTTATAAAGAAATTTTAAAAATTCAAAATACACATGCAGATCATATTTTATTTTCTTCAGAGTTTCTTCAGCGTTGTTCTAAGTGACAGTTTAGAAATTACAGGTCAGTATTTGTCAAGTTCCTCTATTTTGTAGGTATTTGAGTATAATTCCTCCTGTTATTGACCTCAGATGTAATGCATTCAAGTCGAATAGAATAGGAAGAGTTCAAAACTGAGATATTAACTTGTTGTTTTCCATGGAATTACTTCATTTACAAAGTTTAATTATTGTGCTTTTAAAATTGAATATTGTACTCTTCTGTCTTTTTTCCCGAGGTTCTTCTTTTATTGATTTTTTAAATTTTTAATTAGTGTGAATACATAACAGGTGTACATATCTATGGGGTACATGTGATATTTTGATCCAAGCATACAATGTGTAGTGATCAAATCAGGATAATGGAGACATTCATCACCTCCAAGCATTTATCATTTCTTTCTATTAGGAACATTCCAATTCCACTCTTTTAGTTACTTTGAAATATGTAGCAAATTATGATTAAGAATAGTCACTCTCTTCTGTTACTGAACACCAGATCTTACTACTTCTATCTAACTGTATTTTTGAACCCATTAAACAACCCCTCCTCCACTCTCATCACTACTGCCCTTCCCAGACTTCGGTAACCATCATTCTACTTTTCTCTTTCATTAAGAGTTTGCTATAACAATGAGCTATTTATGGTAGTTTTGTATTTATCCATGCATGATTTTTAGCTATTTGTCTTAAAACTGTATACATTGTGTGACAGAGTGTTGATTTGCAGTAGCTGACACATTGCAGAAGTGTCATTAAACACTGAAATCAGGATAAATATTTGAAGAGTTAAATGTTTGAGGTTTGTTTTATGGTTTGGGGCAACTTACTTGTATTTGTATCTGTAAACTCCAATTTTACATTGAAGTTATCAATTTGAGAAGTGACAACATTCAGTTATGATTTTAAAATATCTAGAAAATTAATTTAGCCAAATAAATGTTGCATCCTGTCATTCTACCTTGTGATGAGAGAATTCTGAGAAGCTGATGGGAATACATGACATTAATTTCAGTATCTGTGATGCCCATAGCTTTTCATAATAATTGTAACAATAATAAACTTCAACTTAATATAACTAAAAATAATAAACTTCAATTTAATTATTTCAATACACTGTCTTTCTGTTCTTCTTCCATCTTTTCTACCCTGCAAGGCATCTTTTTCATATAAAAAGATATGATTCTTGGTTGATAAGACATTTATACAGTCACATAGCAATATAAAGCTTGGGATTGAGGGGAAAGCCAGGTTAAAAAGTTATGAGGGAGTGAAAAAGTTTATGACATTAACCACTAATGGAGATTGACATTAACCACTAATTCTCTCAGGAATTAGTTGTTTGAACTACATTCTTAAGAAATGCAATGAGAAATGCAAAAATCATTGTGATCAAAAAATAAAGAAAAATGATAATGAAGTGTTTGCGTAAGGCCAAAGAATGTATCAACAATCATCCACTTTGAACCAGAATCCCCAGTAAGAGTGGCGCCTCTAAACAGAAATACAGGAATAAAGAAGGGGATATCACGAAATTGGTGAACGTTATAAACTTGTGTTGGAACACATTTGGCATGGAATAGCCTAGTAGAAAATTTACTTTTCTATTTATGTATTCATTATATTTTAGATATGAGGTTTCCTTATGTTTCCCAGGGTGGTGGTCTCTAATTTCCGGGGTTTGAGCAATTCTCCTACCTCTGTCTCCAGAGTGACTGAGATTGCAGCCTGAGCCAATGTGACCAGCATGGTAGATATTTAAATATGAAGCTGAATTGGACTTAGGAGAGGTATCAGGGCTGGAGGTAATGTTTTACGGCCAACTTTGTTTATTTGTAGGAACAGGAGAAGGGTCTACCTAGTGGTAGACTTGCCATTTTTCAAGAGACAAACTCCCATCATGGGAGTGCCACTTACAAGGGGCCTCTCCGTTTGTTATCATCCTTATAACACCAGCCCCAGGAGACCAAATAGGTCAATTATATAATTTATAATACGAATTCCTGCCACCACTTCTCTTTAACAACAAAAGAGAAAGAAAAAATATTATTATGGGCTTAATAAACAAAAATGTAGAACAAGAGAAAATGGATAATTTAAATGTTGAGTGAAAATAAGCTCTGTCACCATGCTGTACATTAAGTCTTTAGAACTTTTTCATCTTATAACTGCAAGTTTATGCCGTTTGACCAACATCTCCCCATCCCTGTCCCCACCCCCCATTCCTGGCAATCACCATTCTACTCTGTTTCTCAGTTTGACTTTTCAATACTCTAAATATAAGTGCAGTCATACAATATTTGTCTTTCTGTTTCTCATTTATTTCATTTAGAGTGAGTCTTTCAGACTTACCCATGTGGTCACAAAGGACATAATTTTTCATTTTAATCCTGAATGTTTCCTTGTTTGTATATATGCACACACATGCATATATACAATCTATGTATATGTAGTTTGTGTGTGTGTGTGTGTGTGTCTGTGTGTCACATTTACTTTATCCATTCGTCTGTCAACAGACACAGGTTGATTCTATATCTTGGTTTGTGTGAATAACCCTGTAATATACATGACTGCAGCTATTTCTTTGACATACTGATTTTATTTCCTCTGGATGTATATACAGACAGCTAGATCATTCAGTGCGTGTTATAGTTTGGCTTTTTTATAATAGCCATCCTTACAGGTTTGAAGTGATGCCCCATTATGGTTTTCATTTGCATTGCATCATCTTTTCATATACTTGTTGGTTATCTGCACATCTTCTTTGGAAATATGCCTATTCAGGTCCTTTGCTCAATTTTTAGTTTTAGTTTTTGTTGTTGTTTTTGTTTTGCTATTAAGTTGCAGGAGTTTCTTATATATTTTGGAAGTTAGCCCCCATCAGATACATAGTTTACAAATATCAAGTAGTTTCTCCCATTCCACACTGTTATGTTTTCATTTTGTTGATTGCTTCCTTTGCTATGTGGAAAACTTTTTTAGATTGTTACAGTTCCACTTGGTTATTTTTGTTTTTGTTGCCTGTGCTTTTAGTGTCATATGCAAAAATTTATTACCAAGACTAGTATCAAGGAGCTTTCCTCTTATATTTTATTCTAGAATGTTTACAGTTTCCAGTCTTATCTTTCAAGTTTTTAACCATTTTCAGGATTTTTGCATATGATGAAAGGGTCCAATTTCATTAGTTTGCACATGTATTCCGGTTTTCACATCATTTATTGACGACACTATCCTTTCCCAATTATGCACTCCTGGTGCATTCATGAGAGATCAATTGATGCTAAATGTGTAAGTTGATTTCTGGGCTCTATTTCATTCTATGTGTCTATGTGTCAGTTTTTATGGCAGTAACACATTGTTTTGATTACTACAGCTTTGTGATGTAATTTATAATCAGGATGTGTGATGCTCCAGCTTTGGTTTTTTTCAGCATTGCTTTTGTTACTCAGGGACTTTGGTGGTTCTATACAAATCTTAAGATTTTTTTCTATTATATTTATGCAAAAAATGCCATTGTAATTGGATAGAGATAGCATTGAATCTGTAGATTGCTCTGAGTAGTATGGACATTTTAACAATAGTGGTTATTTTAATCCATGTGATTAAATGTGAGATGTCTTTCCATTATTTGTCTTCAATTAGTTTCATCAATGTTTTATCATTTTCAGTATATAGATCTTTTGCTTCCTTGATTAAATTTATTCTTCATTATCTTATTCTTTTTGATGCTGTTGTAGGAGTGGCTTTGTTAATTTCTATTTAAGTTAGTCATTAGTGTATAGGTTTATTATTCTGTAACATAAACTTTGTAGATGAATAAATGAAAGAGAACCTTCTAAATTATATAGAGATCTTTCTATGTTTTCAATTCAGTATTTTTAGTTTCTACTACTGTGGAATTTAATAATAAACACCATAGCTTTATTATATGTTTTACCTATGTATATTCTTACAAAGGTTTTAGTTATTTACATTTAATTTGTTATCACCTTTCCACTGTATACTTATCTGATATTTACTTAACTTTGTTATTATCAATATTTTTCTTGCTTTAACATCTCATTCTTTATTTATTAAATTTGATTGATCATTTACTGATCTGAATTTGAGTAATAATCTTCTAGTTGGTTACAAAGCTTAAATATTTTCATATGTGAAAATTATTTTCAATAATTTGACTTTAGCTAGATTCATTATTCTTGAAATAGAAACTTCATTTTTAGAATCTTTATATTTTGAGGTCGAGAAATCTGAGATTGTTCAGATTTTTGTTATTTTGAGATTGAATTTAACCTTTGTATTCCATCTTTGAGGCTTGAAACTTTCTTTTTCATGGTGTAAGGTCAGAGATGTTATCAATTTTATTTAATCTTATATAAGTTTTAATAAATTTATCACTGAGTTTATTTTAGCCCCTTCAAGTTTCATATTCAAAGTGTATAGTTAGAAAATGAAATGTTTTCTCTAACATTTTAACTGTTAACTCCCCACCTCAACTTGTTCTGTTTTCTGCATTACCAATACCTATTTGTGTTGCCCTGGACATGCTGTGACATCAGCTTCTACCGTGCTCTCATCCTTTTATCTTTCTTATTTACCTCCATTTCTAGAATGCTTCTCAGTTTTGTCCTAGACATTACAGATAAATATTTCCGTATACCCAAGCTCACTAAGTGCAACTAATGATCATGATGTCTAAAGAATAAAGTTGTTTTACTTGCCTATTCAAACATTCAACCCCAACCCCATTCCCTAGAACAACTTATCCTCTTTTGTCCTTTATTTTACTTTATTTAAAAAGTATAACCTTTAAATGTCCTATATATTTTAAATGTTTTGTTTATTTTCAACCGCCCCCCTAAAAATTTAAGGTCATTGGGAGGTGGATTTTTGCTCATTTTATTCACTGCTGTTACCTAGCTTCTTAGAATAGTGCCAATAATTTAGCTTAAAATGTATTATTTCATCATGTTCTATTCTGATTTAAAGGGTGCCATTGTATTTTATTTTTTATTTTTGTTTAAATAGACTTTATTTTTAAAGTCTATTTTATTTTTAAAATATTTTTGATTTACTGAAAACTTGAGATACAACAGAGATTTCTCATATATCCCACATTCAATTTTCCTATTATTAACAGCTTACATTCATGTGGTATATTGGTAATATCTGTTGACTCAAAATCAATGCATTAGTTTCTAACAAAAGTCTATAGCATAGTCACATGTCCTTGGTTTTTATCTAATGTTCTTTTGCTGTTTCATTATCTCATCTAGTTTCCCATATACTTATGGTCATTTTGTCTCCTTAAGCTCCTCTTGGCTGTGACCATTTCACAGATTGTCCTTGTTTTCAATGTCCTTGGCAGTTTTGTGGAGGACTGGTCAGTGTTTTCAGAATATTTGACAAATGGAGTTTGTTTAATTTTTTGTTTTTCATGCAATTAGGCTGAGGTTATGGATTTTAGGGAGAAACCTGACAAACACTATTGTCCAGTTGCACTTTTTTGTTGCTCTTGACAAGTTTCTACTCCTTGAAGATGGAATGTATACATGAATTAATTCTAAGGGAGGCTCATCTTTTCTCCTGGCATTAATTTACAATTTATTTATTTATTTCACTATAGCTCATGGATAGTTATTTTATGCTTTGGGTACAGATAACAGTATAGTGTTTTTTTTTGTGTTTCTCAAATTGTTTCAGTTTTGTGGGAGTTTGGAGTTTTATTGTTTGTTTGTTTCAGTTTGTTACTTTCTGGCACTAAAAGGTGCTCCAGGCTCATCTTTTATATTTCCTACCCAAGCTCTAGAATCAGTCATTTATTTCATGAGCTCTGGTTCCTTATATTAAAAAAGGGAAGGAAACTAAGATCTGCTGGGCGTACTTGTTATTCTTAGGAATTTATAGTTTCTAGGCCCTCTTAACTGACATAATAAGGGAACATGCAATTACGATAACCCAGAAATTATACGTATTTATGAGTTTTTCTATTTAACCATCTGAAGCTATGTTAGGCCTAATTTGAGTTCACAGCAATGTCTCCAACCATAATACCTTACCACCTGGATCATTCTAGTCTCCTCATATTGCTAATCAGTAAATTCTCACTCCAACTGTGAGAAATCCAGCTCCCGCCACTCACTACCTATTTAATTAATTGCTTAATTTTAGATACATGTATAGCAGTATCAGAATTATTAACCCAGATCCCTGGTGGATATTACTTTTGAAATGAGAATACAGTGCTTTTGAACAGTTCCTTCATTTTTATACATGCATTTCTAAAATGACTTAGGTCAGCATATTTCCCTCCACCTTCTTTGGGGATATCGTTTCATAAATTTGTAACAGTTTGATCACCCTGTTAGAATCTACATTCCTTCCTGAGAGCCTCTGACCTCCTAAATGGTTTTTCTTTTTAATTGAATACATGATGGTTCATTCTTTGTGCTGTGAAGGTCTACAACTTTTGACAATGCAAAATATTATATATCTACAATTACGGTATCATAGAGAATAATTATCCTGCTCTGAAAATTCCCTCTGCTTCACATAGTTATCCTTCATCCCCTCCCTCTTAGAAACCATCTTTCTATAGTGTCTATAGTTTTGTCTTTTCTAGAATGAGACATATTTGGAACCTACATTATGTAAACTTTTCAGATTGATTTATTTAACTGAGCAATGAGCACTTAAGCTTCCTCCATGTCTTTTTATGACTTAATGGCTAATTTCTTTTTATTGCTGAAATAATATTTCATTGTATGAACGTACCAGGTTTTTTAAAAATCCATTTACCTAAAACAACATGTTGATTGCTTTCAGTCTTTGGTGATTAAGAATAAAGCTGCTAAAATATTTCACCTGCAAGTTTTTGTGTGAAAAAAGATTTCAATCAATTGGGTATATACCCCGAAGTACAACTGCTAAATAGTATGGTAAGACTCTCTTCACCGTTATAAGAAACTGCTGCACTCTTTCAGGGTGACTGTAGCATTGCACTTTCACTCAAGCAATGGATGAATTTCTAAATCTCCACATTTCTACCACCATTTCATATTGTTGTTTTAGATTTGAGCCTACCCAGTTGGTGTGTGCATTTTGTAGATCTTTGTCCCTCTCTTCCACTCTTCCTGTTTGCCGCTATGGAATGGTGGTTCTCTGTGATGCTAAGTTTTGTTTCATTTTTCTTTTTTGTTTGTACGTCTGCAGTAATTTGTTTCTTTGTGGTTACCATGAGGCTAACATAAAGAATCTTGGATATATAATAGACTTGTTTTTTAAACTGATAATAACATTACTCAATAAGAATATTCTAGACTTTTTCTCTACCCTCATAATTTATATTTTTGTTGCCTTAGTTTGCACGTATCTCTATTTTGTTTTCATTAGCTGCTAAAATTAGCTGTTGTTATTTTTGACCATATTGACTTTCAACCTTCATACTGCAGAAATTTAAGATTTACATAGCACCAAACATCACTGGAGTATTCCAAGTTTGATTTATAAAGTCAACTCTACTGGTGAGTTTTATACTTGCACATGTTTTTATTTTAGTATTTATTTATTTGTTTGTTTATTTATTTATTTTTTCAGTTGTAGCATTCTGTTAAGCACTTTCTGTATGACCGGTCTAGCGATGATGAATTCCCTCAGATTCTGCTTGTCCAGGTAGTTCTTTATTTCCCCTTCATTTCTAAAGGATAACTTTGCTAGATCTAATATTGGTGACAGTTTTTTGTTTTGGGGCAGTTCTTTGAATACGGTGAATGTATCATACCATTCTCTTCAGGCTTGCCAGGTTTCTGCTAAGAAACCTTCTAATCATTTGATGGGGGATTCCCTTTTCTGTGACTTGACTTTTTCCCTTGCAGCTTTTAGAATTCTCTGTCTTTGACAGTTTGATTAAAATGTGCCTTGAAGAGTTTCTTTTTGAGTTGAACCTAATTGAAGTTCTTTCAGGCTTCCTGAATCTGGATGTTCACATCTGTCCCAAGACTTGTGAAATTTTCAGCTATTATTTTATGAAATATATTTTCTGTGCTCTTATCCCTCTGTATTTCCTCTGGAATTACTATAATGCAAACATGTATTCACTTAATAGCATCCCATAAATCCTTTAACAGAGGATTTTTCTGTTTCTCTTCTCAATTCTTGCAAGTTACTCAGCTTCACTTATTCAATAATTTCAGTTACTGGGAGTATCTGTAGTAGTGCTGATACATGAGTGGTTTATTCTATGACAATGAGTTTAACAAAGTTTGTCCCTGAATGTGGTTCACTGGCAATTTGAAACCCAGGCCCAGACAGGGAAAAAGAACACAAGAGACTGATCAATATTTCGCAAACATTAACATACTTAAACGCATTTCAGTGGGAGGATATTAGGACTTTCTATTTGAGAATTCACAACCTAGCTTGAAGATATTTTGGACTTCATTTAAAGCTATAATATTTTAAATATGTTTAGTTATAAAGCAACTCCTGAGTTGAAGAAATCTCAAAACAATATAGGAAAAAAATACATTTTTAAGAGAGATGGTATGAAAATGAAATGGGATATTGTTTGAATTCTCACTATGTCACCAGCTATTTTACATTTTGCAATAAGTGCAATGTACTGACTGCTCAGTTACTTCCAAGGTTATTCAAATTCCGATCTCAATCAACATAATTTTTAAAACTTAGGATGATACCTGAGTTAAGTACAATAAAACTCTTGATTGGAGAAAAACATTTTGTGTATTATGTGTTAAAGTGAAGATATAAAATAGCGTTTCCTGAATTGTGGTAACCAGGCCAATACATTTTGATACTTTTAAGATATTACTAACAAATGTTCAAAACAAGGTCAGCCAATTAACAAAACTGAAACACTTACGTCAATTGACCAAAAGCAATCAATGAGCTAGAAAGAAACCATTACCACAACTTCCCACATGGGGAAGAATGACAATGAAGTGACATCTGAAGAGATTTAAAACAATCTAAAGCAGACTAATAACAGTTAAGGTCTTATAATTTGTATTGGTTTTTGGTTGTTCCAGCATAATCACAATACAGATTTTAATCAAACTTGATTACTTACAAATTATTTTGTTTGAATGCAGCTTTATAAAATGAATCTGCCCAGTAAATAAAATAAAATTAAAATCCAGGCAGAAGAAGGGATTTAACATGGTGGCATTTCTTTTTATTGCAGGTTAATATTGAGAGGAGAAAATAAGGCATCTGAGAAAATGATTTAAAATAATAATCTAAAAAATTCTCGTGGTTTCATAACAACTAGTGGTTTTCCTTTGGGGAACAATTACAGTCCTGTAAACAGAGGGTATTCTAGGAATGATTATTGAGATTTGGAAGACAACATACTACTTGAGATAGTAAAACAGCAAAACTAATCTAAATTGTCAGTACAGACAGTCGCTGATTTATAATGATCTGACTTACAATTTTTCAACTTTACGATAATGTGAAAGTGATACACATTCAGTAGAAATCATACTTCAAATACCCATACAACCTTTCAGTTTTTCACTTTCAGTAGAGTTTTCAATAAATTACATGACACAGTCAACACATTGTTATGAAATAGGTTTTGTGGTAGATGATTTTGCCCAACTGTAAGCTAATGTAAGTGTTCTGAGCATGTTTAAGGTCGGGCTGAGATAAGCTGCGATGTTTGGTGGGTTGGGTGTATTAAATGTATTTTGACCGATGGTATTTTCAACTTTTGGTGGTTTTACCAGAACATAACATTATCATAAGTTGAGGAGCATTTGTATTTATTTTATTTGAGGAAAGCTTAAGGCAGTTTATTCACAATGGTAAACTACATTATTGGTGGTGTTAGAAAGAAAAACAATCTTTTTCTGATGGCATTTGCAACTGGAAATAATGAATCATTTAAGTTTCAGAGACTGGTGTGAGAGGAAATGGATTTTATGCCCCGAAGCCCAAAGCCTGAGTTATTCTAATGCCACACTAACCACACATTCCATTTTCATGTAGAATGTTTCACAGTCCAATGCATTTTTCTTTTTTCCACCTTCTAAAATCTCTAGAATGGGAATTAATAAGTTAATATTGAATTACAATTGAATTACTTTTCAGAATATTTGCATGTCTATAAATACGATCTTCTTGACTGACAAGATTTTGAGTATAATTTAAAATACCACATCTTGAACATTTTGAAAATGTCCAATTTCAAACATACATAGACCATATCAGTTCTTATTCACTAAACCAAAACATTATTTAGTATGATTTAATCATGAGGCCTGTTGTAAACTCCCAGTCTTATGAATAGTAAAATTCTGCTTAGCCAGTCTCCTTTAAACTGATATTTTGAGTAAACTGGGGCTTTCCATTTTCATATGCAGAATTATCAAGACTCGCAAGTTTATTTCTAGAACTTTGTACATCTTTGCTCGCAAAAGCTGAATTATCAGCTTCTTAATAGCCATTGTATTCTCCTACCACTTTCTACCAGTTATACCTATTATTTTAATTTTGATTATTATATGTGGTAGTGCAATGTAAGTGTAAAACATAATTCTATGAAAAGTAAGCTGACTGACCTAGAAAAACTTAACTAAATTAGGTTGGTAATTTTGTTGTTAAATGTAAAGAACTAAAAGATGTATTTAGATTGTTTCACAAAGCCCTTGTCACTTCTCTTTAAATAAACTGAAATTGGAAATTACTAATGATATACTTTACGTAAAAACAAAATCAAAAACAAAAGGCAACCTAGAACTTGTCTTTACTAATAACTGCAAAACCTCCAAAATTTTAATTTGCTATATCCCACCTTCTTTGAAAATTACTTAAGAATTTTATTTATTTATTTATTTTTATTATCCTCTATGTTATAGGAGCTCTTCTAGTTATTGAAAAAATTAGGAGTAAGTAAAAACAATGATCTGATATCAAAAAGCTCAAAGTGTAGTTGGAGATACACATATTTTATATTTTAAGTAGTTAGTTCTTCAGTTGAAAATGAGTAAATGTTTTGGGGAACAATCAAAAAGCTATTAACTCCCTTTATTGTTCTTGGTTTAAAACCACAGTGAGATAAATCTTCAATATGTTTTGAATAATTGGTAAAATCATCAGATAACAAATGAATATTTAATATTCCATGAGTTAGGCATAATTTGAGGAATCACTGATTTTTGATAAAGTATAATTGATATATATTATGTGTGTATCATCTGTAATTATCCCTAAAACCATTAGCATATAATCTAAATAAACATGGCCTTTTATTTGTTTCACAGACTGAGTAACTGATGATGAGATAAATATTTCATTTTATTTTTGATACAGGGTCTTGCTCTGTCACTCAGGCTGGAGTGCAATGGCATGATCATAGCTCACTGCAGCCTTGAACACCTGGGTTCAAGAACATTTTGATTTTTAAAACAGCACGAGAACAAAAATGTTTGAACTTAGTATAAGGCTATTTTTTTTAGGATGAATGAGACATGTTATAAAAAAATTTTCTAAAACAACAATGAGAAAAACTACATAAACAAAGTTTTCACTATTATTCTATATCAAGATATTTAATACAATCTGGAAAGAATTTAATTATACAGTTCGGATCTTATTTAGAGACGGAAATACTTCGTTACTCAGCACTGCATCAAAAGGATGAGATTGACTCCAAGTGTTTTCCTCAAGGGCTTGGGGAGCAGCCAAAAATACTCAGTCCTAAATTCAAAGCAGAGTTTATCATGTAAAGAAATGTTCAAGAAAAGTAATAGTGAGAAAGAAAGAATGTTAAGATGAAAATAGCGCATTAGGGAAATATTTGATATTTGGGTCTATGGATTTTCTTGTGGTCTTTGCCCTCGTCCCTCAGTTGGCAACATATCTTGTAGCCTCAGAGAAGATTGTTATGACAATACAGAGAGAAACAAAATGCACATTTTTAGTTATTTTATTTTTACCTTTTTGTGTGACAGGATCTCACTCTGTCCCCCTGTCTGGAGTACACTGGTGTAATAATGACTCACTGCAGCCTCAACTTCCTGGGCTTAAGCAATCCTCCCACCTCAGCCTCCCTAGTAGCTGGGACTACAGATGCACACCACCATGCTCTGCTAATTTTTCTATTTTTTTTTTTTTTCCTTTTTGTAGAGACTAGGTCTTGCTATGCTGCCCAGTCTGGTTGTAAACTCCTGGAACCAAGCGACCCTCCCTCCTCAGCCTCCCAAAATGTTGGGATTACAGGTGTGAGTCATGGAATCTGGCCTAAATTTTACTTTTAATTTAAAAAGTGACACAGACATAAGGTATAAAGATTTGGGAGAATACCCCAAAACCTGCTTTCCCTCATAGAGGGATAAAGTCCCAGCCTTCTAGGAGCCCGCAGGCTAGCAAACCAAAGCCCACGGGCCAGACACAGCTTGCAGACTGTTTTTGTGACTAAAGTTTCACCGGAAAACTTTCATTCTTTCATTCATGACTGCATTCACACTCCAGTGGCAGAGTCCAGTAGAGTAGTTGTGACGAGACTACAAAGTTGAAACTATTTACCAGCTGACCCTTTGCAGAAAAAATTTGCCACCCACCAGCCTAGACTGTGGTGGATCCCTGAGTAAAAGCCTCAGGCCCTTCTCTGCCCTTCCTGTCCCATGCCAGATCCCAAAGGAAAGGCTGTGGGTGAAACATTCAGAGAGGCTTGGAGATTTAAGACTCAAGAAGTCAGAACAGGTCCGGGAGGCCAAGCTGTTTTGGTTTCACATATTTGGGTTGTCTAGGCTGCTGGTTGTGAGACTGTCTTACTCTTTGTGCATTATCCAAGAAGTACAGGAAGCAGTGGTACATTTACCTATTCATGTACTATCATAATGAGCATAAAGGACCTTAAAGGATCTCCCTGAGCTTCTCTTGGGTATGAAGTGGCACAGGAAAGCAGTCAGATGTTTCCTGGAAATCCAAGAAAGATTCAAATGTAGTCAGGAATGGAAAACAAAAGAGCAGCAAGTTGTATGAGTGGAAGCCAATATCCATAGGATACAGGTACACATGTGATTGGCTATTTACTCCAGCAACTGACACCCAGTGGCAGCTTGCCCTCCTCCAATGGGAACTGTGACTCTCATCAGTCCCCATCGCCACTGTAGGGACATCACGTACAAACCCAGAGGCCTGTGAGGCCCTCAACAGGCTGATAGGATCTTGAGTTGGTGGAGATAACTGAGAAACTTCTCTATCGTTTAGGAGTCATTTTAGCTTTAAACAAGGTCCAGTGGTGCTTTAGGGTTTGAAGAACCTCTAGTCATCTTAAAATGACCCGATGTCCATACCCATGCCCAGGTCTGTGTGCTTTCCAAACCCAAGATCTGTGTTCCCATGAGCCCAAAGTTGTGATTTGGCCTTAGTGATGCCACAGCCACCCTGGCATCAACCTTTGAGTTTGATTATCTGCCATCTGACCTGTGACCCAGAATCCATAACATTTGTTTAACACAAACATCACTATAACGTTGTTTTCCGTCCGTGCGTTTAGCAAAGGCTTCAGCAATTTGGGATCGCCATTGCCTTTCTTTTTTATTTATTTATTTATTTATTTATTTTTTTATTGAGACAGAGTCTCGTCCAGGCTGGAGTGCAGTGGTATGATCTCGGCTCACTGCAAGCTCCGCCTCCTGGGTTCAGGCCATTCTCCTGCCTCAGCCTCCTGAGTAGCTGGGACTACAGGTGCCCACCACCACGCCTGGCTAATTTTTTGTATTTTTAGCAGAAGTCGGGGTTTCACCATGTTAGCTGTGCTGGTCTCGATCTCCTGACCTCGTGATCCACCCACCCGGGTCTCTCAAACTGCCGGGATTACAGCCATGAGCCACCACGCCCAGCCCTATTGCCTTTCTTTAAAGTTGTTGATCACAGTAGGAATTAACCCGTTAAGGGACTTTGAATAAGTCAGTGATTAGGGTTTGAACTAAGTCATATTATAAAGCCAGGAAAAGGAGGATAGAGAAAAGAAATGATTTGGGGGTAGAACCTGCTGAGTGTGGGGAGTAATTGCAAGTATGATTGGACACTGTAGAAGTTGTTCAGGGAGATTTCAAGGTTCCTGGCTTGAATCACAGGTAGTATGGGCTCCACAGAACTCAGTCAGGCTCTGAAAGAGAAGGTATAAAAATGACCTGAGGTATGGAAATGTTGAGACTGGGTTCCTGTGACACACACAGAAAGAAATTTGATTTGAACCTGTATATACAGATGTGGACTTAGGAGGAATTATTAGGACTAGAGACAGAGGCTTGACACTTAGTATAAAGTCGGAAATTAGGCCACTGTAATGCAAAGATGGGTGAATCTGTAAAGTTTTGATGTTATCAGTTGAGCAGTGATTCTCATTCCTTTTGTTCTCAGCAGATAAACATCACAGAGTTCCTTTTCAGTCTTACTGTTGTTCCAATGTTCTAATCACATGATCTATACATTAAACACAGGCTAAATATGCTGGTGTACCTGGCAGGAATGGGTAACATTCTTTGCATGTTCTTCAATAAAAATTGTTTTCAACAAATACATTTAGTTGTACATTCTTTTTAATCAAAGAGTGAGTGTGATATAATGAAAAGAGTCATGCAGGTGGGTTCCAATCATGTTCCTTTCACTGTAGCTTGTGATTTCTATTAGGTCAGGGCCTAAGGAGCTTGTTTTCCTCATAAAAAAATGATAGGATGAGCATTCTTGCACACCTAAAAACTTGTAAAGAAGAAATGATGTACTTGATAAGATACTTTCCAAGATATAAATCCTTATAATAGTGAACAGCAACATGATTATTCATAGCATATCAAATCTCTAGCCTTTGGGTAACCAAAATTTAGTTCTATATCTTATAATTTTATACTTTGGCAAAATGCATCATTTTTCAAATACGTGGGGGAAAACCAGATCAATGGGTCTTTGCACATAGGCCAACACACTCAAGAGTTTGTTACTCTATCAGATGTAAAGAGTTAAAATACACAGCGTTAATTATAGTTTGTATTACTAAAATATTTACATTTGTTTTTCTTTGTGTTGTTGTAATGGCCATTAAAACATTTGTACTTATTAATTCAATTCTGATATAATATTGCTCTTGTTTTTAGCAAAACAGCTTTCCTAATGTAATAATGTCAGGGTTTTTGTTTAGTTTATAATCAAAGCAATACGGAATTAGAATCATTAGTTTTACTAATGCAAGTCAGACATTCACATGTGTAATCCTGAGAGCTTAGCTTAATATGACCATTCATTTCAACTCAGTGAGAATGAGTGAAATAAGATGCCAGATGGATAAATAGGCAGTAACAAATTAAATTTGCAATAATTTGAAAATAGTGTGAAGCAAGAGGAAAGAAAAATACATTTTTTTTTTTACTTTTTTGAGACGGAGTCTCCACTCTGTTGCCTAGGCTGGAGTGCAGAGTTGCGATTTCGGCTCACTGCAACCTCTGCTTCACGGGTTGAAGTGATCTCTGTGCTTCAAGCCTCCCAAGTAGCTGGAATTACAGGCATGTGCCACCACGCCTGGCTAATTTTTGTATGTTTAGTAGAGATGGTGTTTCACCATGTTGGCCAATCTAGTCTCGAACTCCCAACCTCAAGTAATCCACCCACCTTGGCCTCCCAAAGTGCTGGGATTACAGGCAAGAGCCTCTGCGCCTGGCTGAAGAATACATTTTCAAGATATGATAATGATAACCTAAAAAGTTATGTTTCCTTGGTATGTTAAACCAGGGATCACAATTAGTAAAATTTAAATTTTTCCTGTGTGAAAAATCCATTTGTCATGAAGTGAAAACTTTTACCAAGGTAAACCACTTTAAGAAAAACGAAGAAGAATTCTAAAATTAATATCTACATTTGACTGATTATTTAATTTGCGCCAGCCACAATCCTAAATGATTTACCTGCATTATCTCATTTAATTTTAGGAACAACTTTGAGTAGTAATGCAATTTTCGTTTTAAAGATGAGAACCCTAAGGCTTGGTGAAGTTGATTAACTTGCCTGAAGACCGACAGCTGTTACGTGGTTATGATCAGGAATCAAAGCCCATCTGCATAACTCCTGAGACCCAGCCCCCTAATCTCTATTTCCAAAAATCTATGGAAAATTATTCTTTCTTTCTTTTTAAGATTATTTCTTAAATGCAAAACAGAGGGAAGCTTAAAAGAGAAGAACGTTATAGTTTATATAAACCAGGATTAGATGGCAAAAATATTGAAGACCACAAATCTTTCACTGATTGACACCTGACTTTGTGGGTGCGAGAGGTGATATGTGAACCTCAATAAATATTTCACTCTACTGATGTGCATTTATTTGTCTGCTCATGATTCATTCACCATATATTCATTCAGGGTTTGCTATGAAGCAACTATTTGTCCTTAAGGAATTCATTAAAATTGCCTTTGAATAACACTAGAAAATTCAGAAGAATCCCCTGACAGATCTAAACGCTGATAATTTGCTTTTATTATCACAAGAAAAATACGACCTTTATAGACAATTAGGCTTGGTATTTAATTATTGTCTCAAAAATGGCTTCATATGAATTATTTTAAAACTAAAACTATTATATTTGGCAGAAAATTTACAGAATTTAATTGGTTTCCATTAAATAATTCCATACGGCATGATAATTTGTTTAGGATCTGTAGGAGTCACTTTGTTCCTAATGCACCCTGGCAGGTTCACCGGAAAAACCATGTGGATCTACATTTAGATGCTTCATGAGAACATTGTTTAAGAATTTTACATCTGCTATAATTCCCCAGGCTCAAGGCTATTTGGCGTTCCTCTATGTTAGAAAAGTTTATGCATTCACGAAGCAGCTGTTGTCATATTAGAAGATGCTCACATTTATTTCCCAGCAAAATTCCCATTTTGTCCTCAAGCAAAATTTATGCTATTTGGTGTGAGTTTTTCTGCCTTGTGTCATCCATGAGGAAAAAAATCTAAAAACAAAATAAAACTGATGCATCACCATTATCTACTCTTGGTTTCAATTTCCTTTATGGTTTACTTTAGATAAAACTATCAAGCTAGTTGAAAGAAATATACTTCTACCTATGGTGGTACTTACAGTGGTACATAGAAGAAAGGCGTGTGAAATGATTATATCATGAATTTTCTCATATATATTTAATGGTTGTGGTACTATATTGGCATGTAGCAAGTATTGGTCTTTACACAGCAAAGACATTTTCTGTATTTTAAGAACATTTATGATTTTTATATATGTTAAAATAAAACCAAAATATTGAATCTTGAAAGTGTAGAAATTGGAAAAATTATCACGCATGGTGTCTTACTAGAAGTAGATGATTCTATATTATTTTGGCGAAAAAATGTTTTGTTTTTTTCCCGGGAAAACGAGTTGAATGCACTCTTGAACTAAATTAATGGAAATCACATACACAACCACTTGCTTGTGAAATCGGGAAAACTGTGAAGTCACTGTGGACCTCACTGGGGATGGTCTGACCTAAGCAGCTGAGTATCTTATTCAGAGCTATATTGCGTATCACAGTTTGATTCAGAGCTGGGTCCAGTTCTTAGCATAATGCAAAAGGATTTCTTTTCTTTTGTATAAACGAAGATGCTGGACTATATTTGACAATTTTGGGTGCATGGTTTGGGGGCTGTTTGTTTTAAGAGATATTAGAGACTACAAAATATGGTATTCATGGGGTAAAGATGACAATGCTTACCAAATTGTTCTACATATTTAATGTAACTGGTACCAAAATTTCAGTGGGCATTTGTTGCAGAAATTGAGAAACAGCTCTTTACAATCATGTGGAAATGCAAGAAACCCACAACAGTCAAAACAACCTGGCAAGACAGAACAAAGGTGAAGGACGTATACTACACTGTTTCAAAACTTAATACAAAGCTATAGCAATTAAGACATTACGGTACTAATACAAGGAGAGATATATCAACTAATGGAATATTAGTAAGATTCCAGAAATAATTCTACATTTATGATCAACTGACTTTTGATACAGGTGCCAAGATAATTAATGTAATATTTTCTATGCTACAATTCACTTTATTGGCTTGTCAATAAATAGTCTTGGAAAACTAAATTGTCACACAGAAAAGAATAAAGTTGTCCTCCTACCTCACACCATACACAAGAATTAACTGAAAACTGGATCACAGAGACAAATGTAAGAGGTAAAATTGTAAATTCTTAGAAGAAAATATAACAGTAAATCTTCATAACCTTTGACAGATATGACACCAAAAGCATAATCAATGTAAATACATACATCTATGCATAATAGATTTGTGTCACAAACAATATCATCAGGAAGTGTTCCTCAAATATTTAAACAGATTTATTATGTGAACCAATATTTCAACATCTATGTGTATATCCTCCAAAATAAAAACATGTTCCTAGAAAAGACTTATACATGCAAATTTACGGCAGCCAAACAGTGAATTATTCATAACAGCAAAAAAATACCACTAAATACCATTCAGGCATAAAAAAGGAATGAAGTATGTGTACCTGCTAAAATCTGGATGAACACTGAAAACATTATGCAAAGTGAAAGAAGCCAGTCAAAAGACCATATTTTAAAAAGAAACAAACTAACCAATGACCACATATTAAATGATCGTATTTGTATGAAATGTTCAGAAAGGCAAATGGCTAAAGACAGAAAACAGATTAATGGTTGCTAGCGGTTTGGCAGAGAAAAGAAATGGCGAGAGACTGCTAATTGTTATTTAGTTTTTTTCAGAGGGCGGTGAAAATGTTCTAAAATTAGATGTGATAGTTGCATAAGTCTGTGACTACATTAAAAAACACTGGATGTTACATTTGAAATGTAAATGTTATGGGATATAAATTACATCTCAATGAAGCTCCTAATAAAAATGTCTTAGAGAAGTAGTAGAACAGAGGTTACAATAAAGGAAAGCATGAGTTCTGAGAATGGACATGGCTTGTGAGATGAGTAGGACAGAAGGTTTAGAAATCACAGAAATCACTCTGCCCCAGTTGATTGAAGGATATCAAAGGCTAATGGGAGAACGTTTTCTAGATCAGTCTGTTTCTCTGTACCAAGTCTGAGTGTGTGCTCATCTGCAGCTTCACCAGCCTCAGAGGAAGACTAGTTTCTCATGTCAATTGGTCCACTGTGTCTGAAACATTATAAATCAGACGCAGCTCCATCCTTGGCCTTAGAATGTTAAAGTCTATGTTTTACCTTCGAGGGCCTGTTGCAAACAGGACCTATTCATAAACAAACATAAACACCTCTTCAACCCTAGGAAACATTAAGGAGGAAAATTCTTTAAACATTTTTCCTTAATTTAAAACTGATCTACCTCAAACTTGTTATAATTTGTTCATGTAATTGTTATGTGTATTATTCAGTTATCATGCTACTATGAAGAAATACTTCAGAGTGGGTAAGTTATAAAGAAAAGAGGTTTAATTGACTTCACGGTTTCACATGGTTGGGGAGGTCTCAGGAAACTTACAATCATGTCAGAAGGCACCTTTTCACAGGGTGGCAGGTGAGAGAATGAGTACAAGCAGGGGAAATGCCAGACACATATAAAACCATCAGATCTCATGAGAACTCACTATCATAAGAACAGCGTGGGAGACATTGCCCCTATGATTCAATTTCCTCCCACTGGGTCCACCACCAGGACACATGGAGACTATGGGATTACAGTTCAAGATGAGATTTGGGTGGGGACACAGCCAAACCATTTCATTGTGTTAACTAACTTTTAGCATACGTCAACAACATAACATGTATAAATTACAGTTTATTTACTCTTTGTTGCTGTATAAATATTAAAATATTAAGCATAGAACAACCACTAACATATAATACCTTCATGGGATATTTTTAAAAAAAAATGATTGTAATCAAAGTCGGGTCTAAATCTGACTTTTCAGCAGCCACCTTATCCTATTTTCTCCATGGTATCAACACTCCCAAGATAAGCAGTGGTATGGTTCAACAATGATGGAATATTAAGTACAATTTGAATAAAAATTTCAATTACCAGCCTAAGAGCATGACTAACGATTATTTTTTGGCAATTTGCTTTCCAAATGGTTCACTGTGATTTTACTGGTGCCTTCTTTGTCAATCAAAGTCAGCAAATACAACCTGCCATTTTCTCCTCAGTATTTCCTCTCTTCTTGTGAATTTTCAAATAAAAAAGAAAAACAAATCATTCAAACAATGCAAGTGAATGAGCAGAATGACAAATGTTTGAAGTATTAATGTAATTTTCAGTAATTTATTCCTCCATTTTAAATAATGATCATCAAAAGCTGTTACTTGGTCAATTGAACTTATTAAAGAGACTTTATAATTAGAATATACTCTTCTGCAAGTGCGACAGAAAGCTTGAGACAATATTTATATTAAATATTTATATTACTCTTTGACATTCCTGGAAGTTTGACCGGTTTAATTGTTCTGCATTAATTCTTTGTTTTTCATGATTCTCTATTGTATTATAACATTTTAAATTGTTCGTTGACTAATTAGAAGACACTATAACAGAAAAGGAGAATGTTTATCTGTGTGGACCTAATAGAAAAAAAAAACTCTATTGGGCAGCCAACAATGTATAAATGAAATATACCGAAGCAAAAATAAAGAACATGAAAGGAAGATATTAACCTATGTTAAATTTGTGAAGAGGTTGAACATAAGTGAGAATTTTGATACAAAAGGAGATAAATCATTTCTCTCTTTTCTGAAAATAACTATCATTTTAGACAGTAATTGTACTTTGCCTCTTAACCATGGACCTGGTTCAATGCTTTTATAGAAATAATGTGAGAACCAAATTGCTAACATTTATTATGTGTTAGCACAATTGACACTATCAACCTTTCTCTCCTGTTCCTCTATTTGCATTTTAATATTATATGTGCTTATTCTCCTAAAAGTGATCACATTATCACTATCCAGGTATTTCCATACTAACCATTCTCATATTGGCATCCCTAAGTTGCAAATCAAAGCTTCCTTGCCTATAAAAGTATTTCCTCAGCTTAGCCTCAAGGAGTAAACATGTCAATCAGCAAATATCTCCCTTCATCAATTTTGTGCAAAGCCTTTCAGGAAAGAAGTGATTTCAAGAGCTCATTGCGCTGTATTGATTAGAGAAAGTTACAGACTCATCAATGGCACTGTATTTCTCACCTAGAGTTTACTCCAAGCCGAAATCAGCTGTTTACCTAATGCACTCCTAATTTACAACTCCATGTAGATTTATAAGTATCAAGTCACTGATTCAAAGAAAATGGAACATTTAGAACCTGTTGCTGGAACTATTGTCTCATGGTCGATATAGCATCCTCCAAGATTGAACATGCTGTACGGAGACAATGGTGATGGTGTAATGAACAACAGTGCCCTGACAACACACTCCTATAGTGTGATTTTGTGAAGGTCTGGTATCCATAAGCACTTTGAGTTTTTACTGAATATTCGCTATTGAACTTGGTTCTTATTATGTGAGCTTCTAAACACTCCTCCATTTAATCAGAGTATTTCTGTTGCTTAAAATAAAAAAAATTGTCTAAAAGTAATATTATATTGGTGATAAATTAACAATAAAATAGTAATTTATTATTATAAATAAGATAAAATAAAATATTAATTTATTATTACAAATTAGTATTTATTATAAATCACATACTTTATAAATTTAGAAAGGAGACTTTTTAATTTATAATTTTTATGGTGTATATATATTTATGGGTTACATGAGATATTTGGATACAGGCATGCAATGCATAATAATCACATCAGGGTAAAATGGATTATCCATCACCTCAAGCAATTATCCTTTGTTTTCAAACAATTCAATTATCCCCTTTTAGCCATTTTATTTATTTATTAATTAAATTGGAGATGGAGTCTTGCTCTGTCGCCCAGGCTGGAGTGCAGTGGAACGTTCTCAGCTCACTGCAACCTCCTCCTCAATGGATCAAGCTATTCTCCTGCCTCTATCTCTTGAGTAGCTGGGATTACAGGTGTGTGCCACCACACCTGTAGTTTTGTATTTTTAGTGGGTTTCACCATGTTGACCAGGCTGGTCTTGAACTCCTGACCTCAAGTGATCCTCCTCCATTGACTTTTCAAAGTGCTGGGGTTACAGACCTGAGCCACTGTGCCCAGCTTTCTTTTAGTCATTTTAAAATGTACAATTACATTATTTTTTACTATAGTCACCCTACTGTGCTAGAAAAGGAGACTTTATTTCTTATCTCGGGTTATAGCCTGCAAGACAGCCATTCTGACAGTCTGGGAAGCAAAGGCTTCCACAGAAGCTGGAAACAGGCATTTGGAGGGAGGGAGGGTAAAGCAGGAATTTATGCTGAACAAGTTGGCCAAATATACATATTCAACAGGTTACAGAAGGATCTTATGAATATGTATGAGGGAGTACTAACACATGTGTACTTAGTGAACATGCATGTTGCATGTGTCTCATGTTCACTTTGGGGTGGAGAGTTAACATTTCAATGCATTACAGTTAGGCCGTGCACATCAAAGGGTGAAGCAGGGACACAAAGTCACCCAGTGTGCAACCTCTGTAAACCCGCCCGTGCCAGGCTGATAGTTTCTTGTCAGGAGACAGTTATTGAAATCAGTTATTTAGTTCAATCAAAGCTGTATTTATGGCTTGTGGAACTGGGGTGGGGGCCATCATCTGGTAGTGGAGGAGCCATAATTGTTTTAATCTTGCTTACCTGGAGGCCAGTGGTTGTTTAGCTGCTGAAGAAAAGCTTTGTGGCAGTGGGAACATATTTGTAAGTGTAGGGGGTGCGTGACTTAACCCTTGCCTGGCATGGACTTAGCTCTGATTTAGCTCTTGCTTATTATTTGCTATCTTATTGCCATAAAGAATCCATTCTGTGAGTCTTACAATCTCTATTTTAACATTAATCTCTATTTTAACATTAAGGCTGGTTTGTTGTTGTGTCTAAACCACAAAAGGGAGTGGGTATAATGAGGCAGGTCGGGCCTCCTGGCACATCATGGCCAGGAACTCAGCTTTTATGGTTTCCCGGGGGTCCCTTTGACCAAAATGGAGTCAGTTAAATCAGTTAGGGGACTTAGGGTTTTACTTTTAGTTTATTTTATGAAATGGTTTTGGAGCCTTAAGTGAATGAAAAAGGAGAATATAATTAACCGATATAAGTTTTGAAGAATATTATTTGCAGATGATACAGTCTTTTTAAACTTAAAACTCCTATTTCTAAGAAACACACTGAGTGGCTTCCACTGTAATATGTAAAGATCTTGGAAGTTTGGAAGTTGTCATTCTTGCCCTTAAAACCAAAAAACGGAATTGAACAAACTGAACTGATAACCAATGACTTTTCTTAGATCCCTCAGAGAATTGAGGTCACAGGACAAACCATCATTCTGAAAACCAACAGAAAGAAACAGAAAATGCAGGTCAGCTTACCTGGAGGAGAAGCTGCTGAAGCCAGTAACTGCTTTGAACACTTCAATGGGGCTGGCCTGGTGGCTCCGGCCTGTAATCCAAGCACTTTCGGAGGTTGAGGTGGGAAGATCGCTTGACCCCTGGAGTTCAAGACTGGCCTGGGCAATGTAGTGAGATCCCATCTCTACAAAAAATGAAAAAAATTACTCAGGCATGGTGACGCTCACCTGCAGTCCCACGTACTCAAGGCAGATGGGAGGATCTCTTGAGCCTAGGAGTTTGAGGCTGCAGTGAGCTGTGATCACCACTGCACTCCAGCTTGGGCAACAGAGCGATGACCTGTCTCCTTTAAAAAAAAAAAAAAAAAAAGTAAAATGACTTAAATGGTAATTTTGGCAAATTGTAGACTAGTTTGAGAGTTAAAACTCCTGTGGGCATGGTCTAAGGGCCTGCTCTTCTTTTAGAAAGGTTGAATACTCTTGCTTCTTACATGGAGATCTGAATAACTCATTTTATGGCAAAAGGGATATAGAATCTGCCTACGTGTCTGCATATTGACTGAATTAATGCAGCAGATATTTCCAGTTATTTAGATGGTAGAACTTTGCATTTCTGTGACTGCATGAATGTTTAAGAAAGTACTTTATGGCTGGGCATGGTGGCTCATGCCTGTGATCCCAGTATTTTGGGAGGCTGAGGTGGGTGAATAGCTTGAGCTCAGTAGTTTGAGACCAGTCTGGGCAACATGGCAAAACCTCATCTCTACAAAAAATACAAAAATTAGATGGGCCTGGCAGCATGTGCCTGTGGTCTCAGCTACTCAGGAGGCTGAAGTGGCAAGATCACTTGAGCCCAAGAGGTTGAGGCTGCAGTGAGCCAAGATCGTGTTACTGTACTTCAGCCTGGGTGGCAGAATGAGATCTTGTAAAAACAAACAAACAAACAAATAAAGAAGAAAGAAAGAAGGACAGCGAGAAAGAAAAGAAAGAAAGAAAGAACGAAAGAAAGAAAGAAAAAGAAAGAGAAGAAAGACAAAGCAGACTATTTTATTCTACTTTATTTTAAAAAATAATAATATCTAAGTTTTCTTTTAGACATAAATTATGTGCTAGGTTCTGGGCTAAATACTGTAAATATTACCTACTTATTCTTAAAAATACTCTGTAAGGTAGATTTTGAATGTTATCATTATCCAACTATTTCACATGAGAGTAAGTTTAAAATAGCTAAATAACATTTCCATGCTCATTCCAAAAGTACATCGCTGTTACAGCTTGCATTTTTGTGTTCCCCCAAATTTATATGTTGGAACCTAATAATTAATTGATGGTATTAGGAGGTGGGGCCTTTTGAGGTGATTAGATCATGAGGGTGGAGCTCTCATGAGTGGGATTAGCACCCTTATAAAAGAAGTCCCACAGACTTCCTTCACCCCTTCCATTCTGTGAGCATACAGGGAGAGGAGACCATCTATGAACCAGGAAGCAGACCCTCTCCAGACCCTGAATTTACAAGTGTCTTGATCTTGCTTGTTCTTGGACTTCCCAGCCCCTACAACTGTGACAAATAAGTTTATGTTGCTTATAAGCTGCTCAGTTTATGATGCTTTGTGACAGCAGCACAAATGAGTTAAGACAGTAGATGAACTGGGATTTCAACCCTGGTCAGTCCGACTCCAAAATGAAAATACTTAGCCATTCAGTTAGTTTGCCCATGATACGCTCTCAGTGTTTTTTCCAGTAGGGGGACAAGTTATTGAACAAGTTACCAGTTCCGTGACTTGCAGGAGGAAGGTTTAGTCCACCTAACAAGAATAATTGTTGCATAAATCATCTTTATCTAGATAATCATCAAAAAATGTTAAGATTGGTCTTACAAAGCCTCAGGCAACAAAACAATTTAAAAAGGAAAAGTGTAAAATGTTAAGGAGAAAAGTGTAAAATGTTAAGGTCCTGATTAGACATTTTCCCCTTCCTAAGGCAATGATCCAAAATATTTGAGAATCAGTGGATGAAAACCTCTAAGAAATATGTTATTGAATATAATTGTTAGTGGGGAGTAATTTCACAATTTTAGAACTGTGGCTACTTCTCACTCTTTTTGTGACTACAGTCTCTTCTCAACTACCCCTAATCATCTATCAATATCCAAAATGACTTATATTTATTTAGGGATAAAATGAATTTTTAAAATAATGCAAAATTCTAGGAAGGCAAGGAGGTAAACCAACTTAGAAAACTGTAATAATAAAGACAGTTGGCTACGCTTTATTATTTTCAAGATCAGAGTCTCTTTCTTTCTAATGGCCTGTCTGTTTAATCAAGGGATTCTCATTCAACCTTGATTCTGTGCTATAGGCTGATTTCCCTGTAAGGATGCTTAAATAACGAAGACTCACCACACAGAAGAAAAGTGGTGGTGGAGCAGTTCCAAGGTCAGCAACTCAACTGCCTAGTGACATTGTCAAGAAAGTGATCTTTTCCTCCTTCTACTCCATCCTTCTCAGTATGCTGCCCATGGATAGGATACTGAGCCTTCTTAATCACAAAATGGCTGCAACAGCTCCGAACACTGTACTCTCATACAACTTCCCAAAGTCAGAAAAGAAAATATTGACACTTTGTATTCATTGTATTTACGTGAGGAAAACGCTCCAGAGTAAAATCCCAAACCGCCAGGGTCACATGTATTTTCCTTGGTGGATCGTTGGTCAATAGTTGGTCATAAGGCTGTTTTGAACACTATTACTGGCAAGGTGAATTCAGTTGCCATGGTTAGCTTAATCGAGATGTATTCCATTCTGCTAAAGGCAGGTCCTAGCTTCCTTGAAATGGGGGAGACTGATGATTGATTAAGAGGCACAAGTACCACAAGCGCCTACTCTCATAGGCAAAACTGTACCCATCCCTCGTCAATGCAAAAGACCATGGACTCATCTGGTTTTGTCCTTGCATTAGAATAATTTTAGGGCTTAGTTATCTGCAAAAATAACCCAATTTGTTCATGCTTCTAATAATCTATTTTGTGTATTTTCTTTTAGTCTTATGGTCTCATGTGCCTGAAACCTAGGAAGCCCTTTCAGTGTAGCTGATTGTAATAAGCACTAATAGTAATGGGAAGAGTAATAGTAATAATAGTAATAGTACCATCACCAGCATCAAATGATTACTGATGACAAAGTTATTATATTTTCTGTTTTCACAATAACATTATAATGTATAGAACATTTTACAGGAGAAGGCAACCGAGGCTTAAGGTTATTAAGTTAGTTGTGCTAGGCCATAGAATTTCTCATCTTGAAAGGATCTCTCCTGGTCAATGTTGCAGCGTCCTGTGAAGGGACCTGGAATCGATCTGTGCCAATGCCCTTTGCACCTGTACTTGTACAGTGCCTGTAGACTGAATGGAGGGCTTAAAAACAGGCGTGATCCAAGGAAAACATGCTCATGCTGCAGTCAGCATCCTCTTAACTGTACAAGTCTAAAATACTCTGGGAAAGCCCAGAGTGAGAGACAGTGTGGAAAATCTTGTACAGACACACCAAAGCACGTGCTTAGGAATTAAGCAAATCTGGGAGTTACTAAAAAACTGTAGCTAAGACAGGCAGGGAAGCCAGGCTGCTAGAAACTGGGGCTGGTGTAAGCCTTCTGTAGCAAAAGCATGGAATAAGTTGGCCATTACTGTCAACTTCAGATCCAAGCATTTGCATTGTTTCATTTTTGTTCAAAGTGAGAGATTGAGTCTGTATTCCTCCATATATATATATATACACACACAAAATCTTCTCTATAAAGAAGACTAATATCTCTTAAACCCCTCTTACGTATATATAAATGTACATACATATTAATATACATACATATCAATATATAAGGATAAAATTCTACGTGTGCGTATATATATAATTACATCTAGAGTCTTCTTTATCAAAAGACAAAAGAATGCTTATCATCATTTATACATGAGAGAACAGGGCCGTAGCACTATTAAGTGACATGTTTAAAATTCATACCACTGATTGTGAAAGACTAATTAAAACACAGTTTAATTGTACAAGTTAATATCAGTGTAACCTTGTGAACTGTTTCCCACATGGTACTAAGACTTAGGCTTTCTTCTAACTGTTTTTGTCTTGTGGACACTAACTCTTTTTAATACCGTCTACTCTGTAATCCTCATTCTGTGCAAAATTTAAAAGCAGACACATTCACTAGCATTTATATTTTTTTGGCATAATATTTATGTGGGGTCATTTATGACATCTTTGACTTTGAAAATTCATCAGAGTTGTTATTTTCATTTTTATCATATATATAACTTTTGGATTATGATATAGGAAATATTTAGGAAATGCCAATATCGATCTCACTTTATTACATTTAAACATGAAAATAACCTAAAATTTGTAAGCTGAAATACATTCTTTGTTACCATCTAAGAAAATTTTGAGAATTAAGTACTACAGGTATGATGTAATGGGGAAAATATTTATCTTCTCGATAAATGATATATAGATTTGAAATACTGGGGAGCACACTTCTGGGATTGCTGTTAGGTGGTCGTTGGAATTTCATGGAAAGATAGTGATTAGATCTTATTTTTACAGTGATTACTGTAGGAAATCTACAGTAATTGTCTGCAAATACTTACTAAATTTCTGTCTAGATCCATGTTAATCCCCAAACAGTGAAGTCAATTCCTCATTCTCTTTCTAAGCATGTAAACATAGAATAATATACCATTTTCTCCAGGCTGGTGTTGGGTCCTGCTACTTTGAGGATATACAGGGGCATCTGCTCACAAAAATATTGAGACTAATAGTCTGGGTGCCCAATCAAAAGTCATAACTGCTCCCCCATTCTTCTTGAGAAATATCATCATTTTTTTGTGTGTGCATATTCCTGGAGTTAGGGAAAAATCATGGACCTGAGGTTTATCCTGGTCTGTCTAACCCAATGAAAGTAACTCAATCTCATTCCCATGGCTGCTTTAGTAATAGTTGTGTCCAGTGAGTTGTGAGAGAAAATTTCAGAAACATTGCTCTTGCTCTGACCGAGGACCGCGAGAAGGGGACCGTTTCTTTCTTTTTTTTTTTTTTTTTTGAGGCGGAGTCTGGCTCTATGTCGCGCCAGGCTGGAGTGCAATAGCGATCTCAGCTCACACTGCAAGCTCCGCCTCCCGGGTTCCCGCCATTCTCCTGCCTCAGCCTCCCGAGTAGCTGGGACTACAGGCGCCGCCACCGCGCCCGGCTAGTTTTTTGTATTTTTAGTAGAGACGGGGTTTCACCGTGTTAGCCAGGATGGTCTCGATCTCCTGACCTCGTGATCCGCCCGCCTCCGCCTCCCAAAGTGCTGGGATTACGGGGGCGAGCCACCGCGCCCAACTGAGAAGGGGGCTGTTTCTTCATCTCAGCTGGCATTTTCAAGTGTTTAGGGAGAAAAAAGTCCCTGGACACGTGGCGGCCATCCTGCATGCTGGACGGAAGTAGCTCACAAGAGAGAATGACAGAATATAAAGACAGACCCAGCTTGAGCCTCTGAGAGCATTATTCTCCCACTCAGAAATGTCCCACCTCCAAATTTGTTATTATTGTATATGGCATGATGGTATGTCTTATTATTGTGTGTGCTTTTGTTGTTCTTAGCTTTCTTTTCCTTTTAACTTGTGACTTAAAGCATCAGTTAAATATGGTATCATTGCAGTTGCTTAAAATACTCAACTATGAAAAATTCAAGTGCAAAAACAATTTTATTAGAGGTTAAATTTAGCTAACCTGTGATTCTAGTTTTGGGTAAAATGGAATTAGGTCACTTCACCCTGTCTTTTCCAATGAATATAGCTATAAATCATGAAAAGAATGGGTGGAACATTTATTTGAGAATTACAAACAGCAAATAATAGGTTGGTGCAAAAGTTATTGCGGTTTCTGCCATTACTTTTAATTACTTTTAATGGCAGAAACCGCAATAACTTTTGCACCAACCTGATAAAAGCAGGAAGATTGGGAAAGACCAGAACCACTGGTTGAATCATTACCAAATAGGTGCTAAGATGGTCATTTTTCACTCTGGTATTCTTTGGCCTGGATTGAACACACAGGAAATCTAAACGTGAGCACACAGAGAAGAATACCACAATAGTGGCAAAAGTGGGAGTCTTTCTTTCCTTCCACGTCTTCCAAGAAGTTAGAAACAACTTCATTTGCTTTTTTCCTCCCTTTGTCCTACCACACATGGCTCCATAACAAGGACCCAGTTTTGGAGAGCATCATAGAGTAAGGTAACCATCCCTCTAGCTGTCTACCCAGAGCACCAAAAGAGAAGCCTCAGGAACCAGAATGTACTGGGGAGACTGCAAAGAGGGAAAAACTCCAGAACATAACATCGTGGAGTTGTTTATAAACTACTCACTTCATCTCCAAAATGTGTGTAGGCATGAATGAATCTGGACTTGTTCACAATATCAAAAACCTTACACACTAATAGTCTACTGCTAAAGACTTTTGAAACCAACTAATTATGGCCCAGGTCCTAGCCTGTCCAATGGTTTGCATACATTCACCAGATTCTAAAAGCACAGCAAAGACTTTGAAAACCCAACTGACACTGGGGCCATCACCCATAAAAGGTGGGCTGGAATGTGGAGTGTAATCCTAAAGCAAAACAAAGCTGAAGCAAGCAGAAAGGCGGAAATAAAAATACAAATAGAAATCAAAAGAATTGAAAACAAAAACAGTGCAAAATGCAATGAAACAAAAAGTTGATTCTTTGAAAAGCCCTATATAACTCAAAATTCTTTAGTATGATTAAAATACAATAAGAGAAAAGACAAAGCTTAGCAATTATCTGAAGTGAAAAGTGGGATATCACTACAGATCTGACAGACACCACAAGAATATAAGAAAATAGTATGAAGAATTATTAAATAAAATGGACTTATTACTTAAAACCTACAAATTATAAACCACTCACAATGTGAATTTTATGAAACATTTAAGTAAGCACTAACAGTAATAGTAAACTATCTCTTCGAGAAAACAAAACAAAACAAACAAAAAAATTCCAAAACATTTTATAAAACAGCATTACCCAGACACCAAAAAAAAAAAAAATTATCAAAAAAGAAAACTAAAGATATATATACACACACACACACACACACATATATACACACACACATATATATACATATATATATACACGTGTGTGTGTGTGTGTGTATATATATGTATATATGGCTCAGAAACCTAGATAAAATATTCAACAAAATATTAATAGCCATGTATAACAGAATATAATACACCATGACAAAATAAGGTCTGTCCCAGGAATGCCAAGCATAATTGCGTATTTTTTCTTCCAATGGCAGAAAGACAAACTTTGATTTTCAAATTTACATGGAAGGGCAAAGGGATTTGGATAGTTATAACAACTTTGAAAAAGAAGAAAGAAGAAAGTTGGAGGAAGCAGTATGTGTTTGTAACTCTTACTATAAAGCTACAGTTATCAAGGACAGCCTGCTGTTAGTAAAGGGAGCAACATACAGATCAATGCAGAATAGAAAATGCAGAAATAGAGCCACACAAAGAGGGTGGATGATTGATTTTTGACAAAGATGTAAGTAATTAAGTGGAGAAAGCATTTCGTTTTTCAACAGACTGTATTGGAACAATTGAACATCTACATGCAAAAAAGTGAGAGAGGACTTGATCTAATCCTCACATCATTGTACAAAAATTAAATCTAAATGCATAATAGCTGAATGTAAAATGTGAAATCATAATTTTTTTTAAAAAAGTATAGGTGAAGTTTTTTATGTACTGGGGCTTAGGAAAGTGTACTTAGACCAGACACCAACAGTGCACTTCATAAAAGGAAAGTAATACATTGGACTTAATCAAAATTTTAAAACTACTTTCCTGTATAAAGAAAACTGCTAAGAGAATAAAATGCATCCTTATAAAGTGATAAAAAAATTTGGAAATCATGTAAGTTTCAATATCCAACAGAAAAACAGACCAATTCAAAATTGAAAACAAATTCAAATACTTCACCAAAGATATACGAATGGCAAATGCACATTTAAAAGCATGTTCAATATCATTATCCAGCATGGATATGCAAATTGAAACCATGACATTATAAAACTACACTATTAAAATGGATAATATATGTGTACATTTATGTATATGTATTGTATATACATGTATATGAATACACACACACACACACACACACATACATATATCAAGTGCTTGTGATAAGACAACTAGAATTCTCATACATTGTTGACAGGAATGCAAATTTTTACAACCTTGGAAAAAATTTGATATTCTCTCATAAAGTTAAAAATACTTGCTGTATTAACCAGTAAGCCCACTTCTGTGTACTTACCCTAATAAATAAATGCTTATATTTGTATAAATACTTATCTTTATAGAGCTCTGTTAATTGGCCAAAACTGGAAACAACTTGAACGCCTCTCAGTGGGTGAATTGATACAAACATTGTGGTACATCCAAACAGTGGACTACCGATCAGGCATAAAAAAGAATGAACAATTGGTACATAAAAAAGAATGAACAACTGAAACTGAAAGAAGTCAGTTCCAAATGTTTACTGCATAATTCCATTTGTATGACAGTCTCCAAAGGACAAAACTATAATTGTGGAGGATGTACCTGTGGTTGGTAGAGTTTGGTTTGGTAATGGTTATATTAACCTATACATGTTTCATTTCAGAGTGGCAGATCAGAAAATGTCAATTTCACTACACGATAATTTTTTAAATATAAGAACAAAAGGATCAAAGTTTATCTCACAAAAATAAATAAGATAATAAAGATAAATAAATATAAAAATAAATATCTCACAAAAATATAAAAATAAGAGCTACCCCTTTATATGGAAAGAATAAAAAGTTAAGGGAAACTGATCCAAAACCTCTTACAAATTAACATACTAGGGCCCAGAAAGCATGAGAAATTTGCTTAAAGTCCCACAGCCAACAAAAGGGAGAGTCCAGAGCCAGGACAGGAGGCTGCCCAGTGTTCTTTTGACAACCCAGAGTGCTTCAGTCCTAGGCAAAATTTAGGGTATGGATGGCTGACTTGTGATTACCACCAAAGCCTAATTTTTAAATAGACACATTAATATGTCATATTTCTTTCACTGAATCCTTTAAATATGGACACATCAGGAAAAGTTAAAGAAAATTAGAAAAATACTGATATGAGGGTTTTATTAAGATGAAGACATAGGGCCAGGCACGGTGGCTTATGCCTGTAATCCTAGCACTCTGGGAGGCTGAAGCCAGCAGATCCCTTGAGGTCAGGAGTTCAAGACCAGCCTTGTCAACATGAGGTCAGGAGTTCCAGACCAGACTGGCTAACATGGTGAAATCCCGCCTCTTCTAAAAATACAACAATACGGGAATGATGGCGTGCACCTGTAATCCTAGCTACTAGAGAGGCTGAGGTAGTAGAATCACTTAAACCTGGGAGGTGGAGTTTGCAGTACTAAAAATACAAAATTAGTGAGCGTGGTGGCATGCACCTGTAATCCTACTCAAGAGGCTGATGCAGGGGAGGATAAGCCTTCCAGCAGAAGAGGGTTTGCAGTGAGCGGGGAGGTGGAGTGCCACTCACTCCAGGAATGAGCAGCAAGCGAGACTCTGCTGCCCTCAAAAAAAAAAAAAAAAAAAAAAAATAGAGACATAGATATAAGGAAGTACTTTGGGGTGTGGTACATTTATAGGGCCTGCAGAAAAATACAATCCCAGCACTTTGGGAGGCCAGTGAGATCCGCGAGGTCAGGAGATGGGGAGACCATCCTGGCTAACTGCGGTGAAACCCGTCTCTACTAAAATACAAAACCTTGAGACCCAGTGGCAGTAGCCTAATCAACTACTTGGGAGGCTGAGGAGCAGGAGAATGGTGAACCCACAGGGAGGGGCACAGTGAGCTGAGATCCAGGCCACTGCATTCCAGCCACAGGCGACAGAGCAGAATCCATCTCAAAAAAAGAAAAAAAAAGAAAAATACAACACAAAGTATAATGGTGTACATGGAAGGAAATTTAAAACCATATGGTTTTGGCTCAGACTTTAAATGTTCACGTCTTAAATTACATATTGTTATCTTGTTTATTTGGATACTCTCACTCAGAGTGCTCGCTGTATGCATACAGATATTTTGTGAGAATCAATCAGTTTAGCTACTGTTACATTTTTATGAGCCTAGATCCCAAAATGGATTTTAAAACTTAAATACATATAAATAATACTGTGCTTGGAAATGTAAGATAATAGGGTACTGCGACAGAAAGATCCAAGTATTTTGTAAGAAAATCTCCTGGAATGGGGTTCAGGTCATATAAGATCTCTTTAACTTATTTTCAAATTATTTGTTGAGATAATTGGTTTAGAATATTGTGCAGTTAAGCTAAATCATATTCCAAATAAACTGTCATATTTTTAAAATAATGTCTAAATCACTGATTAAAATGAAAGATAGTTATTTAAATTACAATTTTAAGAAGCAATGTAGTTATTGTTGAATTGCAGTTTGAATATCATTGCACATTGCTTCGCAATTCCAAATTATTTCTGAATAATTCAGGCTATATCTTTAAATTTGAAATGAATATCTTATTTTAGTGTCAGTATCAGACATGTTTAAAAATATGGTTGGTTCTAGATTGCTTAAATTAAAAAAATATAAATGTCTTTGGAAATGAAGCTGTGACTTTCTTTTGCTTTTTTTCAGAGAGAATTAGTTGTGAGTAAAGTAGGAAAGCACAAACACTAAAAACTAAAAGGATTATAGGACTGCATGTTTGTTTAAAAATAGATTTTGTGAAAAATCTAAGAATAAACAGCACTGAACAAACAAAGCAAAACAAAACAGAACAATATGGAACCAGAGAGACTGGGCTGGTTACAGAGTGAAAAGGAAGGGATCTGTTACTGGGAATCAATTTTATTATACTGATTGTGCTTTACCCTCCTCACCATTAATATTTTATCTTTTAAGTGCCTAATAATTGAAGCATATTATTGGAATAATTGCATTGGCTCTATTTCCAAAGCAAAATATACATTTGTATTTTAATGGTAATCAGTGTTATATTAATACTGTTGGATTATTAAAATAAATGTACCAGTGCAAAAAAATAACCCTTGCTTATACAATGCATATGCTACATACATACAATTACTTCAATATTGTAACCTAAATGACTTAACTTTTAAATCCATTTTTTCATGTTCTCCCAACAATTTTCTCCTGACGTTAACAGAAAAATGTAATTACATAATGTTATGAGTAATATTCATTGAGCACTTACTTTGCAACGCATAATTTTATCAGCTCTTCATACACAGTTAATCCTCATGGCAAACTTATTAGTTAATGATCATTATGATCCATATTTTTGCAGGGCAAGAAAATTAAGTGCTGAGGAATTAAACTACTTGTGATGATACAGTTAAGAAATGAAGATAACATTGAATCCAGGCAGCCTGGCTCTCTTCATCTGGGAATAGATGAAAAACACAAACCCAGAGATGTTAGACAGTTTAGAACTACAGGTTTACACTTTCTAAAAATCTAATATTATCTTAGTAGAGGCAAACCAAAGGTAAAGAGAATGGTACCAAAATATAGTTCATTAATAATTTTCTTTATTAAGTGGAATTAAGTATTTGGAAGTATATGAATAAAATAATGACTTTAAACTTTTCATATGATCTGATGATCAGGTATGATTACACTGCAGAAAAAGCTGATGAAGAAAGTAGAAGTACAAAAGCTGATAATGTTGATTTTACTAGTATTTAATACTTAAAGGGATATTTATAATACAATCTCTTGGTATTTTTGTTTTGTTTTGTAATGTATTGCACTGTGGTTCATTGGCATCATGAAAAATAAAGGAATTAAATAAAATATCCTGATAAGTTTATGACAAATTAATTGTGATTATTTGCACTAAAAGTGCGAAGATGACAAGTCATCCAGTTTTAACTCAGTATTGTTCAAGGAATAGAAATTGTGTATTGTTATGATACTAAAACACTCCTCATCTTAGTTGAACAAATCCCTGAACAATAGGTTACCATTATAGTGTTTACAGTTCATTATCTTTGATTTTGACTTTGCTTTCACATCTTCAACAAGTAGCTTCATAACCTTTAGATATGAATCTGAGTGTCCCTAATACTTCAGAAAATAAGTTTCAATGGAGGGAAAACTGAGATGTTTTAAATGGAGGGAAAATATAATAAAATAACTTAAAATGCTTTTCTTAGGATATAGCCAGCCACATGGAAGGAATATACACAATTTTTGTATATTTCGGTGAGAGGGAACCAGCTGGAAGTCATCCAAGGGTGGTCTGCTAAGCCACCCACTTTAGGAGGCCCAGGTTGGTTTGGCTCAAGGAGCCCAAGGTAACCAAGCCAAGCTGCATGGGTGCATCCAGCTTTTTCTGCCAAGCACCAATAAGCGCAAAGCTAAATGCATAGATACATTTTTTGAGATGTGGTCTCACTCTGTTGCCTAGGCTGGAGTGCGGTGGTGCGACCTCGGCTCACCGCAACCTCCACCTCCCAGGTTCAAGCAATTCTCTTGCCTCAGCCTCTGGAGTAGCTGGGATTACAGGTGCCTGCCACCACGCCCAGATAATTTTTGTAGTTTTGGTAGAGATGGGGTTTCACCACATTGACCATAGGGGTCTCAAACTCCTGACCTCAAATGATCTGCCCACCTTGGCCTCCCAAAGTGCTGGGATTTCAGGTGTGAGCCACTGTGTCTGGCCCATACATATTTTTAAGTATTATTTTGTTCACATATTTTGTTACAGAATTTGCTGAATATTTAGCTGAAAAAACAGAATTTATAGCAGAATGTTAATTTTTTAAATTACTCAGGACTTAATGAAGCATTGTACATCTATGCACTACAAAATGCTTTATGAAAGAGAAAAATGTGAGTAGAAAAAAAAAATGTGGGTCAGGTGTGGTGGCTCATGCCTGTAATCCCAGCACTTTGAGAGGCCGAGGTGGGTGGATCAACTGAGGTCAGGAGTTTCAGAGTAGCCTGGCCAACATAGCGAAAGTCCGTCTCTACTAAAAATAGAAAAAATTAGCAGGGCGTGATTATGGGCACCTGTAATCCCAGTTACTAGGAAGGCTGAGACAGAAGAATCACTTGAACCCAGGAGGTGGAGGTTGCAGTGAACCAAGGTCATACCACTGCACTCCAGTCTGGATGTCAGAGCAAGAATCCACCTCAGAAAAAAAAAAAAAAAAAAATATATATATATATATATATACACACACACACACACACATATATATACACACATATATACACACACATATATATATGCTATGTACTCAAAACTACATAATTCTATCTATAGATTTATATATGTACACATCCTGTAAAATAGTTGCATTAAAATATGTAATCATTCACATCAAAACAGGGAAATAAATTGACAACCATTTCAAGTAGTAGTACTAAGAGCTAACGTGTATTGTACTTTACCAAATATGGGAATATTATGTGTTTACATATTTTTATTTAATATATTGCCTCTATACAGCAATTTTAGCCTGTATGTTTGGCCACATGGGGCTTTTGGAGAACTCTGTTTAAGAGATCCGAAGACATTTAACTGTTACATTCCTAAACAAACTCTTCTTTAGCAAGTTCTCCTTACACAAATGGTCTGCAGGTCTACCTGCTCCCTCCTCTCCCCCCATTTCTGAGTACCTGGCCCTCTTTTAACAATGAAGTGGGAGAACTGGTGAGTAAGCAGAGTTTATACCATTACAATACTTACAGGTTGGGGAAAAAAGCCATGTTAAAAGAATGAAACGTAATTCATTGAATAAACATGTAGGAGCCATTATGTTTCAGACTATCTTGTGGAACATACAGGGATGAACATGAGAGACAAATTTATCTGTCCTCATGAATTGTATATCTTAGAGGGAAGAACTGTGAAATAAAAGACTAAACAAATTAAAAATAAAAACATTTCAGGAGGTGATACGTGTTACAAATAGATTAATGCAGAGTCATATAGTTACCTGGGGGAGTTGTTCTGGGAAGGCCCTCACTTCCTTTTCCATTCATCTACAATGAGTGAAAACAGACAGCACTAATACCTGACAACAAGGCAGGGAGTGAGCCATGAACATCTAGAAGGGGTATCCTAGACAGAGATAAAGGCAAATGTGAAGATGGTAGATGTTGTAGAATATGAAAAAAATCGTAGATGGTAACAGAGCTTGGCATGTTCAAGATAGAAAAGAAGAAGGCCAGCAGAGCTGTGGGGCGGTGAAGGAGGTGGGAGAGGGGCCACAGTTGTCTGCAGCAAGGCAAAGGACAGGTCAGGGAGACATTTGTGGACCATTTTAAGAAGTCTGAACCTTATTCTGACAGTAATGGGAAGTCACCATAGAGTTTTAAACAGGAGTAGATCATGACATGATCTATACTTTTAGATTATCTGTTGTTCAATAATGGCTTTAAAGGAGACCTAAGAGGAAACAGGCAGACACCACTGGAAACTCTTGAGAGTCTAATGAGACTATGGTGGTTTAGACTTAGAAATTTTCAGAAAGAATGGAGAATGGCGAGCATGGTGAATAGATCTCAGATACAGGTTGCGGATAGAGCCAGGATAACATGCTGTGGGTGAAGAATTTTCTCCTAGATTTTTTTTTCACTATTAAGCAACTTGGAGGAAGGCAAGTTTCCTTTACTGATCCATAGAAATATTGTGAAGATTAAGTTGGTAATGTGGGAAATTAGAAACTTCTGTGTTGGCCAAGTTAATAGTGAGGTGCCCGTCAATCATCTTAAGTATAGGTGTCAAGTTGACAGTTGGATGTAAAACAAGTGTAGACATAGTGGAGATGTCAGATATGCACGCACACACACACACACACACCATTAAATCTTTGTCACGTGCAGGGTATTAAGTTAGTTTCAAGATATAGTGTAGGATTACATTCCCAAATTCTAGAGGAAAAAAAAAATGGTTTTCTAGATGCACTAGGAAAAGAAAGAAATACTTTTATTTGCAAATGTGGACTCAAGAGGCTATTCCATGGATTCGTGTTGCATTCATTTGACGACTTTTCAGCCTACATTGTTCTAGGTGTTGTTGTAGCTAGAGGATTTCTATTTCAAAGCTCACAGTTTATTATATAATCGTTGAGTTAGTGTCTGTTGTAGCAATTGCAAATATACTCTCTGAGGCACATGGCAAAGATGACATGCTATCAAATATAAACAAGGTCTGAGAGCTCTCCCCCAAATAGAATCAGAGAATTTTTTTAAATTTAGGTGAATTTAACAAAACTCATGAACACCAAGTGTTTGGAACACAAACTGTAGCTCAGAAAAAATGATTATGTCAAATAGCCTACATTGCATCATAGTAACTGTGGAGTCACTTTAACCCAGCTTACACAACTGATAAATGAAATTATAATGCTAGTTTGATAATAATGAGAAATAACTATTATCAGCTTAAAACTAAATGTTCAAAAAATTAAAACTTTCTAGCTCTCTAGGAAAGTTTACTCTGTAGTCAAATTAGAATTATAAGATAGTTTCTGTGGACGTATAATTTTAAGAAGATGTTTTCAGAGTTTAAAATTTAATTTAATAATAGCCTGATGTAATTTTCTAGAGCAACTACCTTTTCATTGTAAAAAGTATATTAAAGTCCATTTGCCACTGTAATGGATGTGGTACCTGGAGTCGCACAATTTTATTTCCATCCATTACACTGTCTCTGCACTCTCTGCTGGTCCCAGCCTGTCTCCCTTTCCTTTGAGAAATTGCCCTGTTCCTATTCCCTGTACCTCTGTTGGAGTTATTAACCACAGAGCTCTCTCTAACCATTTATAACCCAGATCTTACTTAGAAAGACCCTTCTCCTTGGTTGTATCCTGGGGTCTGCGGTCAACACATTAAAAACTCTGTTTTATCTCCCTACTCTAAAGCTAATATGGAGTGCATCCGTATGGGGTCCAGGAGGATGGTTGGAACCAGGATGCCTTTGTGTTCTAAATAGAAACTGCAGTGGCAGGCAGATTTCAAATAAAAATATGATTCAAAGCAATGAATCCATCCTCACAAGGTTAACAAGAATTCTGGACAGAATTATAATTATAATTAAGCATTTATTAGACTGCACTTTAACTCACTTTCTTGTAACCGTAAGTCACACAGCACTGGATGCTGACCATCTGCATCCCCATTGTTTCCATGGATAGGACCTCTGACATGAGAATCATAAGGCTTTCATTTAAGAATTGATCAATTGTTTTTCAGATCCCGAATTCCAGTGAAACAGCTGACACCAAGTAGTGTGAAGAGCCTCACCGTAATAGTTGCATCAGTCACCCTTGTCCCAGTCCCCCAGGGGCCACGTGATGAGAGCCAGATGTCACCCTACATGTACAGAGTAATGGGAAAGGAAGCCAGCCATAATGATGACTACGACCCTATAGGACAGTTTACAGAGTTGCCAACTCTCCCCTTCTAAGACAGAGAGAGAAACCTAGTCATCACTGACACTTCCCTTGGGATATAAACCCTGGCTCCTTGGCTGGGAATATTATTCCTCACTGTAATGTAAAAGCATTTTCTCAAAAAAAAAAAAAAATGCCCTTGCCCATTCTCCTTCAAGTTAAACATTTGATTCTTTAGCAGATGACTCCAGGTCTCATACCCTTTAAATCACAAGGCTTTCCCTTAACTCAGGTTCTAGTTTTTCTTTTGTGTGTTTGTTTTCTATTCTCAGAAAGTCTTTACCATTCTGTAAGGTGAACATATTAATAGTTCTTCTTATAAATAGATGGAAGAATTTTAGAAATTTTTTATGTGAGAATAAGTATGTGGTGTACGTGTATAGGCAGAGGATATAAACGTCGGAATGTATTTAAATGTGGTAATGATGATAATAGAACGAGCATTTGGAGTGAGCAATATGTGTAATCCATTGTGTTAACATGTTTATAACGATAAAATCATGTACTCTTCACTCAGAAGATATGGTGTAGGTAATACCTTATTTTATAATTGAAGAAACAGAAATAGCGTTTAAGCAAGTTTCCAATTTCAAAGAGCAAATGAAAGGTGTAAATGAGGCACGAACTCAGTCTTGTTTTAACCTAGGCTCCTGCATTCTGTTCAGTGTGAATTATGGCAGCTCTGAACAGTTTAGGTATAAAAGAAAAGCTCCTCAATGTTATAAAGGCCCTTTATTTACTAACAAAGAAACAAAAATCCACGCACACATACCACAGAAAACAGCTAACATCATAATCAATGGGGAACAACTGAAAACTTTCCACTATGATCCAGTACAAGGTAGAGATGTCCACACCCATCACTCTCGTTCACAATGTATTAGAAGTCCTAGCAAGAGCAATAGACAAGATAAATAAAAGGCATCCAAATCAGAAAGGAAGAAGTAACATGATTTCTATCTGCAGATGCCATGATTACCTCAGAACTGCTAGAACTAACAAATCAATTCAATAAAGTTGCAGGACACAAAATTAACACACAAAAATCAGTACTATTTCTATACCAAAGTAATGATCTTTCTGAAAATAAATTCTTTAAAAATCCCACTTATGAAAGCATGAAAAATGACTACAAATCAATTTACTCAAAAAAGTGAAAGATATGAACATTAAAAACTATAAAACATTGATTAAAGCAACTAAATAAGACACAAATAAATGAAAATATACCCCATGTTCTCACCCATGAGTGAGAAGAAATAGTATTGTTAAAATATTTATACTACCCAAAGCAGTATACATATTTAAGGTTATCCGTATCAAAACTTCAATAGCATTTTTCATAGAAATAGAAGAAAACAATCCTAAAATGTGTGTAGAACCACAAAAACTCTGAATATACAAAGTAATACTGAAAAGAAAATAATAAAGTTGAATGCTTTATTCCTAATTTAAGTTTATATTACAAAGCTACAGTAATCAAAACATTATGGTACTGTCATAAAAACAGAAACATAGAGTAATGGAACAGAATAGAAAGCCCAACAAGCAATCCAAACACATATGTTTAAGCTATTTTTGACAAGCACATCACAATAACCTAATGGAAGTTATAAATTGTGTTGGGAAAACTGGATTTACACATGCAAAGAAATGAAGGAGGACTGTTAGCTTAGACTATACACAAAAATCAACTTGTAATAGACAAAAGACCTAAATGTAAGACCCGAAATCGTAAAACACCTAGAAGAGAACATAAAGGAAAGTATTCTTGACTTTGGCCTTTATCATAATTTTATTTAAGGTGAAACCCAAAGCTCAGACTACAAAAGCAAAAATAAATAAATGGAACTACTTTAAACTAAAAAGTTTTGTATAGCAAAAGAAGCAACTTAAAATATGAAAAGGCAACTTACAACCAGGAAAAATATTTGCAAATCATATATCTGATAAGAGGATAGTATCCAACACTTACAAAGAACACTTACAACTCAATAGGAGAAAAACAAACAACCCCATTAAAATATGAGCAAAGAGCCCAAAGATATATTTCTCCAAAAAGACATAAAATTGGCCACCAGATTTATGAAAGCTGTTCAACATCACTAATCATCAAGGAAATGCTAATTAAAATAATTGAGATATCATCACACATCTGTAAGAATGGCTATTACAAAAAGATAGAATATAACAAATGTTGGTGAGGGTATGGCGAGAAGGAAATCCCAGCACACCACTGATAAGAATGTAGATTGGTACAGCCACTACGGAAAACAGTATGAAGATTCCTAAAGAAATTAAAAATAGAATTACCAGAGGGCCCAGAAATTCCTCTTCTGGGTATATACCTAAAGGAATTAAAATCAGCATAAAGATATTGGCATACCTATGTTCACTACAGCGTTAGCCACAATAGCCAAGGTATGGGAACACCCTAAATGTCCATCGATGAGCTAACGAATAAAGAAAATTTTTATATATACACAATGAAGCATTATTCAGTCTTAAAAAACAAGAGGTCCCTGACATTTGCCACAGCAGAGATGGCTCTGAGGACACGGTGTTAAGTGAATAATCCAGATAAGAAAGAACAATCTTGCATGGTCTCACTTACATGAATGACATATATTTGAGCTCATATATATATATATATATAGTGAGAGGAATGAGAGGAAATGGGGAGCTTTGGGTCAAAGGATGCAAAATAGCAGATACCTAGAATAAACAAGTTTGGAGGTCTAATATAAAATATGAGGACTAAAGTTAATAAAATGTTATTGTAATAGGGATTTTTGTTGAATAAAGAGATTTTAGCTGCTTTTGTCACAAAAAAAGCAACTGTGATATGATAGCCGTCTTAATCAGCTTCACTATAGTAAATATTTTACTATCTATGTTTCTCAATTACATCGCATTGTAAATCTCAAATATACTCAATAAAATTTATTTTTAAATATTTTTATGTAGATGATGGATACAATAATATATACATTACAGTGACAGCCGAAAGTCTTCCCATATTTATTTTTTCAGCCTGCTTGGTAGTAGAACTCTGATTTTGATCTTTGCATATAGTATCCCAAAGGAAGACAGTATTTACCAGCTTTCCTTTTAGTTAAGGAACTAAATTCTGGTCAACAGGTTTCTAAGAGTATTGCCCTATAACTGAGGGCACATGCTTTTCTTTTTCTTTTCTTACTTTCTGTTGGTTAAAGTGCAGATATAATGGCTGGATCTAGAGCAGCAATTTTGGTCCACGAGGTGACATGGGTCATGGAGGCCTGAATGAAGGTTAACAAGATTGAGAATTTGAGTCTCTGATATCGTGTAATACCATGCCAGCCCTGAATTACCTAATTCTGAATTTCTTTGGGAGATAATAATAAACTTCTAACTTGTTTAAGTCACTTCTGTTTTAGTTTGGTTTTCTATTATTTAAAGCTAAGTCTAAACCTATTAATACATTATTTTATCATCATTTCTTAAAGATAAAGCCTATCCTATATCTGTTCATTTCATTAAGTGATGCTCTAATCCATTAAACCTAATGACATACATTAACTCTCAAATTACATTATCATGAATTTATTTCTAGTATCCTCTGGGCAATGATTAATGCAATGGAAGAGGCATTCTTGACGTATTGATAATAGATTTATATAAAGAACGACCAAGATAGCCTGCATTTCTCATTGGACTCTTCCTACAGTGCTTACCTTAATTAACTTCATGACAAGAAAACCTCTCCAAGATTTTATTTTTTCCATATTTTCCCACGTTTTTAAACATGAACATTGAGGACAAAGATTGTCATTACATCAGCCAAGAATTTTAACTTAGGCCTCTTTAAAGCCAATGTTATATGCCATCACGTATAAAAGATGCAAATGTTCTTTAAAGCGGCAAGACAAGAATAAATAAGTGTAAAGCAATAGATAAATTAATATGTACTACAAGAAAAGCCCAAAGTGCTATGGGAATCCTAAAGTGAAAAAGATACAGTTCTAAGGAACAACTATTAACTCTTAACATTTTCTATTTTTTTATTTGAAGTAACTCAATTTACTTCTCACACACAAAGCCCTTTAGATACTTCAGTCTTGCTATGAAATCAATTTTATTATACAATTCCTCTTTTTTCACAAAAATGTTTTCTCTTCTTTAAAGAAGACATTTTTAGTGCCCCAAAATGACTAATAATGTATTTTTTATTCCTCATGCTTCTAATGTATCAGAGGTTGATGTCTAGAAATAGGGATCAAATATACATGATACCTTTCTTAGCTAATTGTCAGTACAGTACTAAATCGCAATGCTTCCTGCAAGGCTATCTAAATTCCATTAAATCACGAAATTCTCTACATAATTAATAATACTAGAATGAATGGTTTGTAGTCAAGTAATTCCTTATTCGCATTCAAAAGAAAGAACATTTATCATTGCTTCTAAAGAATGGAATTGCTGTTTAGGCAAGTGTGTAAGTGGTTTTCCCATTAGCAGTGGCATGTAATACTTTGCTTGACTATAGAAAATAAACAACAGTTTCCATTTATATTATGCTTAAAAGGCAGAAAACCTATCCCCCAAAACGTTGTGAACTGTTTACTGTTTTGGAGATTCATTCACTCTTTCATGAAAACAACTTAGGACATTAAAGATCTCTTTATAGGTGTTTTGCCCCTAAAATAGCCTCTATTACTCTGAAAACTTTCAGGAACATTTCAACACGTCAATTAAGTTTATTCCTCCGGGCACTCACTTCTTTGAGATTCAGGTTCATTTTCTTGACTCATTTTGGAAAGCCAATTTAAATCTGCTTCTTAAATTACAAATCAGAAAAGAATTGGTTTACTTATGGCAGATATATTAACTCTCTCACAGTACTACTGATTATGTATACATTAAAATGATTTACCTTAGCATCCAACATTAAAGAAACTGTCGTCAGTAAAGCCAAACTCAGAAGAAGAAGCAATGAGCCCTGCAACAAAAAAATTGCTGGAATGACCCCCTCGATTTTCAAATCTGCAGATTATTCAAGAACAAGATTTCCACACAAATGCACTGTTAACATTTTAATTCGCATACTGACAATCGAATGTCTGTATGTTTTATAGTATTCACATTACATTAATTATTTAAAATGATCAATTTAATCTGTTGACACTTCAAAGTCTACAATAACATCATTGGTATACTCCATTCCCAACTGAGACTGTTACAGGAAAATTATTTACCGTAATGCAGATATCAACTCTCTATTCCTCACATAACTGAATACATTTGGCAAAAATCTGATTCTGTATCCTCTACCAGTTCAAAATTTCCAGGGAAGACTATGAGTTGCTACAGAATATTTCCTTATGTGTCTGTCTGCTTCTATACATCTAAATCTTTAAAATTTTCACTGTTTTGATACTTTGTTCTCTTCAGCTCTTGCTTTTTGTCCTCATGGATTATCAAGGTTTTTTTAACCTTCCAAATAGAAATGTATTAGCTATTATTATCATAACATTCCCCCAAAATGCTTCATTTAATCTTTACATTATATATATAATCAATTAACAATTAGGGTGCACCTATCCTGTATTATTATTTGTAAGGGAGTTACTAAGATATTTATTATCATTTAATATTTTAACATGTCAAGGTTACTATTCAGAGGTAAGAACCATCTGTTGCTGCACAATGGACAAGCTCAAGCCAATGGGAAGACACCAATGCATGCAGCACAGTTTCTATCCAGCCTGGCTCATAGTCTGTCTCTGTTCCCAAGTCCATATTACAGCAGTTACCCAACTATTTGATCATCTCAGTCCTTCCGTGATATTCTCAATTGTAACAGTTCTTTCCATCATGAGAAAAATAATAGCTTTATGCAGAAATTATCAGTAAATGTATCGGTAAACACAAGCTCAACATCCCCAACTCCTAAACATCCTTCCACTTCTAAGTAATTGCATAGTGCATCTCTGCTTCCTACTTCCTTTATCTCTCTACTTAATGTGCTCTCCATTCATCTGCAGTCCTCTGCCCCCTCTTTCTCTTGTACACTTTTTTTTTTGTCTCTTGCTTAGGACTTTCCCTTAAATGCATTTAAATCCCTAAGGTTAAAGGGTTCCGTGATGATCATCCTCAAAACGTCAAACTCACCTCTGATTGGTAACTACAATTGGGATCATCAAAATCTAGTAGATGAGAACATATTCTTAGTTCCCTATTTTCTGCAAGATCCAGGTCAAACAATTCATCAAGTCCTGCTGAATTTACTTTTACAAACATTATCCTATTTCTCCTTTCCTTTTCAATGCTCCTCTCCATTTATCTCTCTGGTTCAGGATGTGCTATCACCTTTTCTTACATTATTCTAGGAGTTTCTTAAATTGGCCCCCTGTGTTGGTCCTGAAACCCTACCTTTGCACACTCTCATTGCAGTTAGACACATTACTCTTAAATGTCATTCTCTTGCTGATAAGTCATCAATGGTTGATCAGAGCCTGCAGTAGAAAGTTGAACATACCATATAGTATGGTTTGGCTCTGTGTCCCCACCCAAATCTCATCTTGAATTGTAATAATCTCCACATGTCAAAGGCGGGACCAGGTGGAGATAACTGAATCATGTGGGCAGTTTCCCCCATGCTTTTCCTGTGATAAGTGAGTTCTCATGAGATCTGATGGTTTTATAAGGGTCTCTGCCCGCTTCCCTCAGCACTCATTCTCACTCCTGCCTCCCTGTGAAGAGGTGCCTTCCACCATGATTGAAACCTGAGGCCTCCCCAACCATGGGGAGCTGTGAATCAGTGAAACTTCTTTCCTTTATAAATTACCCAGTCTCAGGTATTTCTGTATGTCAGTGTGAGAACAGACTAATACACCACATGACCCATATCTGGTGCAAGACTTTCTCTTGATTTCATTTCTAGAAACACTCTGCTAGAAATTTAAAGCTGCAATGACACTAATTTTGAAAGTTCTTTCTTTCCTCCACACTTACTTTACCCTGCCCCCCTTCTTCATGATTTTCATTTTCCTTCTGTGTGTTTTTTTTTTGAAATGAAGTTTCACTTTGTACCCCAGGCTGGAGTGTAGTGGAGCCATCTCAGCTCACTGCAACCTCCACCTCCCAGGTTCAAGCGATTCTCCTGCTGTAGCCTCTCCAGTAGCTGCAACTACAGGCGCATACCACCACACCTGGCTAATTTTTGTATTTTAAGTAGAGATAGGTTTTCACCATGTTGGCCAGGCTGGTCTCAAATTCCTGACCTCAGGTGATCCACCGTCTCAGCTTCCCAAAGTGCTGGATTACAGGCATGAGCCTCCGCACCCGGCTGGATTTTTCCTTAAATCCCAATTTCTGACTGACCAAACTCATTCCTCAACTAACTCTTCTCATTGATTTAATCATCAGCTCTGACACTGTATCCTTCAGAAAACCAGTGTTGCTAGACCACAGTAAAAAGCCACATCCCCAAAGAGGTAGCAATATGATCCCCGAAGGGTACTTCAGTATTTGATTTTACCATTATTTAATGACAAACCTCTAACATCTCTGACTCTAGTACTTGGCTGAAGGACCCACTTCCAAGTTAACTTTCTAACTGATGTGTCTGGTAGAATGATGGTATATAAAATTTCCATACTACAATTTGTTTTTGAAATATTATAATGTAATCCATGTAATTTGGCATCTGAACATATATTTAAAACTTCTAATTATTTTAACTTTTACCTTTATACTGCTTGTTGAAGGTGATTATTTCTTAAATTACATGTAGCTGAAATTAATATTTTTACTTATACTTGCCGTTGGTCTCTGAATTTGCCAATGAATTAAAAAACTTGGCACGTATCTGATGAGCAGGGAATAGTTTAACAAAGAAGAGACTGAATTTGGATTGTTATTATCTGAAAATTAATGAATTAGTAAATGAAGAGAAAGTATAGCCAGGATGGTGAGGTATTTTAAAAGACTGAAGACTTTCCAGGGTCCTGCTAGGTGAAGTGGTGAAATAAATGTATAAGCAAGAAAGAGCCAATCAGGTAGGAGGACAAAAGAGGGAGATGGAAGTATGGAGAAGAATAAGGTTTGAGAATTCCGAATATCAGAACAGGAAACACAAAGACGGGGGAAGGATTTTTTTTTTTCATGTTGACACCAGACGATATATATGTCAACAAGACTCACATCAACATGACATAACCACCAGTGTCAATGTGACTTACTTCCTTGTTCCAGGCAAAGTTTACCTGGAAAAGATAAGACTGGAAATGAACAAATAACTTTATTGTTTGTTTCAGGAAATGTTTGCTGATCCATTTGTCAGAGACAATAGTTTTCCAACTTAGCCAAACCATTCTCTGATCAAGACTTGGTTCACGACCCTCCCTTGGCAGTTTTCATCAATCCCGAACTGTACACAAATTTGCCAAATTCTAATTAGTTCCTTAGTTCCTTGCCTTGATAGAGATGCCTTAAACTACTGATTTTTTTCTCCAGTCTTTAACACTGTAAAAACTGTCAAGGTGTTCTTGTCTCTAAAAGCAGTAAGTTCTAAAGTTGAGCTTTAGTAACAGTTTTTGTAGTGATACTTTAGGAGAGTTCAGCAATCTAGTGGTTTCTCCAATATCCACTCAAGACCGTCTTGCTTCCCTGGTCTAAGATCTGAAACTTGTAAACAGTAGGTTCCACTGAGGCCCTTTGAGCTTCTGCCTAAGGTCTCTGGCTGTGATGATGGGGTAAGTCAGGTATTGGTTCTAAGTTTTTCTTGAGTTCTCGAAAGCTAACTTTACTTTGTCTCCTAGGAATCCCTTGATTAACTGATCAGATTTGAAATTTGTCATTCTCAGTGGAAATCTGTCTGCTATATATTGATCCTCATCATTATTTTTGGAAACCTATGAAAGTGTTTTCATTAGGAAGAAGCGAGAACATAGCGATTGATAAATCTGTTTCTTGATTTGACCCCAGGGGTGGAGGAGTTCAAAAATTTCTCCTTACACTGGCATCCTTCTGATAAATTCTATTTCAGGCCAATTATTAAAATGTCATGAGAGCTTTTTCAGCATTGTTTTATTTTGTTGATGAGAGTCTGGCACTGCAAGACATCTCCTTCCTAAACTTCTCTTTTGCCAGGAGTCATAGACAGACGGGGGCCCAAAGCACAAGACCAAAAGCAAAGCTTTCCAATGGCCATTGCTGGACTCATCAGTTTTTATCAGTGGACACCAAAGTTCATGCGTCTTCTATCCTAGACCCTTGCTCTTGATATAGTATATGTATTTATACTGTAATTCCAGATGACAATCTGCCACATTGGGTAACTTTTGATAACAACAAATGTTCATTTGAGAAGATACTTAGTACAGAAAGAAAATTAAATTCCCAACCTTCAATGGTCTTCAAAGCTAAAATCCTCTAAATCTCAATTCCTTCATAAACTTAAATCCCTTTAAGAACAAAGCAAGATCCTCAAGATTAGTCGTAAGCTCTGGTTCCATTCTAAGCTGAGAGCCATTGTCAAATATTTTACAAATCCTCTACAAGTTAAACTGAAATATATGGAATAATTTAAAATAATTCTAGGACTACATAATACAGGGCTCACAACTCTACCTCAGTTTACTCACATGCTGATAGGAGTACATAATACAGGGCTCACAAATATACCTCAGTTTACTAGTATGCTGACAGAAGCCTTCAATGCAACAAAAAGAAAAAATAAATGAAAAAGAGTGGGAACTTCCATGTAAAAGTGACCATTTTTAAAAAAGAATTACCAATGGGACTTGTGTGTTCATGTGATTTCCTTAAACGTATTTGTTGCCTTAGGAAAAGCTATTTCAACTTTCTGGACATCAGTTTTCTCATTTGTAAAATGTATGCACTTTATAATGGTATTGTGAGTGTTAGATATTAACAAATGTTATCTTCCTTAGAGCAGTGCTATATAAATAGTAAAATCCTCAATAAATACTCACTGCTTTTTCTACCACTACTACCTCCTCTATGAAATCTTCATTAAAGATTACATTTCTTCATGATGCTTTTTAGAAATAGATTATTCTTGCATAAATCCAAAGAAAAGTACATGTTTTCATTTTTTTTTTTTTTTTGGATGCAGGGTAGAAATACTGATACCCTGTACATAGCTAAACCATTCAAACTGGGGTGTAGTGGGGAAGTAAAAGACATCATTCTTCCTTGATTTTTCTGCTTCATTTTCCTTCTTTAATTTTCTCTTCCTGTTTTCATTCATTTTGTGCTTACCTAGTTCTCCTCTTACCAAGAGAATAAATAAATTCATTCTCCTCTCATGCTTCTTGTCTTCTCTGCTATCTCTACTCTTCTCCACTGCTTTATTTGGAAACATCCTTCAGTAAGGAATTTATGTCATTGTATTCTAAATCTTTGTGAATTTGGAAGCACACAGGCTCCACACTTAACAGTGACTAGCCTTGACTAAGTTATTTACTTGAAAATACAGTAATAATAAATACCACGTAGAACTGACATGAGAACTAATGGTGATGTGTGTAATATTAGACAAATGTGCCCAATAAATGGTAGTCCTGGAATTCGTTTTTTTCTTAAGGTTGACCCTAACTTTGCAAATAAATGTTTACCATAATCTCTACTTGAATATCTATTTAGAATTTCAAATACAACACTAATACCTGTTACAAAGTCCATTCCTTTGGCTTTAGTTCTTAAAGAAATGCATCAAGATATTAGGCACATGTAAGTTCAAAGGCTGGGAATAATTTAATTGTATGGTTTTTTGCCCCATGCCTTCAACCAATTGCCAGATATTGCTGACCAAAAAAAAAAAAAAAAAAAAAAGTGACACTTTATTCTAGTGTCACTATTCTAATTCTATTCTAATTCTTATGCCTTATTATTTTTTACTTACATCATTTTATTCTACACAGAGCTGCCATATGCCTCTCCCAGTAGCGCTTTTCTCATAATGTTAACACTCCCTGCTCAATACTCACAAGGAATCCTTATTGCCTACAAAATAAAGTCTATTTTTTCTTTTACTATTGCTGATGTGCTAATGGTACACATCCTACTGCAGTTTAATAACCTTTTGTCACATTTCAAGATCTCTCCAATTGTAACATCTCCCTTTTATTTCGCATAGAAAAACATTTCAGAATTGTGACGATATACAATATGTATGTATTGTATATGACTGTCATCTGTTCAGTTTGATAGTTCTGCTTTAACAGCATGTATAGACAACAGCATAGATAATGTAAGCGGGGGATGGGGGGATATACTTCCTTACCAAACAAGTTTATTTGCTCCTGCTATTATCTATTCATTGAGTACAGATACCTATGTTAATTCCCTCCTGCTGAAGGCATTTGTATTTTCAGACTCTGACATGAAAATTTATTTGTGGCACACATTTCTTTTATATAAGCCATTTTTGTTTGGGATAATTCAATAGTTGTTTAATGCCTGCATGCTTAAATTTAGAATGGTCACAAAATCTACCAATGATTTAAATATCAAATGTGATAATTAATTTGTATTAATCTTTATGTACATCTACTAACAAAAATATGATACAAGCAGAAGCAGATTGGAAACAACTATTAAAAAGATGAATAAAACAAGCAGATTAAATTTGTCAAAGCAGGGTTGAGTAAAAATGTATGCTAGAACTAGAAAACCAGTCACAATAAATGAAGCACCAAAGAAATCCTTTCAGGATAAATTCTAATGGATAGTTTTTATATTGAGCATATCAAAATATAAATATTTATAGTGGTTCTGTTCATATTCGGTATGAAAACTCTCCTTTTTTCTGAACATAGACAACACCTCACATTACCTTCTGTATCACGTGGTAAGAAAATAAACTTATCTTTTTGAAGTAAATTTTGCCCTTATTTCCACAGAAGAAATAATCACTAACTGTATGCCTGAAAATAGCAGCATACTTGAAAAGGTTCAGCAAAATTCTTTGCTGCTGTCAAAAACTAAATTTACAAGCCATATCTACCAAGTTAACTAGAAGTTAAAAGGATATTAAATTTACCTATATCATACCCCAGAACCTTTGATATAGGAAAGTCATAAAAAGACAAGGAGAGAGAGAGAGAGAGAGAGAGAGAGAGAGAGAATGTGCCACGATTTATTTAATTAAATTTAAGCTTAACTTATTTCTATTTTTAGATTACCTAGAGTGTCAGGGTAAGTGCTCAGGTATGAGTGGGGCAATTGAGTTGGGTAAATAAAATAAAGGCAAAATCTTAAAAAGACAGTATGTGTAGAAAAGTGTGTTATTATATGATCAGATTCTAGAAATGAAATCAGCTGGGTAATATTGGTTTCTTAAGACCTCGAGGTTACTAGGGGTTTTATAAATAGCTTCTGTCTCTAAAGTTGACACAAAATTCTCTATGCTTTTTAAACAAACACTTTTACTCAAGCCACAGAATGCAATTTCAGTAAGGGCTGAACTTCATTATTTTGAGATCCCTTAAGAGCTTTATGGCTTTCTCGTATCATCCCCTCATGCAATGTCTCCACAATCTGTTGTTGCTCACTAAAAAAAATACATCTTTTTCACAAATACTTGCTTGAATTTTATGTAAACTCATTGAATAAGCTACACACCTACTTGTATAGTTTCCACTTCCCTCTCATGAAGAAAATAGGTTTATTTACTCCATTAGCAAAATCAACAGAGCAGTGATGTGCTTCCAGAATATGTGTTGGGCTCAGTGAATTGCATGTGTATCCACTTGGTGTTTGTTATGGTGAGACAGAGTTGAAAACAGTGGAGCCAGTAAGCATTTTAATTTCACATGTGGTCTAACGAAGCAGGTTAATCAAACTCCACCAAATAAAATATATCTCACGAACCAGTAGAGAGATTTAAAAAATGCTTAGGGGTAAATTGCAAAATGGTCATTAAAATTAAAACATTGTTTGTGATAACAATTATGAGGTATATTGACAGTTTATTGATACATTTTCAATTAAAGATTCATATTGCAAAATTTGGAGCAATTTTACTGATTTGGCAAGTCTTCTATAATAAAATTGACATTTCGGTGATTTGGTAATATATATTTAATTTTTCTTAATAATTATATTGACAATTGCTATACAATATTCACCTGAATGAAAACTGCCAAAAAGACAAAGTGAGAGACGGGGAGAGAACGTGTCAGGATTTATTTCATTTATTTTCAGCTTAATTTACTTCTATTTTTAAATTACCTAGAACATCAGGGTTTCATCTGCTTTGTTATTTTCTGTTTTATTTTATTAATTAATTTGTTTATTTTAAGACAGAGTCTCGCTCTGTCGCCCAGGCTGGAGTGCGGTGGTGCGATCTCGGCTCACTGCAAGCTCTGCCTCCCGGGTTCACGCCATTCTCCTGCCTCAGTCTCCCGAGTAGCTGGGACTACAGGTGCCCGCCACCTCGCCCGGCTAGTTTTTTGTATGTTTAGTAGAGACGGGGTTTCATTGTGTTAGCCAGGATGGTCTCGATCTCTTGAGCTCGTGATCCACCCGTCTCGGCCTCCCAAAGTGCTGGGATTACAGGCTTGAGCCACCGCGCCCGGCCGCTTTGTTACCGTTATTTGGTCTTTGCAGTCCAATCTTGCTGATTCTTTCAAACAGGTGCGTCTGGCTGAGTAATTACATATACTCTTGCTCCAAACAAAAAGCATCCTAATCGATCAGTTTATTCATTGGTTCGTTTATCGGATATTGAACACCAACTATGTGCGATTACTTTGACAGAAGCTGAGAATACAAAGCTAAAATTAAATGCCCTCTTGGCTTTCTATTGCACGTATTCTAACAGGGAAGGACAATTAAGTTACAGTGAATAACAACGTAGTACACTGGGTAGCATCATATATAAGTGGCCAGAATGATGAGAATTAGAGACAAAGGAGCTTGAATTTATTGTATTTATCAAGTTCCTCCTTGATAAGATAAACTTCTGATTCTTCATGTAAAAGACACATATTTCAATAGTGAAGGAGCAAAATTGTTGACATACATTTTAAAATGTGAAGTTAAAATCAGTTCAAAGCATTCTGAGTTTGCATAAGTATAGAACTAATGGGGCAATTAAGGGCCAAAAATATCAAAATATCAATTAACAAATAACCATCACAGTTATTTTTTAAAAGCTTAATTAAATACGAGTAGAAGAAATGTCCTTAAATGATGTAATTTCTTAATAAATCCAATAAAATGCCATATATTTCCTTTTTAAAAAAATTTTTAACAGTCCTACTCCTTAGTTTTTAAATAAGTTGTCTTACTTTCCAAGTTGTTAACTGTAGATCATTTGCTTCTGGGTTAGTGAATAAAAAATTGATTTTTATTTGTAAAAGTTAATATCAAGTCAGTTTATTTGGCAAGAAATGAGAAATAATGACAAGTGTCCATAAGCCACTTAACCATATCTGGAAAAATGTTTGACTTTTTTGTTCTATAGCACTGCTGTTGGTGGTGGTGGTAATGGTGGTAGCAGTAGTAATTTTGGCAGGAAGGAAATTAATTACAATTTAAAGAGAGAGGATGAGTGGTATTTTTGATTTAACTGGTTTGAATTTTATTGTCTGTTCAGAATTTCTTGCTACAAAACTTAACATTTAAGGTATTAATACATTATTAATGGATTATATTAATAGCATGAGTAATGTAGTCTATATGTCACATTAAGTTTAATGTCAAATTTGATCCATTGAAACAACAATTAAGGACATTACAATTATAAGCTATCTTACATTTTTTCTAATGTATTTATCAGTAAGGTAACAAGTGATCTGGTTGTAGACTATGGTAAAAATCAAACCTAAGCTACATAAGAAATCTCCTCATAAATTACTTTTCTGAGACACTTAAATTTATATAGCATTTCAAAAAAATTTAAGTAGCTTTTCTAATAAGGTGAAACATGAAATTATGCCCAGGAAGCCAATACACATAGGCAGTTTAAAAAGTACAGTGACACATCATTGAGAGCGGTCCTTGAAATGGTTCAAAAAAGAGGCAAAATGTCTGTGAGATGCTTTGATTTTATTTGAGTATTAATGAGACATATGCTCTCAAGGTATGACACCGAAATCCTATCAGAAAAAGGCTAGAACTGACCACATCCATCATAGCTGATTTTGGCTGCAAAGATAGGATCTGATTGGCAATCAATGTGTGTTTCCATAGACTAATTTAGCAAATTAATTGCTTGAAATGACAGCAATGTGGAATCTAACTTATTATACTAAACAGTACGTTTTAAGGTAGAAAATCACAATATTCAACAAACTTATTTCAAACATGTATTTTTAAAATAACAACTGGCCGGGTGCTGTGGCTCGGGCCTGTAATCCTAGCACTTTGGGAGGCCAAGGTGGGTGGATCACCTGAGGTCGGGAGTTCGAGACCTGCCTGACCAACATGAAGAAACCCTGTCTCTACTAAAAATACAAAATTAGCCAGGTGTGATGGCACATGACTGTAATCCCAGCTACTCAGGAGGCTGAGGCAGGAGAATCACTTGAACCTAGGAGGTGGAGATTGCTGTGAGCTGAGATCGCACCACTGCACTCCAGTCTGGGCAAAAAGAGTGAAACTCCCTCTCAAAAAAATAAATAAATAAATAAAATAAAATAAATAAAAATAAATATATAAATAAAATAACAACTATTAGATCCTCTTACTATTTTATACTTTACTCTATTTACTTCTTTTTTTTATTTTTAAAATCTACTTACACTTAGCATCTTTGCTTATTCTTCCTATTTGCATGTCAGTCTTTTATCAAGAACATGTTTGCTCATCTGAAAAAATTCTTTTATATTTATTTATCATAAGTCTATGATGATAAACTCCATCAGATTTGTTTTGTTTTGTTCTTGGATCTCACTCTGTCGCCCAGGCTGGAGTGTAGTGGCAGGATCTTGGCTCACTGCAACCCCCACATCCTGTTCTCAAGCAATTCTCATGCCGCAGCCTCCTGAGTAGCTGAGATTACTGGCATCCACTGCCATGCCTGGCTAATTTTTGTATTTTTAGTGGAGACGAGGTGTTGCTATATTGCCTAGGTTCACCTCAAACTCCTGAGCTTTACTGATCTCTCTGCCTCGGCCTCCCAAAGTGCTGGGATTACAGGTGTGAGCCATCGCGCCCGGCAAGATTTATTTTTTTTTTTACATAAAAACATTTTTGTCTTTTTTGATAGAATATAGTTTCACTCTGTACATTTATTCTCAGTACACTGAGGATCATATTGCACTGTCTTGGCTTCCACTGTTGCTATTGAAAATCAGCCTGTAAGACTAACTGCATTTTTTATTTCAATATAGGTACTGGGCTGTGTACTCTTCAGTGGCTTTAGACATTTCTGTTTGTCTTAGATGTTTAACAGTTTCACTGTGATTTGTACAAATGTGGATTTCTTTACATTTAATTTCTTGGGCTCTTTGGTGTTAAAACAATTTGAGCTTTTGTGTCTTTGAACGATTCCAGATTTTTAACCATTATAGCAGCAAGTATTTCCTCGTCCCCGTTTTCTCAATTGTATCCGTATGAAACACTGGTTAAATCGATATTTAGACTTTCTGCTTTTTTATATTTATCTCTTAATGTGTCATTCAAAGTTTCTTCGCTTTATCTCTGTATTGTATCGAGGAAAATTACTTGTGTTTCTGTTCTATTTCTAATTCATGTAATATTTGGATAATAAGAGTGTATCCTGGATAGATATTTAAAATAAAAGTGATGGAAATAAGTTCATTAGCTGCCATGGCATTGTGGCTTGCCAGTTACTTCTCCTTCTTCAGTTTTGACTTGTTCTTTGTAGTTTCTTTAAGATATATATTTTACATATTAGTATATTCCATAAAATATTGAAATAATCAAAATTATCTAAATGAAGTCATGATTGGATCATGATCTTTGTACAATCTCAGTTTTTCACTCTTAAAAAAGGGGCTACGATTCTTTTCCTATCTTGCCTGTTTGTTAGATTTTCCACTCGATGGCTGGAGGCATTATTATGGAAATAGTGTCAAGAAGTAGCAGATCTATCCCGATGTCCTGGATTTGAACACACTAGTTATGAGTTTCCATCATACCTGCTTACTCTCTGAAACATTTATGAGTGCATTTAACTGCGTGCAACAAAAACTTGACTCTTGAAGCTTAACTAAACATTGATTTTCTCACATAATCAGACTAAAGATATGTTTTTTCAGGAACAATAAGGTGTCTCCTCCTCAATGTCCTTATGGTCTCGGCCCCTCCTATCATTTTGCTTTGCTGTTCTTAAAAAATGAATTTAATGATTGTGTGGACATGGTAAGATATTTGCAATGTCATGTGTCCCATATACACAGCACAGACAGGCATAGATAAAAGAGAAACAAGCAGAAGGTAAAGCAAATATAAAGGAGAATTTATTCTACATCACTTTATTGTTGGTGAAACAGACCTGTGTATAAAGGATTATTACTTTCATTTTAATGTTATTCAGCACTAGGATTCTTTATTTACAAATGCCTATACAGAAAAAGAAAAAAATGTATTTAAACACCTTAGTACACGTTTAGATGTTGATAATTAATTCCCAAACAAAATGATGTAAGTGCATTTTATTCCCATTTTTCCCTTTGCAGAAGCCACATGAAGTGATGTCTAACTTCTGTTATTTGAGTATGTAAAAGGATTTAGTAATGTCTGAAGAATGATGAAAAAAATAATTTATTGCACAATTGCAACTATGAGCCTGCTCAGGAAAATACACAAGAAGGCCTTTTTTTCAAGTCTTTCCTATTAATATTAAAATTATTTTCAGTGTGCTCTTCACATGGATTTAAAACCGATTGTTCAGATTAACAAAATAATACAACTCACCCTTATTAAGGTATTCTCATGACTACAGGTTTGCAATCATCTTATACACTTTGTCTTACAGAGAGAAGGATGATGTAAGGTTTCTTTTTAAGAATAGACCTCAGCTGTTGAAATGAATAAATATAACTGCAAAATACGAACATTTGCACAGCCTGTCTCAATCATGAATTGGATGTCACAGATACAATGTTAAGCCTAGAGGCACATGAGGTTCTTTTTAAAAAATACGCACTTTTCCACATGACAGCCAAGTACATGGTAACTTTGTAGCCATTTCCAATCTCTTTAAAATCAGAGAATATATATTTTGATAATTTCTTGGCATGCTTTTAATATGGTTTACTATTTTAAATGGTATATCTGTATTTTCCTAAATGATAACACCTATCTCAATTGGTTTCTGCTTTCCTATGTGCCCATCAAAGAGTATCTTTACAAAGATGAAACAATTTCTCTTTTTGTGAGAACCATGACTTTAGCATAATTGAAGCATCTCCCAAGAAACATTTCAGGCATGGGATATTTTTCCTGAAGTCAGCAATACACAAATCTACATGAGTAATTTATATGTTATGCACTATCTACATTTTTATCAGATATGATGGAAATTGTTTCTAAGGTTTCAAGTACCACACCTACTGTTCATGTTGTCTGAAAATAAACATTACTAGTGCTGCTTATGTGATTCTTAATAATAATATCTGCAAAATTACTGCTTGATAAAGTACTAAAAAGTCACATATCTTAAGGTAAATATTGAAACATAAATGTTTTTCTGTGTATCATGTAACTCACTTCACATACCATACCATAGGAAAACATTCCATGCTTGGCCAACAATGCCTTACAAATCCAAGAATCTCAGCAAAATATCATTCATTATGTAAAAGATCACGTGTTTTTTCCTGAAATGTATATGATCATCTTAATTTGCACAAGATTTTTTCAAGTAATTAAACTTGCTAATTGTAACAATCTTTGGGATTATTCAGGAACTCTCTAGCTACACCAGCAATGGAACAGTTTTTATTATCGTACACATCTGAATGAATATTCAGCTGGCAGTGTATTTTATTCAAATGATGCTTAATTATTAGTTTCGATTTTGAACACGTGGCCCTTGAAAGAAACAGTCAGAATCGATGGGACTTGCAGCAAATGGTGAACTCACCATGCCAGACACAAGCGGCAGCTCCACGACTGGGGGTGTTGCATCCTCTACCCTTTGCATATGCAATCTGGACCAAGGTTAGAAAGCTAATTAAAATCTCTCCTGGGGTCATGCAACAGAGGAAAATAGAGGCGTAACTAGAGTAGACAGAAAAAATGGCAAAAATTGAAAAAATGATAAGAATTTCCATTCCTGTCTATTACACAGTAACAGGCAGAAGGAAAGGAAATATGCTTGTTACCAAAATTCATTGAAAATTATAAGACTATGTTAACAGTCAAGATGCAATAAATGATACACATAGTCCCCAGAACAAACACAGGTGTGTCCTATAATTTCCTGTCGGGTTGATGGACATATGTGATAGAAGCTCATTAAATGATTGTAGGGAAAGGAGTCTTGACTCCAATATGAGGAAAAGACAGAAGGGAAACTGGGTCCAACCTATTTTGGCTGATATTTTGGGGTATCTTAATATCACATAATTATCAAACACAATGCTTCAATCAAGTCACAGTGATTTTCTCTAGTATATCTTTTCTATTTGTATTTTCCCCAAATTATCATCATAAGGAAAAATTGTAGTGATGTGATACATTCTAAAATTCAATTATATCAATTTAATAATTATTCAAATATTCTACTACATACTTTAAGTTTTATGATAGAGGGTTTTATGTGTATATGTAGCATAATTCCTGACTGCAATTATTTCTCCATTTTAGAAACATAGTTCTCTGCTGATTACAGTTATTCCCAATCACCATAATGCTTGCACAGCAATACCTGGACTAATATTATGTGTATTCATAATTTTGCTTCATCATTCCAGACTGATTGATATAAAGCTCAGTGTAATTCATGTTTAGTTAGGGACAGGTGCACCTCAATGCAGATGGTTGCATTGATTGAACACCTCAATTGAAGTCACATTATCATTCTACATGTACAGGCAGTACTGGCTAACTCTCCATAGAACTCATTTCTGTTTTTGCACAGCACACAACTTGACTTTACCTTTCCCAACTTCCTTTCTTTCTTTCTCTCTGCCTTTCTTTTTCTTTCTTTCTTTCCTTCCTTCCTTCCTTCCTTCTTTCTCTTTCTCTTTCTCTCTTTCTTTCTTTCTCTTTCGAGATGGAGTCTCCCTCTGTCACCAGGATGGAGTGCAGTGGTGCAATCTTGGCTCACAGCGACCTCTGCCTCCTGGTTCAAGTGATTCTCCTGCCTCAGTCTCCCAAGTAGCTGGGACTACAGGCATATGCCACCACACCCAGCTACTTTGTGTATTTTTAGTAGAGATGGGGTTTCACCATGTTGGCCAGAATGGTCTCGATCTCTTGACCTTGTGATCTGCCCACCTCGGCCTCCCAAAGTATTGGGATTACAGGTGTGAGCCTGCACCCAGGCTACCTTCTCCAGCTTTCATTGCTGACTGTCCATGACAAAGCCTAACTAATGATGGGGAGCAACGGTGAGAGGTGCACCTTCCATGCGTGGCCCATTAAAACTCCCACTCCTCTTCCTTTTTAGTTGGGATGGAAATGATTCACAAGGTTATTTGTGAATTATTATAAGGTGGTTGGAATTCCCAAAGTATATCATTTAGCTGCCTGCCCATAAATTTGCTCATGGCAGTATAATGTGAGTCAAAACTAAAACTTTAATGCATGAAGTCATGGATATTCAGGATTTGTCTTTTACAGTGGATAGTATTAGTTAAGTCAATTAAGCTCCTTAAATTTTTTTTCGACCACACCTACCCCCCTTGCTCCCCAGAGGCAGCCATTCTAATGAATTGAGTGTGTATATATATATATATATATATATTATATATATAATTTATTTCCTTCTAAATGCATATATTTGAAGACTAATTTCCTTCAGTGCATTATACATACTGAATTTTGTTTCTTATTTATTTTCACTTAGCACTTCCTTCATTTTAATTTATTTTTAATTGACTATAGTAATTGTATATATTTATAGGGTAAAATGTGATGTTTTAATATATGTTTAGATTGTGAAATGGTGAAACAAGCTAATCACTTCATCGTGTCACATCATTATCGTTTTTCTGTAGGGAAATATTTAAAATATATATATTCTTTTAGCAGTTTTGGAATATAGAGGGCACTGTTATTTATTACAGTCACCGTTCTGTGCAGTATTAAACAGGAGGGCCTGTTTAACTGAAACTTTGTACAGAAAGATAAATATCACATCATCTCTTGCGTATCTGTGGAGTCTACAAAAGCAGAACTCAGGGACGTGGAGAGTAGAGTGGCGGTTACCAGAGGGTGGTATTTGGGGTGGGTTGGGAAGAAGAGATGTTGGACACTCTTAAAATTGATCCACGTTACTAGGTGCAGAGCGTGCGCATCGCTCTTCAGCCCTGTGTAGTGCCCGCAGTGGGCATCTTCCACATTTCACTGTACCTCAGTGATAGACTTCCAAATGGCCTCGTATTTCCCTCCAAGCAAGACCAAAACAAATACCTCCTGTATGTGCCATGAGGCACCTCTGTTAGAGTTTCTAGGGGTTGCGTACTCAGGAGCAGGATTGCTGGGCCATGTGAAATGCAGGTATTTAACTAAGCAATCCGAGATGCTCGTCAATGGCTGCAGCAGGTACTTTTCCATCAGCAAGAGGGTTTCTCCATTCCCCACATCCTCTAGTTTCATAACGTATTTGCTAGTGTAATAAGTGTGAAGTGGGTTGACATTATTCTTTTAATTTACATGATTCTAGATAGTGAGTCTGAGTAGTTTGGTATGTGCTTGCCATTCTTAAGGTTCCATTTATACTAACTGCCTATTTACATCTTTTGCCTTCTTTCTTGTAGAGATTTCTCTTGTTATTTTAATGTTTTCTAAAATGTGTTTATTCTGGACAATGTTTTCTTATGTAATTTTAACATTGCAAATATCTTTCCCAAAGTTATCCTATGGTTGTAAAGATACTCAGAGAATAATTTGAGAATATTACACACAGCAAAAATTATCTTGTATTAGAAACAAGCTAAAGTAATTAAAATTGTAAAAAGGATGTATTACCTGGCCTCACTTCCTCACACCGCGGTTGTATTTATATTAATGAGTAGAGAGATTTTTAGGTAAACAAATTTATTTGACACCTCATATAGTGAAATAATAGCTTATATGGTCCACTTGTCTAAATAAATGTTTTTTTACAAAAACCTTATGCCACAAAGATTAAGTAGTTACCTTTAGTAATATTAGTGATTTTTTTTGCATAGGATCTAATAGATGATAATGTTGATAATTCTACTTATGATATATTCTGTTACAGTATATTTTGAAATTAAGAGTAAGAGTTATTTGCTTATAAAACTTATTCTAATAAAATTATATTATTTTAGGAAAGTTGGTTTTTTAGATCCAAAATTTTCAAATATTGACATCGTATTTATGTTTAATAGTTTAGTTCATTAATCAGTTTCATTTTACTTTCTAAACTGTAAGTTGAGTTTGGACTAATGATAATTCCATTTCTGGACTGAAATTTGCCAGCACCAAAGAATTGTTTTAAGATGTATTTTCAGACAATGTGGGCAGTTCAGCCCAATAATCGGTACTTCTAAAAAACTGTTCAAGGAAAAAGCCAATGGCCTTTCAGCAGCGAGCTAATGCATACATTATCCACATCTTTTAGCTCATGTTTCTCTTTGTTGAGAACTTAATAGCACAGGTTGGGAGCTCTAGGTTCAAGAACAAACTTGAACCTACCAGCTGTGTGAGGTGTGGTACCCCCTTGCTTTTTTGTGCTTCATTTCCTTCATTTGTTACATGGGAGCAATGAAGCTGCTCATATTAAATATTTGTAAGGAACCGATTGTGGAATGTGCATGATATACTTAGCACAGCACCAAATATGTAATAACTGTCCCATACATTTCCATTGTTAATATTTTAAAAAATTTCTCCCATTTCAAAGTCCGGAAATTTCCCATTTTCCTAATCAATTCTTTCTGATTCCTTTAGTTTATAAGGTTCTCTCTCCTTCCTCAAAACTTCTGCAGCATTGGTGTAATTCACAGAAATTTTAACACTTCATTATCCTCCATAATCTACTATTTTAAAAATATTTTATGGACATTAATTCTGTCTCACTAAGCACATAACAAGCTGCCAGAGATAGAGATAACTTTCTATACTTTTCTTGTCTTGTCTTAGCCACAATGGAGGTGGAGGCAGTAAAGACTTTTGACAAGCTCATTGTTCTTTACAAAGAAAAGCAATTAAAAATAATTTAAGGGAGTATGTGTTTTACAGTGATTATTATTTCATGAATGTTTAAAAGAAGGTTGTGTGGGATCCTTTATAAGTGTGAATATCAAGTCCTGTACTTATGGTCAAATAAATATATTTAAGGCAGCATTATAACTTCTTACTGACCTAAAAAATACCTAAAAGTGATTCTGACTCCTCCTTAGTTTGTCATATGACAATCTCCTGTGATAAAGGCATATATTCATGAACAAATTAAATGCCCAACAGAGTACTCAAGGCTGAGTTTAGTTCAAAATACATTTAAAATAAATGTCTTATTGCCCGGGTGCAGTGGCTCATGCCTGTAATCCCAGCACTTTGGGAGGCCGAGGTGGGCATATCACCTGAGGTCAGGAGTTTGAGACTAGCCTGGCCAACATGGCAAAACCCTGTCTCTACTAAAAATACAGAAATTAGTCAGGTGTGGTGTCAGGTGCCTGTAGTCCCAGCTACTTGGGAGGCTAAGGTGGGAAAATCGCTTGAACATGGAAGGCAGTGGTTGCAGTGAGCCGAGATCTCACCACTGCACTCCAGTCTGGTTGACAGAGGGAGACTCCGCCTGAAATAAATAAATAAATATCCTATTGATTTATTCAATGTAAGATCAACTATATGTACTGTCTCTGAGCTGCCCAGTGTATGTGGCTTAAATAGCCTAAATTGAAAATCATGAAAGTTTCTTGCAAAGATCTCCTTTCCTCTTTGGGAAGAGGAGTTCCTTTCACCAAAATCCTTGAAATTGGAGGAGAAGGAAATGGACGAACATGAGAAGATGAAAATATAAACTTAGAAAACAGCTTTTGATCTTGAAATGCCTCAAAAAACAATTGTCTATATTTATATTTCGTGCTTCATGGCCAATCCTTTTCCTATACAGCTTTTAGAATTTTCTTTCTTACAAACACAATAGATAAGTTTCCTCCTTTGTTTAAGGTCTTTCAAATGTACCGTGAGTCTGACTTTACTGCAAACTCATAGCTGGTTGTACAAGGCCCTTTACTGATACAGCCTGCTCACATGTCCAGGCCAATTTCTTGCCACTGTCCTATGAGAATACAACACAATACCAAGTTTCTCAATTCTCAGTTCTCAGAACATGACTATCGCTTTGTTTGTTACAGTGTCCATCCGTTTGCTCTACTGTCTTGAATATATTTCTCGTTTTTTTCAAATATTTATTTTAATATTTATTTCAATATTTATTTCGAGTTTGTTCTTCAGCAATCAGGTATGACTTCCTTTTGGAGTCCTCTTCTAATGCTATGTACTCTGATAAAATCATAACAACCCCTTCACAAACACAGCTCCCCAGTACAGACACATGGATGTGCGTGCGCGCACACACACACACACACACACACCTTTCGCGGGCATATTTCACCCATACCGATGATCTGTCATAGTGTCTATAAAATTGTGTTGTAGTCAATTTGTTCGTCTTTCTCACATCCCGTGCTGACCTTTTTCAGACAGGAATTTTCTTCTTTCATACGTAGGCTCTACCATTTCGTCTGACATACAATGAGTGTTAAGTAGATGCTTATTGAGTGAGTGACTCAGTTACGTAGCTTTGCAAAAAGTGTTGATATTATGGAGACTAAAGAGATTAATGATAATACAGCACATTTGTATCTCCTGTTTTATCTTAATTTAAATTACCTTGCAGCAAAGAAAATGGCACCATTAAACTGTACGTTTTAAACAAAAACAAAGAAATATGGAACCAAGAACACGTCAGTGGGAAATAACAATCACAGAGAACCTAGTCTAGGATATGCACCTCTCTGTGTAACTCTTCCATAGGCTGGACACTTAGATATACATTTCTTACTGCACCTAAGAATTATAAACAAAAATACAGATAGTTCATAAAACTCCATGGCTTTTCAGCACCAAATGCTTTGGAAAATAACTTATTCCTAATATAAAGCATTCAAGAATGGTAGAAAAGTATACTCGATAAAATAAAGTCACCAAAATTATGCTTTGTGGTGTTAACAGCTTCTAACATTTGTGTGTATCCTGCTAAGTGTATATCCTACTAAGTATACATAAGTCATATATATATAAAGCATATATATATAGAGAGAGAGAGAGAGATTTGCAACAATTTTAAAGATTTTTTTGATACGATTCCTATGGCTATGAACCGTAAACAAACAAAAGCAATAACAGCTACAGTGGGCTCTTCTTATTTTATTTCTGTATTTTGAATAACTATTTTATATTCTGTTTTGTATTAGACAGTATATCCTGTATGTTTTTTTCATTTTAATAAATACAAATTTATATTACATAATGTTTCATTGTGCTTATATGCAACATTATTGATCTGCACTATTTTAGAAAATGTCACCTAGATTGCTTTTGGTGTTTTCACTTTAAAACAATATGGCTATGAACATTCAAACACATACGTTTTAGACTGTGAATGCACAGAGAAAGTGAAAAATTGCCACAAGTCTGTGATGAGCTGAAACCAATTCAAAAGGAAAGTTTTTCCCATTTTTTCCACACTATCTTTAAAAGGATGCTGGTCAGGCACAGTGGCTCACAGTGGTAATCCCAGCACTTTGGGAGGCTAAGATGTGCCAATCATGAGTTCAGGAGCTCAAGACCAGCCTGGTCAGCATGGTGAACCCCTTTCTCTACTAAAAATACAAAAAATTATCCAGGCATGGTGGTGCACACCTGTAGTCCTAGCTACTCTGGAAGCTGAGGCAGCACAGTTGCTTGAACGTGGTAGGCGGAGGTTGTAGTGAGCCGAGATCATGCCACTGCACTCCTCCAGGCTGGGCAATAGAGCGAGACCCTGTCTCAGAAAAAAAAAAAAAAAGATGCTTGCATAGCAAAGAGTCTTGGAAGGTTGAGGCAGTGTCTCTCTTTGGAGCAAAAGGCAGTCATATTTACTCTTCAGTGAAGATATGGGTTCTTGACCAGAAGACACAGATGCCGCTAACTCACATGGGGCTTAGCAAAGATGTTGAAGATGTTCAAGTCAATCTTAGGACTATGAGAAAATATCAATGGGTTTACATGAGGCATTCTAACAATATATGTGGTTATGGAAACCCATATATATCAAGGATATTACTAGAACTTCAGAAGCTGCTCCCATACTCAAATAGAATCACCAATGGTGACTTTAAATACAAAGTATGCCTTTTTTTTTATTACAGTTAAAGTTCTAGAATACATGTGTAGAACGTGCAGGTTTGCTACACAGGTATACATGTGCCATGGCATTTTGCTGCACCCAGCAACCTGTCATCTATATTAGGTATTTCTCCTAATGCTATCCCTCCCCTATCCCCCATCCCCAGAGAGGCCCCAGGGTGTGATGTTCCCCTTCCTGTGGCCACGTGTTCTCATTGTTCAACTCCCACATATGAGTGAGAACATGTGGTATTTTGTTTCCTGTCCTTGTGTTAGTTTGCAGAGAATGATGATTTCCAGCTTCATCCATGTGCCTGCAAAGGATATGAACTCATTCGTTTTTAAAGCTGGATAGTATTCCATGGTGTGCATGTGCCACATTTTCTTTATCCATTCTATCATTGATGGGCATTTGGGTTAATTCCAAGTCTTTGCTATTGTGAATAGTGCTGCAATAAACACACATAAATCATAGTAGAATGATTTATAATCCTTTGGGTATATGCTCAGTAATGGAGTTGCTGGGTTCTAGATCCTTGAGGAATTGCAACACTGTCTTCCACAATGGTTGAACTAATCACGAGTGAACTCCCATTCACAATTGTTACAAAGAGAATAAAATACTTATGAATACGACTTAAAAAGGCTGTGAAGGACCTCTTCAAGGAGAACAAAAAAACACTGCTCAAGGAAATAAGACAGGATACATACAAATGGAAAAACATTCCATACTCAAGGATAGGAAGAACCAATATTGTGAAAATGCCCATACTTCCCAAAGTAATTTATAGATTCAATGCTGTCTACATGAAGCTACCATTAACTTTCTTGACAGAATTAGAAAAAACTGCTTTAAATTTCATGTAGAGTCATAAAAAGGGCCCATATAGCCAAGACAATCCTAAGCAAAAAGAAGAAGCTGGAGGCATCATGCTATCTGACTTCAAACTATACTACAAAGCTACAGTAACCAATACAGCATGATACTGGTACCCAAACAGATGTATAGACCAATGGAACAGAACAGAGGCCCCAGAAATAATGCCAAACATCTACAACCATCTGATCTTCAACAAATCTGACAAAAGCATGGGGAAAGAGTTCCCTATTTAATAAATGGTGCTGGGAAAACTGGCTAGCCATATGCAGAACACTGAAACTGGACCCCTTCCTTTCACCTTACACAAAAATTAACTCAAGATGGATTAAAGACATAAATATAATACCTAAAACCATAAAAAGCCCTGGAAGAAAACCTAAGTGGTAACATTCAGGATATTGGCATGGGCAAAGACTTCACGACTAAAACATGAAAAGCAATAGCAACAAAAGCCAAAATAGACAAATGAGATCTAGTTAAACTAAAGAGCTTCTGCCCAGCTAAAGAAACTATCATCAGAGTGAATAGGCAAACTACTGAATGGGAGAAAATTTTTGCAATCTACCCATTTGACAAAGGGCTAATATCCATAATCTACAAGGAACTTAAACAAATTTACAAGAAAAAAAACAACCCCATCAAAAAGTGGGTGAAGGACATGAACAGACACTTCTCTAAAGAAGACATTTATGTGGCCAACAAACGTATTTTTAAAAAGCTCATCATCACTGGTCATTAGAGAAATGCAAATCAAAATCACAATGAGATATCATACCATGCAAGTTAGAATGGCAATTATTAAAAAGTCAGGACACAGCAGATGCTGGAGAGGATGTGGAGAAATAGGAATGCTTTCACACTGTTGGTGGGAGTGCAAAGTATGTCTTTGTCCTTAACTGTAGTTCACACTTTTTAATGTTTAAATGTAGACTATTCTATCATAATTTATTATTGTTTTTATTTTCTTGAATAGATGTGTATAGGCTAGTCACACTTGCCATGAATTCCATATTGGGATAGTTCCATGCATAATAACAAGGGAATGTAGATTCAGGTAGAGGGGAGGACCATTGCTCCAGCTCTTGGTCTTCAGCTGACCTAGCCCCCTTTTATCTGTGTTAAGCATCCATTTATTGCCACTCTGTACCATTAGGCTTCCTTAGACAGCAGAGACAGATCTCAAACATTTTTTACCAGGAAGTTTTCATGTTCTAAGTGTTTCAAGTTTGACAACGTTTTCACTTAGCACAGTCTTTGCAATACAACAGGTTACAAAGGGCAATATTTGTGACACTACACAGAGAGGTCCCCTTAAACTCCCTTATGTATTTACTATTTAGGAATTCATTTGTATTTAATAACTAAAATGACCACTTATATGGTATGTCTTATTTAAGCCAAGTTTATTCTTTTGACAAATATTTTTATATCAGACTAGGAAAGATTCTAGTAATCAAAAATAGACGCAGTCCCTGCTCTTATGGATGGCATAGTCTAATCAACCAAATAATTATATCGATAATTAAAATTCTATTTGTTGTAAGAGTTAAATAAGAAAGAGTCATGTGAAAGTAAGGAATATAAACTGGTGTGGGTGGGTGCTGAGGGTAAAGAAGCTTCCCACAGAAACTGACAATAGAGTTGGTAGGCAAAAGGTGAGGTGAAATTAGCAGATGTAGGAATGGAAAGCAAGAGGCTAGGGTAAGGGAAGATTGCATTCCAGGGAGTGAAAAGTATCTGTAAATCTCCTACAGACATGAATATCTTTTTCCTGAATTATTCCACCTTGATGAACAATTTCCTTTAGATAGATAGATAGATAAATACACAGATAGATGATAGATAGATAAACAGATAGATAAAATATATTTGCTCTAAAATGATAGGTTTATAGGACTGCTTCTTTAAAGTTTTGTTTAACCAAGACTTTGGATGGAATTATGATTTCCATTTACCGTATTTCTCAAACATGTGAACGTTCTCTGTCCTCTATTTTAAAAAACGTAAAAAGGAAGGTAGGCTACTATATAAAATTGTGTTTATAAAATAATTACAACTGGGAAAATTATACATCCCAATTTTAAAGTCTGAATATTCCTAAGCCCCAACTCTGTACCATATCAACTGAAGACATGAGACTAGGGAAAGTAATATATCAGGCAGATACAGACATTTTTATATTAGGCCTAATTGGCTGCTATTTGGGGGCCAATCATATAAGACATACTACTTGATAAGCTTGCATTTAGTATTACATAAGAATCATGAATTAAATTCTTGAATTTTATGATGTAGGACCATCTTCATATATGGTAAACATAAGACTAATACGTTTATATACAAAACGTATGTTTTGTATATAAACGTATTTTTAGCACAAAATATACCAATTTATATATAGTATTTATATATATATATTTATATATATATATTTATACACCAATTTTTAGCACAAAATACCACCACCTGTATTAAGGAAAATACTGCTTTTTTCATCATATTATTCTCTTGTGACTGCATATAACAGATAGATGGTTATGACCATATTATATTTACACTGAATATCAACTCTCCTTTCTCTCACTGACTTATAAACTGTTGACTGCAGCATATTTTAAAGGATGTAAGAATGCACAACCACCATCTGGCTATTTGAATTTTTGAGCAAAGATATTTTGGGCAATGAATTATTTTACTGTTGCGATTGTCCTAGTTCATGAATAAATATCATGAAGGATTTTTGTCTGCACAGAAAAGTGACCTCTGTCCATTATATGATCTCAGTGAGAGTGTTTGACCTTCCTAAATCCTTGACACAAAATACAATACAGATGCAAATGAGCTCTGGATTTCCAAAATAAGTTCCTTCCATGACACCCTTTATTACATTTTTAAAGTCTAGCCAAAGAGAGACAATTCAAAATGCTCTGTATAGTGAATTGAATTCCATTCTGTTTTCAGCTGCTCACAAATGCAGAAGCTAAATAGAATCCTTTAGAAAGCACAGAGAGAGAGAGAGGCAGAGAGAGAGAATGATGTAATTGAGGAATGAGGCATGTATAGACGGTTAAAACATGAAGTCAGACAGATATCACATCCACAGAAAGTTCTTATCTTGTGCGTAGAGAAATATAAATTCTGTCCTCGTTTTCTGGGGCACCAAGGCTCAGCCAGAGAATGGGGTCTGAGACACTTGGCAAAATGAAAATAATGAATATAGACTGAACAATGATGTGAATAAACCTGAGATTCCCAGTTACAAATAAGCCTGGGGATTTGTGGAAACTGTGGGGATAAGGAGGCAAAAATTAAAAAATAAAATAAAATAAATAAAGGCATGTCAAGACAAAGAGGATGGCTACTAATGAGTGGAATCCCAGCACTTTGGGAGGCCAAGGTAGGAGGATCACTTGAAGTCAGGAGTTTGAGACCAGCCTGGCCAACATGCTGAAACCCCATCTCTACTAAAAATACAAAAATTAGCCAGCCATGTTGCCTCATACCTGTAACCCCAGGAGGCTGAGGCAGGAGAATCACTTGAACTCAGGAAGAGGAGGTTGCAGTGAGCCGAGATCGGGTCACTGCAGTCCAGCCTGGGCCACAGAGTGAGACTTCATCTCAAAAATAGAAAATAAAATTTAAAAAAAGGACAAAGAGCCATGAGGCAAATATGGTCCCACAGAGGGGAAAAAATGGGGTTTAGTTGCTGTCTAATGGAAAGCATGATGCTGTTAAGAAAACTAGAGCAACATCAAGGGAAAATGTTCAGTCTGTGTATGGAATAATCAGAACAGGCGGTATTAAGCAAAATTTCAGATTTGCAATGGGGGCACCTAGAACATAGGAACAAGGAAGGAAGAATAATTTCAAGGTAAAAAGGGAGTTTACTGGGATAAACGGATCTCAGAAAGATAACACACTGCTTTTATATGATATAAGTCTAACTGTTCTTTCTCGTGTTTTCCTTTGTAAAAATAAGTCCCTGAAAATGTAGTAATTTAAGAGATCAATACAATGTTCCCATTCATTGCTGAATTGTGTTTGTGTGATATGTGCATCCTACTGCTAAAAACACATTCCAACAGGCAGAATGATATTTAAAAATAGCTAGAACACATAAGCATGACTTTTGATTAACATTTTTTTAAAACATAAATGTTTTCATAATATGAATTTCTATATTACTTCGATGACACAGAAATTTATTATTTCATTTTTTCTTCTCCTCTCTGCAGTTTTCTTTGATTGCCTTGAGAATGTTTCACTTTCGTCTTTATGGGCAGACTACAATTAATTATCTTGGCATTAACCCACAAGTATACTAAGATGAATTTTTCAATTAAAAGCAAAGAGAAAAGATATTAGAGTTGGTTATATGTGTCTCTAAAGTAATCAAACTATATCACAGAATATGAGTACATGAGTCAGTCAGCACATATCCAATGCCATGCTTCAAAAAATTCTGGACTGGTTTTCCTAAACTACCTAAACTGTAGAAGTTCATCCAGTAAAACCATAATTACCAAATAATTTGTATTTCACTCTGAGAATGTAACAATATTTGAATATACTTACATCTAAAAATTTGTGAGGATTGAGGTGTAAACAAAATGATATAGCTGCATTATCAATATTAACTCGAAGATCCAGAAAATCATTTTATCTTGATCACATAACCCTGCACCTTTAAATGTCTCCTTCTCAATTTCAATTCAATAAACATTGACACAATATCAATCATTATGCAGACTCTTGTGCACTCCATACTGGAGATGCACAAGAGTCTGTAGTCCTTGTGATCAATGACATTAGCATAAATTATAGGCTCCAATATTTGCCTTCCTATTTCTAACCACTGCTCTACCTCTTCCACTCCATTCCACAGAGCTACAATAAAATACAAAACACAAAATCATGGTTTAGCAGAAAATGACCTCATGCTGTCCATCTGACATCTCTATTGGAAAAAGCTGAACATTGCATATTTGCCTTACAATTTCATCTTTATAAAGATGTAGGTCCACAAATTGTATCATATCATTATTAAATGATCATTTAACCATATCACCAATTTAACTTATTTTTGTTAGCATTAGAACCTACCGATTTAGTAACATGAATGATCAAAGGAAACACCTCTCATATTTGCCTTGACCAAAGTCTTATTCTTCAATTCAACATATACGCATTGAGTTTCTATGCCAGATACTAAGATACATGTGGGGTACAGTGATGAAATAGTAGATAAAGCTCCTCCTCTTTGGTAGTTCACATTCTTGTGGGGAAAGAAAAGGACAGAAAATCAAAGCACGTAATCACAAAGAATCAGTACAGAGTGTGGAAAATACTATTCCAAAGACACAGGATATAAAGAAATTTGGGTCAGAAGAGTACACCTCTGTATTAGGAATAATGAAGTCTTAAGAATGACAAGAAGGAAGAGACATGGGCCATTGCGTTGTTGAGCTGGGTAGTGACATAATGTGTACGTTTGTCTTCTCAGCCTTGTGTTCAGTGACGTCATGTTTTGGTAGTTTAAATTTACCCTGGTAGGAGTATTTGCACAACAGAAATCAGCAAACATCAGGTATCAGGGATTTTTTTTCTTTCCTTTCTTTTTTTTTTCCCCCCACAGAGCCAGCTATTAAATATTTACCAGCAAGCAAACATAAGTAAAGGGAAATACGCTACTGAATATAAGCAAAGGGAAAAGTATAAAGATGCTGATCTAAGAGGTATGTTCTGGGAGGTGGGGGAATTACACCTAATAAGCCCTTATTTCAAACACGGAGAAATAAATGTATAAACTTTATCATTAATAATGCAGTTTTCTCTGATAAAATTAGATGAATATTGAACAAATGCAATATATTTATTTAAAAGGATACCATATTATTAGCTTGACCTCATTTACTTTTTATTGGCAAAAGGAGGATAATATATCATAAAGGGTTATTATGAAGAATAAATTAAACATTACATGTGGTATACACAGGTAAAGAACCCTGGCACATACTAAAGCATTGATCAATGTTGACCATTATTATTAATTGTTGAACACTCTTGATACTACAGCCATGCCAAACTCTGAAGTTCCCCAAATGCAAAATACTATTTTCTTATCTTAAACATCCTGATTTCTTGGTACTCTCTTGGCCTCAAAAATCCCTCTGTCTACCTGGAAAAGCTCTATTCATCTATCAATTATCTACTCAAATTCTACATTCTTACTTTCTTCCTTCTTTCTTGTTTATAATCTCATAATATCTCACATACCAGGCCCTGTTTCAGCAAACAAACTGATGCTATAACATACATAATTTTATTTACATGACTTTATCCCTCACAGAGTAAGTTCTGGAAAGAAGTAAGCATGCTCCCCTATGGAGATCTTTTCTATTTTTAATTTGCTTCAGGGTATTACGGCATTTGTAACATGGCCTTGTATGGCAAAACATCAAATTCATTATAATATCTTAAACACATATTAAAATGTTACTGAATATCCACTGAAATTTTAATGTTTTCCAAAGTTTATTACATTGTAAGATCTCTGATGTTGTATAGAAACACTCTAGATGTTATCTACTTGCACATTTAATATGTATGCACCAATTATATATTTTACCAATTCATTCATGTTCTTTCGTGTTGCAGTATATATTATATTATACATGCATAATGCATTATAAATAATGGTAATATGTATAATTATATATTGCATAGAAATATAAACATATATATGAATACCTTCTTTTGTCATTCATTAAATTAACTTATACATTGTGTCCTGCTTTCAACCAGCATTTCTGCATTCTTGATTTATCACAAATGATATCTATGAATTAATCAAGTGTAATGTAAGTTCTTTTTAAATCATTTTCAATGGTGCTAGGACCTTAGAATACTTTGCTTTCAATTACTCTCTCCTTTCTTTGTGTAATTATTTTAAATACTTAAAATATTTATTAAAAATTATTTTAATTATTTTAAACATTTTAAACATGCCTTTGTTAAGAGCCCATTAAGTAAGATTGCATTATTAGAAATTTAATACACTTGAAAATATAACATTTAAAATAATACAAACATTTTGGAAGTCATTTTATATACAGAATTACTCCTGATGTTAATCATACTCAAAGATATTATTGCCACTTTGTAATCCTGTAAGCAAAATAAATTCACTTTCTCATTTTTAGGGAACACATATGTATCTAAACACAGAACTACTCATCCCAGCAAATTCACTTATGACTTTTAACAGCAACAACAACAAAAAAGGGTCTAAAACTTTAATTTAAATTGGAATAAAATATGATTGCACTTCATTTCTTTTAGGGATTTTTATTCTATTCTGCTGATTATTATTATATTCATCACTTTATTTCCCTTAAATGCATAATTGTTTCTTTTGGACTGCAGAACATAGCTCTTTATCTCAATACAGTTCATAAAATGTGAAATACTCATAGATACCTACATAGTAATTTATTTTATTTTCCACAATACTGGAATGTACAACAGATGATATTTCCAGAGTTTTCTTTTAATATTCTTAAAATAAAAATATAGTATTTTGATTGTCTAGTAATTATGTGTCATTTAACTCATTCTCTAAATCCTTGGCATATTTAGGTACGTAGGTAAAAAGGAGCAGGACACATGCCACTTCCCCAAGTACTCTTCTGACCTCTATTTTTACCTTATTTTGCTTTCTCTGCTCATAGATGAAAATAAGTTATGCTAATGAAAATGTATTTTCACTTTATTATACTTTATAGCTCACAGTTTATATAACAGCTGAAAGCAGTAATCAAAACAGATTTTCTATTGTGACACATTGCTTTATCAAAATTGTTTATTCTTTAGGTTGTCTCTTAAAGGCTTTTAGGCTATCTCCTATCTCCAATAATTCTTACTTCCTGTTAGCTTCTTACACTAAATAAATTACATATAGATACAGATATGTAAATGCAGATAAAATTAGGAGTTCTTATTTAAGATATTAACCTGAGTGCTAGGTTTCAAGTGAAAAATATTTTTAACATTCATTAGATGCTTCTTTACTATCTGAAACTAGTATAACAAAACAATAGAATTCATAAATTCATATTTTTCCTTTCACTGTATATTAAGATCACAACTGATACCTACTTGAAATGCTATTAGTTTCTGACATGTATATATTTTAATCCACATTGCTGGAGCTGTGTAGACCAATGCTACACATATTGCAAGTGTGCACATGAATATATATGGCATATTTCTATATTCGCAACTACACATATACATAAACTATCACAGCTAATTAGGCTATTCACTAAGAAAACTTTTATCAATATACTGCTACCAATTAAACATTGTGCAAAACAAAAGGAATATAATAGTGACCAAAATACTGTCTAGACTTAAAACAATATTTATCTAAACCATCTTTGAAACCGGGAAAATGAAGTTTTACTATTAACACAGAACTCGCAGGGGAAATAGAGGGGGGAACGCGCTCCGTGAGAGAGAAGTCTTTAGAGTTCATTAAGGCAGATAATAGTGGGGGCAAGATTAAATGACAAATATTTTACAAAGAAACAAACTCTTTCAAGGCTGGAAAACATGATCCTGTGATTAAAGCTCAGCTATTTCTAATTTCTAATTCTTACTAGACTATGTGTTAGATGAAAACAGAGTCACAGAAAAGCCTTTCTAAAGAAGATTCTTTGCAGAGATTTAAGAGAATCCTGCAACATCAGAAACAGTTTTTCTTAAAGCTGTCACCGTGGAACTGAGCAACAGAAAATGATGACAAATGCTCTGGAAATGTGTTGTTCCTGCAGAGATGTGATCCAAGTAAGTGTCAGTTTCTTTCAGCAGCAGCAATTACTCTGCTCTGGGAGGCATAAGGTAAGATTTAAACATTTATTTATATTAAGAGATTTCAAAACTGTCCTTTAAAATGTATATATTCAAACTGCCTGTTTGTGGTTTTTTCACATTCTCTGGTCTACTATTCAGAAATGTGTGAAATAATATAATTCCAAGTCCATTTTCATTTGCTTATTATCCTGCTTTGGCCTACACCCAGAAAGTAGCTATACAAACTATCTAAAGAGACATCAGCTATCACTTGGAAAAAGCAAAATATTTTGAGACATAGGAAGGTCAGAAATAATTGAAATAAGGCAAATCTTCACAAGGTAGTTAAGTAGATATTATCAAAAGAAGACTAAACTAGAAATGTGAACAGAAAAATCTATGAAGATACCTGTTACCCTAGGGGAACACATTAAGTGTGCTACTAAATAACTAGAGTAGTGAGAAAGACTGATATTTATGCTTAAGATATGACAAAAAGCTTAATATGCATTATATAATAAAAAGATAAGTAAATATTCCTCTAACCCTGAGTCCACAATAATGTTTATTCTTATTATTATAGTAAATCAATAAAACTACTGTCCAGTAAGCAAGTGGTTATTAATTTGTTCCTTCATTATTCAACCCCAAATTAGTCAAAGCACATTAGTCATTTGCAACTAACCCTAAGCTGAGCACAAATTAAAAAAAAAATAGTCTACAATGTTAAAAATACAATGCTTGATGGCACCAGAGTGCTAATAACATCAAAAGATTATTAGACAAGTTTCAGAAGGGGTAAGAACTCTAGAGAGATGAGCCCCACTTTAGGGGCCACTTTTATCCTGGGGGTATTCTCCAATATGGAGAAGTTCTGGAGTGCTTTTTAGCATTTTTCAAGGCTAAGTTAAAAGGTATAGGCTGAGTCCTATTGTGCCATGTCCACACTCCCTTAAAGGTGGGTAGGAATCAAAAGTAGACATCACCTTCCCTGTCAGTCTCAAATGGCCTGGGGTGTCCCCTGTTCCAGCTCTTTTAGCCCATAGTTTTTAAGTTACCTCTTGGAATGAATGGGAGATGCCCACAGAGACCTCCAGGTATCAGAACCAGGAAATATCCTCTCCCTAGGGACAGCCAACCTAGCAGTACATCTTTGAGCTGAGTTTCCCTTTTGGCAGTGATATAGGTGGATGTCTCCTCACCATCCACACTCTTTATTTCCTGGTATTGAGCCTCTGTACTACTTGTGAATAGCCTAGAATGGCTCACACCTGCCTTGTTTATGGATGTTGTGATCTTAGTGTATGTGGGTGAATGTTCTCCAGAAGGAGTGGGTTTTTCTTCATCCTAACCAAGAACTCCCTATGGAGACATGATGCTCAAAAATTTCAGAAATGTGACATGAATAGATTATGGGCTTCAACCTAAAACCAGTAAGTTGTTCAGTATCATATTTATGGAGGAAAAGTTAATAAACAGAAAATAGACCAAGATCACCAGGAATCACTTGTGGGCCTTCATTGAAGAAAAACTTGTGAATGCTGGTATTGAAGTTCATCACAAGAACGAGAAGGGTCATCTGAGAACTCATGTGCTACATGGCCTCCAGGACGTAGGGAAGATAATCAATGTAGGACATAGGGAAGATAATCAATGTAAGACAACCTTCTGCTGGATTCCAAATCTTAGTGTGCTGAAAAGAAGTGCTCCTGGGATGAAACCCTATGGATTCAGTGTGCAATGCCTCCGTGCACCCATCATCCCTTTAGAATCATATCAAAACTCTCCTGGACACAACCCCAGTTAATCTAAGGAATGAGGACAAGCCTGAAATTGTCTGTCGAAGTTGAGGACTCTCGTGAGGACTCTCAATGAAGAAGAACACTATAAATGTGAGGATTGCAAGGCTGCTGTCCATCATATATCAGGGGTCACACTGGAAAGATTTAATACATATGGAAAGAATGTGAAGAAACTTGTGTTTCTCATTTGTCATTAAATATTTGAGAACTGACAGTGGAGAGAAACCTTATGAAGGTATAAAATGTGGGAAGGCTTGTAGTTATTCCTACCAACTTAGGGCATCTACCACGCACTAGGGAGAAGCTGTATGAATGTAGAAACTGGGGGAAAGCTCTCAGTGAATTTTCCTACCTTGCTTCAGATGGGAGAACCCACAAGGAGTGAGACACTATAGAAATATAAGAAACGTGAGAAAATCTTTGCTTCACCATATAATTTTAAAGATACGTGAAAACTCACACTAGAGAGAACATATAAAGATGTGTCGTGTGGAAAAGCCTTGCTAATTACTTACACCTAACCTGCACTGAGAAAACACACTGGAGATGCAACTGAGAAATATAAGAAATGCACGAAGGTCTACGTGTCTGTGTGTTTTTTTTTCTTTTTTTTCCATTTTAGGCAACATGTGGCATCTCACACTATGGAGAGACTCTAAAAATGTGAAAAATATAGGAAAGCCTTCAGCTGTCCCTTATACCGTGGGAAACATAGACAAACTCACACTGAAGAAAGACTCGTGACTCTAAAAAATGTAGGACAGCTTCCTGTACATCGTCTCTCTTTTTTGCACAAAAGAAAATACATACTGAGAGAGATATCTTTTTTGAAAATCTTATACTGTGAAATTTCCTTTATTCATATCTTATCTTTAAAAATGCATCTCTGAGTACTTTCAACTTTTTATTTCCTGGTATAAACAGTATGGTTACAAATATTACTTTCAGTACCCTTTCTGATAGAGCACATTGGTTTACATATATAATGCCATGATTACGGTTTGGTTATGTAGAGATTATATTATTTCCATTACAAATTCTTCTGGGTAAAAAGGCAGACAAATCCTCACAAAGAAAGTAATCTAACTTCAACTCATCTGGGGATCTCAGAAAATCTCAAGACTCTTACAAGGAAAGTGGTATCTCTCTTGTGCAAAAATCACAAGCATTCTTATACACCAATAACAAAGAGCCAAATCGTGAGGGAACTCCCATTCACAATTGCTTCAAAGAGAATAAAATACCTAGGAATCCAATTTACAAGGGATGTGAAGGACCTCTTCAAGGAGAACTACAAACCACCACTCAACAAAATGAAAGGGGACACAAACAAATGGAAGAACATTCCATGCTCATAGATAGGAATAATTAATATCGTGAAAATGGCCATACTGCCCAAGGTAATTCATAGAACCAATGCATTCCCATCAAGCTACCAATCACTTTCTTCACAGAATTTGGAAAAAAAAACTACTTTAAAGTTCATATGGAACCAAAAAAGAGATCATCTTCATCTGCAGCATCACAGAGGATTCCCAAGAAGCTTATGTTTCTCTCGGTTCTCATTGGCTCTTTTTTCTTGCTTCAAGTCAGCCACTCCTTCCCTCTTACATTTGTCTCCTCTGGATCCCATCTGTTCCTGATACCAATGGATCCATGCAAATCCTCACCTTCCTGCACTCCCCAACACCAGTGCTAACATAAGGCCACAGCAGGAGCAAACACTTCTTAGGATTAAATTAGGAAGAGTTGTTTTACGGTAGAAGTCAGCAGAGGAAGAAAGTTAAAATTACATGCTACATTGCTGGTGGGAATGCAAAATAGTTCAGCCACTGTGGAGGACAGTTTGGCAGTTACTGACAAAATTCCACATACTCTTTACTCTTACCATTACCACAGGGTAGAGCAATCATGCTCTTTGATATTTACCCAGATGAACTGAAAACATGTTCATGTAAAAACCCACATGTGGATGTTTACAGCAGCTTTCTTTGTAACTGCCAAAACTCGGAAGTAATGATGTCCTTCAATAGGTAAATGTATGAATAAAATGTGGTATATCTAAACAATAAAATATTACTTAGTGCTAAAGAGAAACAACCTATCAAGCTATGAAGACATGTGGATAGCTTGAATGCATATTACTCAGTGAAAGAAGTCAATGTAAAAAGGCTACTTACTGTATGATTCAAACGACATGGTATTCTGGGAAAGGCAAAACTGTGCAGAAGTAAAAAGATCAGTGGTTGCTGGGGGACAGGGAGAGGGAGGGATGAATACATGGATCACAGTGGATTTTTAGTGCAATGAAACTACTTCGTATGATACTACAATTATGTGTATATATTATATATATTTATATATAATACATAATACATATTATATATATTTTATATATTTTTATATATATTTATATATATATAAAAAATTATACATTTGGCAGAAACCTGAGAATGCACAATACCAAGAGTGAGCTCTAATACAAACTTTGGGTGAAAACGAGGTCTTGATGTTGATTCATTCCTCGTAACAAATGCTTCATTCACTCTGGGGCATCATGTTCATAGTGGGGGAAGCTGTGTGTGTGCAGGCAGGGAGCGTGTGGGAAATCTCTGTACTTCCTGCTTTTGGTGTCAACCTCAAACTGCTCTAAAAAATGGTCTATTAAAAAATTGCTACATTTCAGATTTGCTAAAGTTGCTTGGTCATTCCTGGTATATGAAATTCAATTGCTTAGGTCACCTTCAGGACACCCACTTACCACAGTCCTGACAAGATCTCTCTTTTATATCAAATCCTCTTTTTAAAATGTTTTTTCAGTTCCCCCTTCTAGAATACCTTAAAATCCAGACATGTACTTACAGTCTTATGTTGCATAACAGTAAATTACGCCATTAAAGGAAAATAAAAAGAAACAAACAGGCATCTAACCATGGCTACAAAGCCTTCACTGTCTCAAACGAAGACTTAGTAAGGCATTTTCTGTAGGTAAATTATCCAGCTATATAATGAATGTGTCTTTGACATACTAATTTCATTTCCTTTGGATATATACTGAGTAGTCAAATTGCTGGAGCAGATAGTAGTTGTGTATTTAATTTTTTTAGGAACTTCACTACATTTCTTCCTAACAGCTGTACTAGTTTACATTCCCACCAGCGGTGTATCTGGGCTCCCTTTTCTCCACATCCCTAATGACACTTGTGACCTTTTTGATAAAAGAAATTGTCCCAGGTGTGAGGTGATATTTCACTGTGGTTTTAATGTACAATTCCAGATCAGAAGACAAATCTGTTATGAGCAACAACATGGATGAACCGGAGGACATTATGCTAAATGAAATAAACCAGCACAGAAAGAGAAACGCTGCGTGATCTTAACTTATGTGTAATCGAAAAAAGTCAAACTCAGAAAAACAGAGAGTAGAATGCTGGTTACCAGGGACTTGGGAAAGCGGGGAGTGGGGAAATATAGGTCAAAGGGTGTGAAGGTTCAGTTAGACAGAAAGATTATATTCTGGAGATCTATTGTACATCATCATGATTTTAAATAATAATGATGTATTGCATATTCGAAAATTGCCAAGAGAGTGGATTTTTAAATCTTCTCATGCACGCGCGCGCACACACACACACACACACACATATGAGTATGTGAGGTGACAGTCATGTTACCTAGTTTGATTTATTCATTCGCTGGTGTATACATACCACAGCAGCACATTGTACCGCATAAATAGGTACACATATTGTTTTATGTGTCAAACAAGAAATAATAAATATATTTTTCTTTTAGAAGCAACCTTTCTCTTTTTCCTCAGAATAGCATTTTCCCTTCCAGTTACCTCAGTCTCTATGAGATCTTCAATAAACTTCATCAATAACTTTTTATGTCTTTTTATACCTACTGTATATAAGAAATACTAAGAGCAAGAACTCAAACCCTTATTTTGTTAGTCTTTAAATTTTGCACACTCTATACCACAGAAAGCTGCCATTCCTCCATCTCCAATGCCCATGGGATCTGTGTGTACTTTCTCCTAGATCTTAAGGTGATTTATCTTTTCCATTTGTGACATACAGGTGCACTTGAATTTTAGATTCTCATTAGGTGAAATTTGAAAGAATTTAAAAGAATTAACTAAAAATATGTTACAATTATTTTACAGGTATTTCCATGTTTGCATAATACTCATCAATACCACGATATTGAGTTTTTGTGACAAGCATGATAGAAATATTTTTACTTACAGGATGGAAGCATAGGCATGTCTCCAGCTGCCCCAGTTTGTATGACTATTTCTGAAATATCTTGTTCTATATGCTGAAAAATAATGTCAAGGAGAAGAAATGCTGCTACAGCAACAGTCTCTTCACCTTCTAAGTGAAGTAGAACTGGTTTAGTCAAAAGCAGCTGTGCAAATTAATCACTTAAAATATCCATTAGGAATGCTCCATGCTTATGTTAACACAAAGTCTTTTGGTTAATATAAGGCTGCTTCATCTCTCTCACTACATATGCTTCTTTAACCCTTTATCAAAGTGCCACTGTGGCTTAGGCTCTGTAATGCCACAGAACTGTCCTTGTTGCCCCACCTGACGGTCTATCATTAGAATTGTTTGGTGTGGAAAATTCCCACCCACACCCTGGACGACATGCCTCGCTGCTCACATTGATAACTGATCCCTACAGAGTAAATTACTGGTAGGTCCCTTCATTTTCCCCCAAGTACCTGTCATTTGAAAATGCACACATACGTATCCACTTGCAAATATATTTTTAAGATAATGGTATTTTTCAATTTAGAAGAACCAAAGCTAAATTATAGTCTTAACTGTGAGACATTCATACATACATTATCATCCCTCAACAATATATTTGGTCAAACAATGGAAGGATAGAAAGATATGGAAAGACACATGTTTACATAATAACTGTCTTTGATATGTATTTAAGAAGCGTAACTTCTGCTAATAGTCTTACATTAGGACTACTTGAAGGTGAATTGCTGAAAACAAAAGGGGAGCCTACACCTTCTTAACAAAATTCTAACCTGTATATTACTACTTTCAATATACAAAGTAGATATTTACTTTAAAACTACACCATGTACATGAGATACAAACACTGTAACCATCTTGAGAAACTATCAACATATTCTGAGGATGGTTTTATACACACACACACACACACACACACACACACACACACACACACTGACCACTCTCATCTACACCATCATCCAGTTCTGTCATCTGACCTCCAAAACATGTCATAACTCAGCCCTCTGCCCTCCCTTCTCACTGCTACCTTCCTAGTAGAAGCCCTCATCTATACCAGGCAAGTGCAATAGTCATATAAGGGTGATTTTTCTGTCCATTTTGACTCTTATATTGCTCATAAAGCAGTCAGAGTGATCATTTTTAGGCTGTAAACCAGATCAAACAATTGCCTTTCTTAAAATACTCCAGTAGCTTCTGCTTACCCACAAGTTCAGTACTGACTCCATCTTTTGGCTTCCCTGTGCAGCCCAAGTTTTTCTTTCTGTTGTGCTGTTCTCACCACTGTCCTACAGACTCCAGCCACACAAGCTTTCTGCTCCTGCACCACCCAGGTTGCTTCTTTCTAACACCTTATATATTAGCTCTTCCCTGTGCTTGATACATGTTTGCTATTAGTATTTACCAAGTCGCCTCCTTCTTGTCATTTTATTCTTTTTGACATCTTATTAATAAACATTTTATTAAGGTTTTTCTTGGTTATCATTTTTGTAGAATGTAAGTTTTCTGATGCCAGGACTGTTACTGCCTTGTTCACCATTGGATCTATATTGCCAGTAATACTCTGTCACAGAATAAAGCTTTTGATACGTTTATTTGGTGAAAATAGGAACAAAATAATATGTAAACTGACTAAATCAAAAGCAAATAAACAAATGAAAGAAGAGAGAGGAGCCTTAAGGCTACAATTTAATTTCTCTTTATTCGTTTTGATACAATTACCATAAGTTATTCAGCATTGCACTATATGTTCAAGTACTAATTTTAAAGAGTATCTTTTACTCTAAATTGAATAATGAAAAGGTAAAATATATATATGTCCACTAAACAAACACAAACACATTGCAAAGTATCATACTTTTTATTGAGGAAGGTGCTCAATAAAATGCTATTATGGTCTTTTATGTTTTCACTATCTTGGAATTAATATATTTTTATCAGTATCTATGAATGTACTTGAGTAAACCTCTGTGCAAACATAATCTGTTTCCATTTCTCCTCACTTGAGATTATGTTACTTTCTGCTACACAGCAACTGGCAGATGACTTATCGTTTGGATTATTATTACTTATTCTCTGCTAGTGGTTCACAAACCTAGCTGCTCACTGGAATTGCATACAGACAGCTTTGTAAAAATATAAATTCTATGACTGTTTCTCAGACATCCTCATTTAGGACTTTTGTGGGGGGCCAAGCAATATGTACATTTTCATAAGTGGCTGAGACATGCCGATGTAGAGCAGGAACTAAGGCTCACACATGTATACTAAAACTCGATGCCATGACACTTCATTCTGACACTTTCTTTTCTCTAGGAAAACAATGCACCTAATTCATAAAAATGTTACAAACAAGGTGGATTTCGGCTTTTGCTTTTACATTTCAGAAATAATATCTGTTCCTTGTGATTCAATCCAGAAACATCCTTCTGAAGAGATGATGAAAGTCAAGGATTTGCCTTTAACTCCCTTCAGTGAGTGAACCCACAATTATCAGAGACACATGGCAGGGTGCAGCTCCTAAATGAACAAAGACAGCTCAAAGCCATGAGCTAAGAACCAGCATCTAGGTCACTATAAAAATCCTTAGAACTTGGCCCAGTGCGGTGGCTCACGCCTGTAATCCCAGCACTTTGGGAGGCTGAGACAGGCAGATCATGAGGTCAGGAGATCGAGACCATCCTGGCCAACACGGTGAAACCCCGTCTATACTAAAAAATACAAAAAAAAATTAGCTGGGCGTGGTGGCGGGTGCCTGTAGTCCCAGCTACTCGGGAGGCTGAGGCAGGAGAATAGCGTGAACCCAGGAGGCAGAGCTTGCAATGAACCAAGATCATGCCACTGCACTCCAGCCTGGGCAACAGAGCGAGACTCCTTCTCAAAAAAAAAAAAAAAAAAAATCCCTAGAACTTGACAAAATAATGTGCAGATGAATGAGTTATTTTAATACTGGGCACCCAAATTATCTCTGTCTTTAGTTCCAGAAGGAATATCTAAAACCTAAATTTTAAACTTAGGCTTTGAAAGCCATAACTATTTTCTCTTTTAATTTAAGATAATTCTAACATAAAATTTTATGAAAATTCAAAATTCTGCAGCCTTTCCTAAGAGGGCAAGAATAAGTTAGTGACAAGAGGAGCGAGGGTTAGATCTGTTAAATCGTGATACCCTGAGGTGGGATGCCATCTCAGGATTTTGAGTGAAGTAAAGGTATCTAATTTTAGTTTGATAGTATTAGTCTGTTAAGAACAATTGGCACCTCACATTTAGGAGGTGGGGAAATAAGTGCTAAGTGCTAAGTCCTCGCTCTGCCCTGGGAATCAGCATGCCACAGTGAGTAAAGACAGGGACTCTGGAACCCTGTGTCCTGTGCCTGGTTCCTAGCATTGTGACATGATAACCAGATGGCCTTGGAGAAGACACTTATTCTATCTGTGCCTCATTTTTATAATCTGTAAACTGGAGCAAACACTAGCACTTAATTTATAAAGCTGTTGTAAAGACTATATGAATGAATAAATGGAAAGCTCTTTGAATAATATGCTACAATGTAACTTGTTAGTCAAATTATCCTCTCTAAAAGTTAGCCTCACAATCCATAGAAGCAGCTATTAACACATAATTCTCTGAGTTCTTGTAGTATTACATGATATGTAATAGATGTTCATTAATTAGTAGCTTTTGTATGATCTGAGTGTGCGTCTGTGTGTGTGTCTGATTTTTGACAGAGCACAGAACACAAATATGTCTTTGACCTTTTGTTTACCTTGTGGTGTCTGCAAAACATTTAATGTGCCTCTGAATGCAGGTCCTTTTGTATCCTTTTTTGTTCCCATCACTTTATGAGAGATTCAATTTCTGAAACATTTTCACACAGAAGTTACTTCAAGACAATTATATGATAATTTCCAATAACAAAAAGTATAGCACAAAAATTGATACATTTTGGGGTTGTCAGTGCTTTCCAGGTGCTTCTGCAAGAGGTATACTGTAGCCCACACACAACCAGGTTTTCTAAGGTGGCAAGGATATAAAAATCCCTGGCCTGTATTCATTTACTTTCCTTCTACAATTTAATAATTTTAACTCAAAAGAAAAAATCATATATTCATGTCTTATTGAGAGGATATTTAATTTGTCACATTCCGTCTCTGTTTGTGCTCATATGCAATCACTCACTATGGCAGACATACCTTAAGGTGAGTCCCAGTGAGTCTAGGTCCTCTAATGTGGGTGGGACTTGTGACTTCCTTCTAATCAATAGACAATGGCAAAGGTGATGACTTGCCCATGGCTATGTTATGTTAGACTCTGTTTAGCACACTGAGGTGAGAGATTTGTCTGCTTACTTTGAAAAAAACAAATAGCCATATTGTGAACTGCCCAGTAGAAGACCACATAGCAAAGGGGTATGGGTAGTCTCTCGGACCTGACAAAACCCCATAGCCAAGAGTCAGCAAGAAGCTAGTGTCCTTAGCATTCAGCTGCAAGAAAATGGATTCTGTGAACAATCTGAAAGAATGGGGGAGAAATACTCTTCCCCAGAAGAGCTTCCAGATGAGAGCATACCCCAGCTTCTTCCTGCCCTGCAACCTTGTGAGATCCTGAGATGTGGACCCAGCAGAGCAACTCCCAGATTATTAATCCACATAAACTGTGAGATTATGTGTTAAGTGACTAAATTTGTTTTAATCTGTTGTGCAGCAATAGAAAACTAATACACACAGTCATATGCAAATTGTTATTGAAAACTGACTTTTTAAACTCCATTTTCCCACCTTGAAATTACAACGTGCTTTCCATTTTAATTCACTGATTTTCTCACATAGTGTATTTTAGTAATATGACAGTACAAGAAGCAATAGATTCTCATAAATAGTTTCACCTATGTAAATGTGTTTTTAATATCTGTATATGTAGAAGGTATCTTCTACATCAAAAATATACTATTCAAATTTGGGCTGTTTTCAACAGCCATGCTTATTTCTCCCTAAAAGCGGATGCCCTTAAATTTTGCAGCATCATCCCTTCTGCATGCACAACTCTAAATCTAGTAGTGCGTTCTGTGCATCAGGCAGAAAATAATCTTTACTTGATATAGTAGCAGATAACTCTCAGTTCATTGATAATTAAACTGGGTAACATGTTTTCATTTCCGCTTGGATGATCTGAACACTACTTCTTTCGGTACTTATGATGTTACAACTCCATTGCCCATACTGTTCATATTTCTTTTACCTTCTCAAATTTTATGCATTTGTAAATACTGTCATCGTTTTGGTGACTGCCATCATAATGGAAACTTTACTCTTTTTGGTGATAATATATGTCGGTGGTCTCCCACTTTCTAGGCAGTTAGCTCAACAATCCTCCATCAGGAATCCTGTCATGTATTATTTTCCTTGCTAATGGTGCAAATATTGCAGAATTTCATGAAATCCTACAACCAAAAGGCAGTGGTGTCTTTTTAATTTTTCTTTATGTCTCCCCTGTAAGGGAGTGCATCTTTTTAAACAATTTTGTTTTGTGTAGATTAGACCAGAGTGGCATCTTTCAAATTTCTCTAAACCTGCAGAACAGCGCTCAATGTGGGGAGAATCTCGTGAATCTCATTACTAGATGTTACCTCAGAATTACCATCATCATTAGCATTTTAGTCTTTAAATGCTTCTTGTTCATTTGCATTTGATCTTCTTTTAGATTGATTACTCTGCTTGGACTGTTTCTATTTTATTCTCATTTTGAAGGCGTGTTGTTTTAAAATAAATCATTAGATGATAATAGTAAAGTAGACATCAAAAATAATTTTCAGAATATCTTAATCCTTTGTGGCCTGAAAAACATGGAGTGACAAATACTAGAAAAACTGTCTTTTTAGTGGATTTCCCTTTTTATATTTGTATATATTTTTTGTTTAAGATGGAATCTTGCTCTGTTGCCCAGGCTGGAGTACAGTGGCATGACCTCAGCTCAGTGCAACCTCTGCCTCCCAAGTTCAACCAATTCTCCTGCCTCAGTCACCTGAGTAGCTGGTACTACAGGTGTGTGCCACCATGCTCAGCTAATTTTTGTATTAGTAGATATGGTGTTTCACCATGTTGGCCAGGCTAGTCTCGAACTCCTGACCTCAGAAAATCCACCCACCTCGGCCTCCCAAAGTGTTAGGATTACAAGCGCACACCACCACGCCCAGCCTTGTATTTGTGTATCTTTTAATAACTTGTTTCCTCCTTGTGTGCCTCTCTGAAAGCAGAAGCTTCTATTACCTCACCTCCTTAATATACAAAGTTGAGTGTGATCCGTGCATTGTGGATTTTACATTTAAGATAGAGAAAGCCTCTAAAACTTAATGAATATAATGAAACAAAGTTGAGTTTTAGGCTCCATGACAGGCAGCAGGGATGTAATTTAGGCCGGGTGCCTGGTTTGTGCACTTCCATAGGTGTGGCATAAAATAAAGAATGACAACTCTGCTCAGATTGAAAAATGGCAAAAGCTTCCCTGTGCCATCTATCGCCTGTGAGACTGGAATAGGGACAAGTTAATTAACATCTTTGATGCTCAGTTTCTTCATCTACAAGTAAATCTGTGACGTTTTATATATATATATATATATATATATATATATATATATATATATGAAGAAGATAATAGCATCAGGAGCCACAGAGAACAAATTGAGTTTAATTTTGCATATCAAAACAAGGAAAAACCAAGATATAATGGCTTATGTGGTTTTCACTCAAAAAGAAAGAGAAAAAAAGGAAAGCAGACTGTGTGTGTGTGTGTCTGGGAGTGTGTGTGTGTGTGTGAGTGTGTGTATAAAATAAATATATATATGACATTAAACTATACCTTCAATAGGTCAATACATAGATATATATGGCATTAGATGTTAAAAAGTGTATTGTGTAAAATCTTAAAAGGGACATTAACTAGCATAATAGGCAGTGTTTTTATCTGCAATTTCGCTAAAGATAGAGAAATTTTCTTCATGTGGCTGTTTCTTAGAATAACCTTTGATAAAAGACAAGGGCACAGCCTTACATGGCAATTCAATTAAGGCACTTCTATGGAGGCACTAAGCCAGTCGAGCCTGTGCATGAGGTTTAACCGCCTGTAGGAATAAATCTCAGTGTCTCTATAGCTCGGGAGTGAATACGCTCTAAGGTCTGTCTGTGTCTCTCTGTGTCTGTTACTAACTACAGCAGTTCACTTCCTTATCAGTTACTGTGTCAGTGACTGGAGCAGGAAATGTGGCATGCATTATTTGTGCATCAGCTATAAGCAAATAATTCATTTACATTACCCATTCCCTCCATTACTGTAAATACTTTATTTTCTTCATTCACTTGTAAACTTTCAACTCTTCAAGATGATTGAATCCCAAATTTGAAACAAATATTTAAAATGCATGACCACAATTCTTGCAATTTTGGGGGATTCACAGTTTAACAGATTAACATGTTAATATAACAAATCTACATAGACGGTTAGACCTATGAAACATACATATGAGAAACAGGTGGGATGATCAAGTCTATCGGAAAGGGAACCCGGTTTTGATGAGAACTCCCCGGACTTGTTGATTTCACAGTTACCTCTGGAGAGGACCCATTATGTTCACCACCAGGTTATGATCATTATGATAACCCTCTTTCCCTAACACCTCAGGACAAATTATGAATTCCTTTGGAAATCATAATATTTAGGCAATTTACTGAGCCCCATCTCAGAATTTTGGGGAGGCAGCAAGAATTAGAGAAAAAATAAAGTATATTCTTTCGAGAGGAAGTAAAAATTGCTGTCTTTCCTTTAATCCCTAATAAGCTTAATGAAGGTGCGTTTAAATTGCACTCTTTCACTTACATGACTTATTTTACTTATAGAGAAGTCAACCGGACATGTTTCCTTGGCGGCTACTTGACAGCTTGTTCACATGGTGACATTTTTCTGACCTTGGCTTATATTTTTTTTCTATTTCAGAATCACTTGGGAGACTACCATGAGACATTTTAATTTGGGCTATAAGTGTTCCCATTCTGTCACACCCTCGACATATGGCAGATGCACTGCTGAAGGACCTAATTTTCAGTTCAGTGTTTTTAAGAAGAAAAAGTAGAAATTCTTACATTCACAGCTAATCTATCTCTCAATAACAGAGAAGTCAAATTATATTTTAAAGTTATATTTTCAGGAGGAACTCTAACTTGTGTGTTCTCATTTCATTGAAGTATTATTTTGAAGTAAATTCATTGCTTAATCCTATGGTAAACTAAAAACATTTTAAGTATATTATGAAGTTAAAAATTACTATAATAATATATTACATATATTATATATTGTTGATGTTAAAAATCTGATACAGCTTAAATTAAAGCTGATAAAGATTAAAAGATGAAAATACTATTATCTTTTAAGGAAGTCTAATTAACATAATATCCATAAAAATCATCCATTTGTGTCATATACTTTTGTTTTCATTGTTATCAATGCTGCTACCTTTTGAATCCATAAAAGACTACCATTCAAAATTGTTGAGCAAAAGAAATTAAATTTATTAGAATTACTAAAATGTAGGAGAATGCTACCTTAATAGAGTCTTAGTAGTTTCTCAATATGAGGACATTTGAGAAAGGTATTTATGAGGGTTGGCAGGCTCGGCTGAGTGGTTCTGGGGTGAAAATTGTAGGGTGAAGTTTATCTATGGGTGGAGTTTAGTTTATCATGTCCTAGCTTGGATTGGGAGGCACAGAACAATGTCTTGAAAGAAATGTTGAAGAATGCACTTGATTTATATAAGTAAATAGTTAGTTCATAGTATTAGCTTCCAGAAGCAAATATTTGTTGAGGCAAGCAGCAAATTCTTTTAATTTAATCTTAACATACTTTTGTGTGTATCTTTAGTATAACATAATTATTAAATTAGATGATAAGTTAAGTTTAAATTTTAGCCTAACATATTAACTATTTTAGTGTATTCAGTAACTATGAATCTCTTTGAATTTATACCTTTAATACACTGTGATACTCTCCTTAAGATTCCAACCACATTAATTTTCTTGTGTACACATTACTGGTTCAGTAACTGTTGTAGCTAACTGAAAGGAAAGTTCACTTATGTTAAACAAAGTGATCTCTCTTTGATGTGCTTTTTAAATGAACTACGTAATTCATGTTGAGCTTCCTTACATGGCCAGTGCAATTCTTATTGTCCTTACAGGCCTGAATCCCACTGGGGCGTTATGCACGTATGTTAAAAGACGAAGCAGGCAAGGGTTTGAACGGTAGAGCCAAACGGTGAACAGCCACAAAAATAGCATTTGCTGGTGAAAACGACACGTGTGCAAACCACGTAGCTCCAGAACATGACCAAAGACCAGTCACTGCCAGCCAGAGCTATGACACGTTCTCTAGACAGTCAAAACAAAACAAAGCTGTTCTCAGTAACATTAAGTCTGATGAAAGCCCTTTTGCTACGTGGAAAAGGTAACTCAAGCTAAGTGTGTTCTATCAAGAGGCTGATTGAATGCAGCCCTCTGAAGTGACCAGCAATTTAGACAGTCTGAAGAGGGAGCTTGCAGGATCGATAAACACCCTTTTCCCTTTGAAATTCCTTTCATAGGTTCACAAATAATGCACAGAAAACAAACAAACAAAACAAAATGGGACTGATTGTGTAGCGAGGTTGGTTACCAATCAATTGTTCCCCATGGGTAAGAGTTTTCACCCCCATTCAGATAATCACAAGATTCATAAAAAAGAAATTCGTGATTGAGAGTTTCAAGAAAGGACATTTCAGTTTAGTCAAAACACAGGGCGTACTTATTACCATTGTAGTCAGAGGCTTTGCGGGCCTCAGGGAAGTGAGCTGTTTCTGATGAAAGGGCCTGAGCTGTGATGCTGAGGATATTTCTATCTGATCTTGTTGGAACATCCAGATTGTCATAGTTGTACATTGGATACCATTTTCCAGATCAACAGAAAAACCTCACGATGAGTAAATTTCACCAGATTTACTGTAGGGAAGAAGAATACCACTTTGCTAGAACATAGTATCTCAAAAGAGAAAACATTCAGGGAAGGTATTTATAAGGTTTCATTTCTCATCCAGATGATTTTAAAGCAGTTTTGGGTAGGAACAACTTAGATATAATAGCTTTGGATTGGTAGGCACAGGAAGGCAAATTTTTTGCATAAGGTCTTGAGAGCAAACTGTGTCAATTCATTCACATTCTCACATTCGTAACTTTCAGGAGAAAGTATTTCTTAGGCAGGCAGCTAAGTGTTTTACCCTGGCCTAGGAGTGTTTAAGAGGGACTGGAAAATGTAACTGGTCCCTAGATTGTTTATTGTATCAATAAGTATCCATTGTGCCACTACTACTTATTTGTATTTTTATTTATTTATTTATTTATTTATTTATTTATTTATTTATTTGAGATAGAGTCTCATTCTGTGGCCTAGGTGGGAGTGCAGTGACATGACCTCGGCTCACTGCAACCTCCAACTCACAGGTTCAAGCGATTCTCCTACCTCAGCCTTCTGAGTAGCTGTGACTATAGGCACGTGCCACCAGGCCTGGTTAATTTTTGTATTTTTAGTAGAGATGGGATTTCACCATGTTGGCTAGGCTGGTCTTGAACTCCTGACCTCAGGTCATCCAAAGTACTGGGATTGCAGCTGTGAGCTACCACGCCCAGTGCCACTATTACTTATACTAGACATGCTGCGATACAGAGTTAACCAAAACACATTTAGTAATGAGTTGACAATCTGGAAAACATGATAGATGAATAGAAATAATGGCAGTCCTTGATATCTTATAGTACATACTAAACATGGTGTATAAACTAAATACTATGGTGTTTTAATTCTGACACATTAACGCAAATGCTACTTACAAATTTATTTAAGGATAGTAGCAAAACATTCATGAGACTTGATGCAAGACATAATTTAATACTTTACTACAAAGAAAATAATCTACAAAATACTTAGGAAACACTAAATTGATTTCTAATTGATAAAAATTTATTCAAATTAGATTTTTCATACATATATTTGTTTGAGATATTGCTTTGTAATGGTTTTGCATCATAGTTATATGAGTTTTGCTCCCAATCTTATACACATATAAAATATCATATCTAAATTTATTAAATGTTTTATTAATTTACTTACGTTACCCAGTGTGAATGACAATAAATAATATGAGTAGTAAGGGTATGTGACATAAAGCTAATGATCACCTACAAAGAAAAACAAGGATGCGTTCTCTATTTTTTTTAAAACCACATTTCAAGGTCCAAGAAACTCCAACAGCTTTTAAGGAATGGTAATGAGACAGTGCCCTCTTGAAGAATTTTTTACCTTTGAGAACGTTAGACTTTCTCATAGACCCTTGGAGAAAAAAAAAAATAAACAAAACTGGTACTCTGAAGCAATCGCAATAATTTTCATCTTATGTGAATTGATAACCCGATTCTTGTAGGAAGGTGCTCTACAATCCCACTATGGCAAACTCTGCCATAAACTAAGTTGAAAAGTAGGGGCATAAGAGTGTAGCGTCTTTGGCGATGTGTGTAATGTGTGTGTGTGTGTGTGTGTGTGTGTCAAGGTGGGGGGGGGGAGACATTTAAAGAAAACCAGAAATAATGTATGTGTAGCATATTAAAATGTGAACAAGTCTCAAACACTATCTCATTGAACCCTTATCTCCCAAATTCTATTTAATAGCCCTCTGTTTCCATAAGGTGGATTGGTTTGTCAAAGGTCTAGAATCTAGTTCTTCCTGACATTTGAGAACCATCTAATCTTCCTGAACCAGTCAGATACCACTTTTTTTTTTTCTAAAACAAAATTTTGTTGTTGTTTTGTTTTATTTCTAAACAGACTCATCTTGTGCTTCTAATTCTGCTCTTCTCAAACCTTCAGGCCATAGGATGAATCTAACTGAAAATCATCCTCCTGTGAATTGCCATGTGCTTTTCCCATATTTGCACAGTTGACCTAAAACACAAACTTACAGATCATTTAGGATCAAGTCATGTGGATAGAATCACTGTTCCTTCAGAAACTCCATTAATCATTAAAATAAAAGGCTTACGAATTGCATGATTGTGATACATGTCTATTTACGAAACAACTTAGATGTCACCTCTGAGTTCCAGACTTACATATGCAACTTCCTACTTGAAATCTCTCTCTCTTCAATGTTGCCAACTTTGACCTTTTCTTCCTCAACCCCAAAGCAGGCTCTCCCGCAGAGTTCTCTGTGTCAGTAATGGGTAAGACAATTCTTTCATTCCCTAAGATTAAACTTAGGCCCAGCCGTTAGCATTGCTAAATCACCATAGCTATTTCCATTTTAAATACACACCATTTCCTTACCCATAATTCCATGTAAAGTTATCACCTCCCTCAGGACATCTGCAGCAGCCCCCCGGGGACACCTTCCATATACAAACTTGCCCTCTTCTTTTAAAAACTGTCTTAAAACCAGTTCTTTAAAAACAAGCCAAAGTGATTATTTTAATATTCAAGCCCGGGTTTTGTTTTTCTCTCCTCACATGAACCGAGTCCAATCAATGGCTTCATGGTTTTCAGAAAATACTTCAACAAGCCATGCACACATCTGTAGGGTCTGGCTACTGTGGTTTTTACCACACCTCAAACTATGATCTTGGTAGGGCTCTGCACTCCAAACACCCTGGCCTTCCGTTTCTTCCTCATTGACCCCATTCTTCCTGTTTCCAGATCTTCTCCACACTGGCCACAACTCTCTTCCTAGCTTTTGCCTACCACTTCATCTCCTTCTCTACTTTCAAATATTAGCTCAAAAGTTACTTCCTCAAGAAAGTCACAAGTTTACACCTATTTGGCAAATACATACCTCACCTTCTAGAATAGGGTCTTCTGAACGGAGTTACCTTTTCGGTTTTTGTTTTTTTTTTTTTTTTGAGACAGAGTCTCCCTCTGTTGCCTAGGCTGGAGTGCAGTGGTACTATTTCTGCTCAGCGCAACCTCCGCCTCCCGGGTTCAACCGATTCTCCTGCCTCAGCCTCCTGAGTAGCTGGGATTACAGGCATGCATCACCACACCTGGCTAATTTTTGTATTTTTAGCAGAGGTGGGGTTTCACCATGTTGGTAAGGCTTGTCTCGAACTCCTGACCTTGTGATCTGCCCGCCTTGGCCTCCCAAAGTGCTGGGATTACTGGAGTGGGCCACCACGCCCAGATACCTTTTCTGATTTTATACATCATTTATTCTCTATGCATAGTGATTAATGCACTGACTAGGCGCGCACACACACACACACACACACACACACACACAGACACACACACGCGTACCCGTAAATGAATATATGGTCTAGGTTTCCTTTTTCCAAGATAGAGACATACTAAAAGATGAAAGTATTTGTAGTTAATTTTCCTTCATAATCAGGTTATACAACAATAGAAGCTACTCCCTTTCATGCAATATTAAGAAAAGCTACTCAAGTGCTTCCCTTAATAACCATTTCACAATTAACAAAGAGTATGTGTTGTTAGGGGTCTAATCCACAAGTTGATTTCATCTTCATTTCTGTCTGTCATCCTGGAATCTTTTTCTTTATTTTTAAGCTAATATGAAATTTACCCTTCAAAAAATAAAAATGTGTCTTAAGCTTGATACTGTCATAACACACTAAGTTAATGTATAAATTCAATGAGATAGGATTTAGACCCATCCTGTTTTGGTGTAAATAGACCAATAATTTGAGAGGCAATACAAGTCTAAAGTGTACAAAAATTCAAATGGAAAAAGAAATACACAGAAAAAAATAGGGAAAATCGCAAAAGGAAGAGGTTGTGAAGTGATGAACCCTATCAGATATTAAAGTGTACTTGAAAGCCTCTTTAAAAAAAAGGAGCTTGGCACAGGTATGCAGAAACCAGACCAGTCAAATAGATTAAAAATTCCAGAAATAGACACAGTAACATAGTAAATAATAAATGTTGTATCTCAAAATACTGGGGCAAAGAGGAACTTTTTATCAAATGTCCTGGGAAAACCAGATAGTCACTTGGGAAAAGATGTAATAAGATTCATTCTTTACACTATACTCACAGATGAACTTGAAATTCACCAACAATATAAATGTAAAACATCACACAAGCATTAAGAGAAAGCGTAAGTAAATTTTTCTATAGAGAGGTTAAAGTGGACAAGTATTCTAAACATGATACAAAACCAAAATATAATATAAAACAGACTAATATATTTTTACATTAAAAGCAATAGCCTGGCTAATAAACAAAAATACAAAAACAAAGTTGAAAGACAAATGACAAACTTGAAGAAATGATATGTATAAAAAGAGTATATGATAAAGGATGGAACAAAATGGTAATGAAACGTGAATCTGGATAAAAGATATACAGGTGTTGTTTTCTGTACTACTATTGTACTTCACCGTTGGGTTAAAATTATTTAATTAAAATTAAAACTATAATTTTAAAATTTTTAAATTATTATTCTAAAATTTGAGCTAAAAGTTAATAAAGAAAACATTCTAATTATATGAATGTCCAGTTTATATTTTAAATTAAAAATAATGATTGAGGAAAGTCTCAATCATTTCATGAGGTTTATTTGTCAAAGTTAAGAACGTGCACCCAAGAGACAGGTCTATGCCTTTCTCCAAAGATGATGTTGAGGGCTTCGATATTTAAGGGGGAAAGGGCAGACATTGGAATATGAGAAATATTTGTAAAATGTGTTAGTAGATAGAAAAACAAAATGGTTGCATTCTTTTGAGTATTTGATCAGCCTTTCACTGAATATACAATTTACATGTGAGGGGGAAAAGAGGAATAGTTACTTATACCTTCCTCTGGCTCAGTGGATCTGCATTTTTACATAAGATAACACAGACAATAGGGCACAGGAAGCTAATAGATACACATTTGTCTCAGGGGAGCAGAGGGATGACTTTGAGTTTTCTCCTTTGTCCTGTACTCACAAAGACAGGCTATCAATTTACATTGCCAGGGTGAGATTCAACAGAACTGTTTTAGGGGAAAGCCCTTGGGTCCCATGAGGAATTTGTGTGTGTGTGTGTGAGGGAAAATTGTGAGGGAGGTACATAGCTTTGTATCTTTGTAGCTATCTGATTTAGGAATCAAATGGAAGGCAGGTTTGTGGGGCCCAGTTCCCAGACTGACTTTTCCCTTTGGCTTAGTGAGTTTGAGGTCCTGAGATGTATTCTCCTTTCAAATATCACATCAACATGGCATATGTGGAGGTAAATAAAGCAGTCTTGGGACCCACATGGATACCTAATGATGTATGCATTGACTGCGTATACAATAATGTTTATACTCTTAAAATTAGCTTTTAAAGAAGAATCTGATTATTTTATCAACTGTAAAAAGACTATTTGATAACACTAACAAGAAAAAAAAAATTCCCTTTGGACATGTAAATTATAGGCCACACTCTGACTTTTAACATGACCCAATTGACCAAATATTTTAATAGACGGCAACTATTTTCATTAATGTCATTCTATATGCCCAAAGGTAGGTATCAATGCAAATAGATGTGTTGATGGCTACAGAGAAGCAGGAGGTAAGAGACAGAGAAGAGCTATATAATGAGTGAATACTATCAAAGTAGAAGTTGCACCAGGAAAATTTAAACAGGCAAGGAAAACTTTACTCCAGACTCTTGCACTAAGAAAGAGGAATCAGAACTGAGTCTGAGCTCAGCTTCTTGAAAAAGAGGGATAAGTTTTAAGAGCTGGTGTGGGGAAAATCTTAGGTCATCTGTGTTTCCTGATTGGCCTCTCACCAAAGTAAAAGTAACATTTTCCTTACCTCCATCATAGGAGGAAATTTTTGAACTTGAAGAAAGATGCCCACAGAAGTTAGGGACCTACCCTCCCATAGAGGCTGGAAGACAGAGGCACCATCTTCCCCGATGATTGCATTTCTTTTTTGTGTGTTTGTTTTTGAGATGGAGTCTCACTATGTTGCCCAGGCTAGAGTGCAGTGGCACGATCTTGGCTCACCGCAACCTCCACCTCCTGGGTTCAAGCAATTCTCCTGCCTCAGCCTCCTGAGTAGCTGGGATTACAGGCATGTACCACCCCACCAGGCTAATTTTTTGTATTTTCAGTAGAGACAGGGTTTCTCCATGTTGGCCAGGCTGGTCTTGAACTCCCAACCTGAGGTGATCTGCCTGCCTCAGCTTCCCAAAGTGCTGGGATTACAGGCGTGAGCCACTGCACCTGGCCGATGATTGCATTTCTAAGAGACACCTCAAAGGTCACTGAGAAAGACATTGCCTGGCTCTGAAAACGGAGGAGGTTTTAAAAAATGCTTACATTTCAAAGGGGCAGAAAAATACTTTAAACTTACAAATATTCTAAAATAAATCCTCTAAGTAAAAGGATGTCAGAGCTATAGAGTTAAGAAAAAGTATGTCTAAGAAGTCAAGTCAAGCAGAATGTTAAGGTCCTCATGGTATCTAAAGATGGTGACTTTTATGGCAAGACGGGAAGTTAATGGGGAGAATAAAAATACCATTATTATAGGGAAAAGTGAGGATCACACTAACCTACTTCTCAAGTTTTGTCCGTGCTACGGATAGCTCTGGAAATATTTCAGCATTTTAAGAGAATAATTTGTACGGCATTGATGACAGTTTTTATATTTTGTCTTAATTTATAGTCATGTTTCCTGAATTTATCTTCTTAAAGGAAAATTCAGTAATGTTGTGTCCCAAAACAATGTAGTTAAAAATTTTATTCCTTAGTATTAATGGGTCACGTTACATAAAATTTATAAGGTAGTACTTTACAAACGTCTTTAAAAACAATTTGTAGGAAAAAAAATATGTATTATCCAATAAATAAATATAATACAAATCACTTAAATGGATGATAAGATATATTATTTTAATTTTAGCTATGACTCACTGGTTCTAACATCCTAAATGGTATGAGGTTTATCCAATATTTCTACAGTAAATTTTGAAAGAAAATCCTGGTTTTCAAAGTTAATATGGTATCATTAATTAGTTTACATATGAAAGTGCTAACTATGGACATATAAATAAGTTATGACTTGTTTTCATTACCTGAAAACACTAGTCTTTATGAAAATCATTTGTAGTCCAACCACAATCTCTGTCAAACAAGTATGTGAAAGTAAACCTCATTACTACACATACTACTGATACAGGAGAGAGAAAGAAATTACTTAGGCACAGAGTTGAAAGGTAAAACAGTCCTCGGAAGAATTTCCCTTTTAATAAAAAGAGGCTCCCAGATAATTTCTTTTCTAACCAAGAGCAGCCTGAAAAATCGAGCTTCAGATATAGATAAGGAAGTGGAAAGTTTGCCCAGGGGAATGCTGGCAGCTGCGCCAACAGAAAAGGGCTACCTGTAAACCAGGCATGTTCAACATGGAGACTCCATCTCCCGTTTTCTTTGTTACCACGTGTGCAATAAAGAACTAAGCAACATGGCGCCAGCCAGGCAGACGATCCATCTGCATAATAAAAGATTAGGCCTGTAAACCCAGCACTTTGGGAGGACGAGGCAGGCAGATCATCTCAGGTTGGGAGTTCAAGACCAGCCTGACCAACATGGAGAAACCCTGTCTCTATTGAAAATACAAAAAATTAGCCTGGCGTGGTGGTACATGCCTGTAATCCCAGCCACTCAGGAGGCTGACGCAGGAGAATTGCTTGAACCCAGGAGGTGGAGGTTGCTGTGAGCCAAGATTGCTCCATTGCACTCCAGTCTGGGCAATAAGAGCAAAACTCCATCTCAAAAAAATAAAATAAAAATAAAAATAAAGAAATAAAAGTTTAGCGTGGGGCAGCCAGGTTTTCAAATCCTGTGCAAATGGCACACCTAGCTCTAACCAGTTTTTCACACCCTATGCAAATGGCACACCTAGTCCAACCAATTTTTCATGCCCTGTGTAAATCAGCCACCGTCTCCTCAAGCTCATCCATAAAGCCCACTGCATTTCACCCAGAAAGTGGCAACCCATTTCTCAGGGACCCTTCCCCCCGCAGCAGAGAAACCTCTTTCCTTTCTTTCACCTATTAAACTTTCGCTCTGAACCTCACCCTGTGTGTCCGCATCCTAGTTTTTCACGGCCTTGAGACAACAAATCTCAAGTATTTACCGCAGACAACAATGCTGCTTCACTAATACAGATTATTTAAAAATGAACATCGTTACCATCATCATAGGAAGAAGTTTTACAACTCTCCTGCTTCCCACTACCTTCTAAAATATAATTCATTTTAAGAATTGTACCTCATCTAAACATCCCAGAAAGCCCTCCTTCATAATTCTGAAAACTCCTGTGGGATTTGTGATCTGTGTGTTTCTGATCACATGCTGGCTTGGACTTGTAGTACTATGTACTGACAATGCTCCTATGACTATGCTCTCAAGTAAACCACATGTTCCTAGAAAGATAAAGATGACTTTATATATGTCTTTGTATTTCCCCAGAACACAACACTTGTTGTCATAATAAGTTTGATTTTTAAAATACATATATAACTTGATTAACAAAGGTAAATCAATGAGTAATGAGTACAATAGCTTTAAACACATTATAATTTGTTTCAAGTTATGCTGTAATTTTTATACAAAGGAGGGAGTACAACATGGGTTTTTGATATAAAAGCCAGTCAATAGTTTAAGATGATATCAATTTAAACTCTAGGTAAGAAAAGGATGTACACATAGTAAATACTTCAGGGATATGTACATAGAAAACCAGAGAGAAAAGCTGTAAATCAGTTGTGTGCCTAATAGAAAACTACTCTCCACATCTTTGTATTTGGATTCAGAGGATTTTAAGTAAAAGTTGTAGCTGAATCTTAGTTCCGCTGCTGAGAGAGAAACAAAGATACTTTGAAATAAAAACCTTCTGAGGAAAGTAAAATGAGTCAAGGCGCATGGTTCTCTCATTAAGGGTATGAAAGACAAGTTGTTATGTCCCACTTGGGGGTCAGGAATGACCCCTCCCCCGCTTATGTTATCTACTGCAGCAATCACAGTTTTGCTTCCTTAGCAACCATTTCAGAAATCACTTTTCTCCCATCTGAGTCCTTGTTCACATGGGGCTGTGCTCACCCTGTGGTCGCAAGGCTGAGCCCAGTCACTTCAGGGATGGAATCAGGGATCTGGATGTGGCACAACATCACGGATCAAGGAGAATTTTACCAGAGAATTTTGCAGCTGCTATTTAGAACAAGATGCTTTAGTGACCTTTCATTGCTGGATAAGAAAGATTTAAGATGGCAGTTGCCTGGGCCATCTTTTAAAAGGACACCATCTGAAAATGAAGCCAGTTCTAAGACAGACAGAGACAGTGAATAAATGATAGAGATTAGAGAGAGAGATTAAATTTCTAATCATATTCACATTCACATTGTTTGTACCTTTATGTGTATTTGTTAACTAAGTCAACTTTATCCCTGTACTTCCTGGTGTCATGCGTCAGTAAATTCTGTTCTGTTTGAACTTGATTTGTTACCATTTGCAATTCAAAGGTCTTAGCTTTTATTACAATGACTATATGTATAAATATATGTGCCAGTCCTTTTATTAATGTCAAAACTAATTGGAGTCAAATTTAATCTCACAAGAAGAACACAATGAGAAAAGTTTAAATAAAATATCATTAAATGTTCAAATTGTTTGAAATGTTCTTTCACTTACAGGGTAAATATATCTAGATCATACAGATATATCATCTGCTCCTTACAAAATAGACAGCTACAAAATAGTACCTACAAAAATATTTTGTATTGGTTCATTAATCAAAAATATTTTTCAACAAGGTACCGTATGCTAGGCTCTGGGAATACAATGACGTATTCATATGCCTTTTACCCTTACAGCCGTCTAGTTTAGTAGAAGGGATAACTATGATAAAATAATTACTCATATAAATGAAAAACTATAACAATGTTTAGGATAGGAGAATTTAATCCCTGAAGTTAGGAAGTGCTAAAAACCAATGGGTAAACGTAAGAGGTAACATAATTATGACCCAGCTCAACAATGAAACAGAGCAACATGCTCTTTGTGAACATAAAACTTTCAAAATACAAATATTCAATGCCACAACCAAGACATTAAGAACAAAAATACTCTTAAAACACTTCCAATAGTTGTAGTCAATAATTTGTAAACCTGTTGTACTGTAGTACCTATATTATTTCAAAGCATCTGTATTTATTTTATTTTACTTTTCTGAACCTCATTGACAATGGCAACTATATATTACTGCATCTTATTCACTTTCTCTAAGAGATCAAATGCTTTCCTATCAATGATTCCAAAAGGACATATGTAGATAATTCATTCAAAAGTCCGTATTTGATTCTGAGAGAAAGCAAACCAAGTTTCTGTATTAATTCCTCCTCTGTTAGCATCTAGAGAATATGCACATATATGCGCACACTCACACACACGCTTTTAAACCCATTACAACTAGAGAATATAATGTGAACTTTATCAGGGAGGATTGTACAAGTAGCTAAAACAATAAGAGGAAGGAAGTCACTAGATTTGGTCAGAGAATATTAGCTAGAAACTAATCGATGGAATAGCTAAAAATGGCTACATGGTTTGGGAAGAAAAAGTGAGAGAGTTTTTTTTTTTTCTATAGAGAAGAGAGAAAAATAAAAGTTTATCAGTGAACAAACAAGTAGACAATGAAGGCCCCAGAATGAAAAAGATGGAGAACTTCAGCCAACCTACTATGAACTTGCAGCTTGAGCAAGAAACAGGCCTTACTGTTTTAACCACTGAGATTTTGAACTTTTAAATCACGATGTAACTAAACCTAAGGTAAAATTGTGTATCTAGAGCTTTAAAATTCCTAGCTTGTTTGTCAAAGGCCCAGGCAAGTTTGGTATTTATGGAATTAAAGATAATGTGGAAAATATGAAAACAAATCATTAAAACATTTTCAGTGCTTTGAATCATTAAACAGAGAGCACTGTACAATGTGAAGTGTTGAGAATGACTGGTTGAAAGAAACACAGAGATTCCTTACAAAGCGTATGAGATATGCCATTAGAATGAAAATTATTTGCATTTTTGGTCTGCTAAGAATTACATGTCAGGGGGACAACTGAGTGAGTTTTGTTGGGAATTCAAAATGTGAGGAAATAGTAAAATATTAGTCTTACAATGCAAATTTTCTAAACATGTACAAATAAATAATCATTAAAGAAGAAATGTAGGGAAGAAATTCTTGAAGAATTGTATACTTCAAGAAGTATACAACTGAAGGGGGATGTTAATAAGAGTGGAAATCTCAGAAAATAGCATAGAAAAGAGGCACCAAGGAATTGAATGAAGCTATGGAGCTTTTGTCATCAGGGTCGCATTGCATGTGTTGAGAATATTATTGAACCGGCAGAGAAACAGGTCTGTGCAGCTCATGGGTGAATGAAACCTGGCAATCGGATCCACTGCCAATCACTCAGCCCATCAACTGGCTTTAGGAAATGGATGAAATTAAGTCCATACTTCTGAGCAAGGAAAGTAGCACTACAAACGAAACACAAATGTTGGATGCTTTAGGGGGAAGAGGAAAATTAGGTAATCAATGCACCATTTTCAAAAGTGCAGCTACTCCATTTTAACATGAGAGGGAGTCATAAGTGGATGTCAATATGCTTTTCAGGATACACGCAACAGACTGTGGAGTAGCCAATAATCCTTGAATAAACTGTAAGACTGACAACTCTGGCACGTAAAAATGCCGACTTTTAAAAAGTAGTACTCACCTGTGAATCTAGATTAATCTCACAAGGCGATTATCTGTCCGGAGCTATGTCGGATACAATAGTGTTTCAATGCAGTAATCGATCAAAAATGCATAACTTTGGACAGCCCATCACCTGTGTTTTTATTGTTTGCATTCAAATTCAGTGGCATGCCATCAACAGGAATATCTTGGTTGGGTTGCTCTTAATACTTGGATTGCTCGTGTGATACCCATGTAACATGTCACAGAATATAGGGGATACAGACGCTTCCAAGCTACAGTGTGGCTCGTAAAACAGACGTTATCAGAATAAACATTCCACTCTGCCGTTTTAAAAATCGTTGAATAAGATTAGAGAATAAACAGCAGGATTCATAATTGAATGAAGGCCCTCTGAACTCCTGATCCTCCTATCAGACCATAAAAAGATCTACTGAGAGAGAAAGAAAGATCTTTTCTCTCACAACTCTAAATTGATTATGTTAGCTCTAATAACAAAATGCCAGTTTAGGAAATACCCTAGCACATGGAAATGGATAGAACACACGTAAACGAGAAATGTTAGCATGCAGAAGAATAAAAAGACATAGAAATAGGTGAATATGACCTAAAATCATTAAAAGTATTTTCTAAATAAATACCTCTCAATAATATTAAAATGGACTTTATTATATAATAACAAAATATTGCTAAAATAGAAAGACAAGAGATATACTTCTCCTTATTCTTCCCATTTAGTAAAACCTAGGATATTGTATACAAAACAAACATAAGGAGACTCGAAAATATGAAAAGAAGAAAGCACACTGGCTGAAAACCTTGGCCATGTAGTGCTTTAAAAGAACTATATGGCCGGGCGCGGTGGCTCACGCCTGTAATCCCAGCACTTTGGGAGGCCGAGGCGGGCGGATCACGAGGTCAGGAGATCGAGACCATCCTGGCCAACACAGTGAAACCCTGTCTCTACTAAAAAATACAAAACAAAATTAGCCGGGCGAGGTGGCGGGCGCCTGTAATCCCAGCTACTCGGGAGGCTGAGGCAGGAGAATGGCGTGAACCCAGGAGGGGGAGCTTGCAGTGAGCCAAGATTGCACCACTGCACTCCAGCCTAGGCGACAGAGTGAGATTCCATCTCAAAAATAAAAAATAAAAATAAATAAAAATAAAAAAAAGAACTATATGACTGTGTGTTCCCTGTTTTTGTTTCATTTTGTTTTATTTGGCTCATATATCCCAGAAACAGATAAAGAAACCAGCAACCTGGAAATCCTAACCAAAGACTGCTCTCTCTTTCCAAAGGGCCAAGGGTACAGCCTCGGCAGACAGAAGACTTTGGGCAATAACCATGCTACTCCAGCCAAATATGGTGAGAGAGACTGTTCCTCGCCTCCACAGCCACCAGAGCCCCTTACAGGGCATGTCTCATCCCCATAGGTTGGTGTTAGAGAGGGCCACGTAAGGAGACACGCTTCCACTGCCACAGGGCGAAAGCCTCAACTTCTACCCCCACTTAGGAGTAATGAGGAGCCCACCCTGCCTCCCCGCTGGGCGTGTCCAGGGAGGCCAGGTGGTGAGCAGACACCAGAAATTCCTAGTCACCCCAGATGGAGTGGTCTCAGTGGAAGCCTAGAGGTGATCCAGAACCTGCATCTCTGTCACGCAGTAACGCAGAGCCTCTTCCCCAGTGGCCAGGTGAGGGACCTGGAATTACAACCGTAACTGGGAGTAACTCTTCCTCCTTTGCTGCCAGAGCAGTTTCAGGGGAAATCCAGACAAAACGGAAGGTGGAAATAAGATCTGGCGTCTTATTACATAATACTCAAAATGGACTACACCTAGGTATGTCATAAATGAACCAGAGTCAACGAGAAAAATCTTGAAAGAAGCCCAAGGCTAAAAAAACACCTTACATTTAGAGGAACAAGAATAAGAGTGACAGTGGAGTTCTCATAGAAACAAGGAACACAAGAGGATAATGGAATGAAATGTTTAAAATGTTAAAAGAAGAAAAGCACCAATCAAAACTCTATATCCAATGAAATTATCATTCAAAAGTAAAAAACAAAACCAAAAGCTTGTTTGAATAGACAAAACATAGGAATGCAATACCAGCAGACCTGTCCTTCAAAAAATGATAAATTATATTTTTTGAGGAAAGAAAAATGATGTAGGTCAGAAGTGGGAATTTACCTAAAGGAAGGATGTTGGAGAATGAATAAAAAAGGTAATTTTTTTATTTTTGTTATTCTTAACTGGTCTAAAAAAAATAACTTTTAAAGTGATAATAACACAAATCCACTAAATGAATCTATATAGTGTATGGTTAAGTGAAATGAATGGCAGTAATGCCACTGGGGTTGTGGGAAGGAGAAATAGGGAATACTCTCTTAGAAGGCACTGCCCGGGCCGGGCGCGGTGGCTCAAGCCTGTAATCCCAGCACTTTGGGAGGCCGAGACGGGCGGATCACAAGGTCAGGAGATCGAGACCATCCTGGCTAACATGGTGAAACCCCGTCTCTACTAAAAATACAAAAAACTAGCCGGGTGAGGTGGCGGCGCCTGTAGTCCCAGCTACTCGGGAGGCTGAGGCAGGAGAATGGCGGGAACCCGAGAGGCGGAGCTTGCAGTGAGCTGAGATCCGGCCACTGCACTCCAGCCTGGGCGACAGAGCAGACTCCGTCTCAAAAAAAAAAAAAACAAAAACAAAAAAAAAAAAAAAAAAAGGGCACTGCACTGCATATAAAGAGGAATCGTCTATTTAAAGGTGGACATAGATCTGGTTAAAATGTAGAATATGGACTATAGGGAAATGACTACAAAAATGTGCAAAAGAAGTATAATTGATATGTGAAGATGGAAGACCAGAGGAAATAATAAAATATTCTGTCAAATCCCGAGGAGGCAGATAATAAGCCTCTGTTAAAGGTAGAAAGCAGAAACAAATATGGGTAATAGTAGCCCAAATATATTCATAATTACTTTAAAAGTGAAAAGACAGAGATTGTCAGAATGGATAAAAAATAAAATATAGGTCTAAATGTAAAGTACAAAAGTGCAAACTTTCTTAAAGAAAACAGGACAAATATATCATATCTTGGGTTCAGTAATGATTTTTAAATACGAAAACAATAGCTCAAGCCAAGAAAGAAAGAATAAGCTAATCTTATAAACTAAATTATAACTTTGTTATAATTTTGAGCTAATTATAATATAATTTCTGCTTTGAAAAAGATACTGTTAACTGAATATAAAGATAAACTACAAGCTTAGAGAAAATGTTTTCACAACACATATATGTAAAAAACTTGTATCTAAAGACATCAAACAAGACATCTCATTGCTGTCTCAACAATAAGACATCAAACAAGCCAATTATAAAACTGGCCAAATCTATGCACAGACTTTTCACCAAATAAGATATACAGATAGAAAATGAGCATATGAAAAGATATTCCCTGTCCTTTTCACTATGGAATTGCAAAATAAAGCCATGAGGTACCCATCTGCACCTACTAGAATGGCTAAAATCTAATAACTGCCATTACCAATTACTGGCAAGGACACAGAGCAAATAGAAATGGACTAAAATTGTATACATCATAATAAACACATATTTAGCTTAATAGAGATACAGATGCTGACAGAAATATTTACAGACATGTGTAGATATTAACATGAGTTAGTGTACACATATATATCCCCTTGATCTTTAAACTGAGAAGCCCTGGGAATAGCAGTGAATGACATCCTAGCAGCAGGAAATAAACGTAAAACTCAGATCTTTACCAATAAAAAGAGCCATAGCATGTTGGAGAAGTGAATGATTTTAAAACTTGTTAAGAAAATATACAAGAGGAACCTGGACCATTTTACTATAATAGAAAGTAAGAAAGTGCTCAACACACATACACACACACACACACACACACACACACAAAATGGGAATTATGTCAAGGAATACAAGAGTTAACTGAGAAAGCATCCTATAGCCAAAGGTAGAACAATCTGAGCAACAAAATAAATAAAATAGCTTTGGATTATAACCAAAAGTATAAAGTGAATTAACATGAATCCATGAAGATATAAAAATAATCGAATAAAGTAAATAGATATGGAAGAATAGGCAAATCTTCTGTGCAAAATAAATCCAAATTCATACAGCTATTTCGCCCTTAATGAGGTGGATCATAGCTCCCCTCTCCATATACGTGGGATATCTATAGTGACTTTTTTCCAACGAGTGCACTGTAAAAAGGGAGAAGAGAAGAGAAACTTTACTGTGCAGAAACCTGAGAAACACTACCTCAGGCCAAGTAAATAAGTTTAGTGTTGACAGGGTTAAGTCATTTGATAACAAACACCCTTCATATGATGTGAACAGAATGGCATTCCACTTCTGTCTTCCTCTCAAAAACACATTAATACAGTTTAATCATGAGAATAACGTAAGAGAGACCCCAACTCGGAACCTTCTAAAACACGTTCATAGGGATACTTTCCTAATCTCTGGAAGTTGTCATGATTATTAAAATATTTTAAAACAATTCATTAAAAAGTTTAAAATATGTAGACATAAATTAATAATCTAAAATCCTGTTTCAGAAACCTAGAAAAGAAAGAGCAATATAAACCTAAAGCAGAGAAAAAAGAAAATCATAAAACATCAGAAATCAATTAAAATGAAGACAGAGAAACAAAAGATAAAATCAATGGTCCAAAGAACAATTTCCCCGAAAATATCAATAAAATTGACAAGCTTACATCAGTATTAACAAAAAAGAAAACAAAAGGAAGAGACGTCACCAATAATAAGAATGGAACAGGGGAATCATTACAGACCTTGCAGATATCAAGATGATTATAAGGAAAATCTATGAAAAAGTCTACACACATACATTTGACAAATAGATAAAAATTGAAAAAGTTCTTTAAAATTGAAAAATTTCTCAAAAAACACCCTCTACCGCATCTCACTCAATATGAAATATATCCTTTAACTATTCAGGAAGTATAATTCATCATCTTAAAATTTTCTGAAAACAAAATATACAGATGCTGATAATTTTACTGGAAAATTTTATCAAACATTTAAACAAAAATTAACATCACTTCTACACAATTTCCTCTAAAAAAATATCAGAGGAGGGAATACTTCCTATTTCATTTTATCATGACTGAATTTAAGTCAGTATTACCCTGATACCAGAACCAAAGAAAGTACATAAAATGAAAAAAAAGAAAGAAACCACAAAACAATATCCCTTGTGAACAGAAATGTAAAAATTACTATAAAATATTAACAAATAGCACTTATCAATATATACATAAAGTAATTTTACACATCAGCCACTGTAGTTTATTTCAGCATTGCAAGGCTGGCTCAAAAATTGAAAGTCAATGTGATTTACCTTTAACAGTTGAGAAAAGAAAAATTACAAGATCATATCAATTGATGCAGAAAAATTAGTTGACAAAATTCAACATTCATTGAAGACAAAAACTCTTGGCAATTCTAGGAATTAAGGAATATTGATAAATGTCATCTACAAATAGTAAAGTTTTAATTGTAAAGGATATCCACAAAAAAAAAAAAAAAAACTTGCAGCTAACTTCACACTTCATCAGGAAAGACTAAATGTTTTCTGTTAAGAGCAGAAAAAAGTAAAAATGAATGCCTTTTCTTACTGCTTTTATTTAATACTCTAATTCAACTTAATACTGGAGGTTATAGCCAGAAAAAAAAAAAAATACCTGAAAAGAAAGTTTAAAAACATACTGAGGAAAAAGTAAGAAATAAAATGTCCCTAATTGCAGATGACATGTTTGTCTATGTAGAAAATTTCAAGGAATCTTTTTAAAAAGCCCAAAAATGAGTAGGATAAGCAAGATCAGCATGCAAAAATTATTCACATGTCTTAGTCCATTTGGTGTTGCTATAAAGGAATACCTGAGGCTGGATAATTTATAAGAAAGGAAGTTTATTTGGCTCACAATTCTACAGGCTGTATAAGAAGCATGGGTGTAGCATCTGCTTCTGGTGAGGACTTTAGGCTGCTTCCACTCATGACAGAAGGTAAATGGGAGTTTGCATGTGCAGAGATCACACAACACAATATATTCATTAGAGAAGCTAATTCCATAGCTAGAGTGCAGGAAATTGAGATTTAAAAATCAAACTAAAGTAGCCATCCCTACCATCTCTCTCTCTCTCTCTCAATCTCTCTCTCTCTCTCTCTCTCACACACACACACACACACACACACACACACAAACTGCAATGAGTTATTGCTACACACCTATCAGAATGGCCAAAATAAAATAGAGTGAAGCACCAAATGCTGGTGATGATATGGGGGAACTGAACGACTCCTAACACTGCTGATGGGAGTGTTAAATGCTACAGCTACTATGGAAAACATTTTGGCAGTTTCTAAAATAAACAAGCATGCAACCATCATTATTCCAAAATAAACTACAATACAACCTGGAAATTGTCCTCCTTGGCGTTTATTTTACAAAAATGAAAACATGCACAATACAGTCAAGTTGAATTATTCTATAAAGCAAGTATTTATTGGTCAAAATTGTAAGATATATATCAGGACTCTGCAGAATATACAACATACTTTATATCCTGATATGAAAAGATCAGATCCACAAATCAAATTAGCTAGGCACAGTGGGGTTGTGCCTGTAGTCCCAGCTCCCGCAGGAAGCAGAGGTGGAATGACCACTGGAGCCCTGGAGGGCCAGGCTGCTGTAAGCTGTGATCATGCCACTGCACTCCAACCTGTACAACAGAGCGAGATCCCATCTCAAAAAATGAAAGAAAAATAAAGATCTACAAATCATGTTACAGAAGTAACACAAATTTAAAGTAATATCCTTTTACAAATGATACAAGAGAAGCGTTCTTCTACTTTATTAAGGAGGAATTTTTCTCAATATTTTGAAGTGTGAAACCATCTAGGGTCTTATAAATCCTTAAAAAATAATTTTTGAATGTAAGAGCACTTATAACAAAAATATTTTCATTATCTAAATAATCCTATTTGAATTTACTCCATCATGGTTACAAGATCAATCAGAAAACAAAACAAATACAAAAAAGAGCTCAATATTTAGGTAGATAGCAATCCTTTTCCAAAAACGTAAAGCTAAAATGTACACACTTAGTGATAATTATATTAGAGAGAACATATAATAAGTGCTTATTACTTGTCAGGCGCTGTGCTAAAAATCTTATCTCCTCTCAATATATTCATTAGACAAGCAAATTCCATAGCTAGAGTGCAGGAAATTGAGATTTAAAAATCAAACTAAAGTAGCCACTCCTACCATCTCTCTCTCTCTCTCTCTCTCTCTCTCTCTCACACACACACACACACACAAACAAGCATGATTCTATACACACACACACACACAAATTAGGACCTTTTTCTCCTTAAATCCCAGCAATGATTGTCGCTACAGATATCATAAACAGCAGGAACATACGCTCAAATAGTGCCCTGAAGGCGACCTTGCATGCTCTGAAAGGCATAGTCTTATGGTAGATCTAATTCCAATGCTTTTTAAAAGTTAGGAATTAAAACAAAAAATTAGTTGTTTTTACCAAGCTAGCAAAATTGAGAGGGAAAACGCAAAATACTGTATTATTTTATGTCTCGATTTTATAACTAGAAACCCAAAGAAAATCATCTAAAACTTTATAAATGGAAAAAGAAGGTTAAAAGGTGACTAGTTATAAAATTAATAGACAAAATCAATAGTAAAAATAAAATAACCATTTAAAATATCATGGAATTAAATTATCAAAGGACAAAAATTTTTAAAAACTCACAAGCCTATAATAATAGCTAAATTTATTGAGCATTCTTATTGCAAGGAAGTAGTCTGTGTTACATTAACTTATACAAATACAACTGTAAAACAAAACGTCTTTAAATCAAAATATATGTCGTAAAATGTTAAAGCATAACTTGCTCTTCGAGCTTATGGAATGATCCTAACAATTATTTCTTAATTCTTCTTAACATTCAGTGGGATAACAATTTAACTAAATAGTGTTTGTTTGATTTGTTTTGCTAGGAGATATTAAATTAATTTGGTTTTCTGGGGGAAAAAACCAAAAAAGAAACGACCAAAAAATAGGACATTTTGAGTAATAGGAATACTTTTTTGTTTTCCTGGCTACATTTGATCTTTTAAAGGTAGAGAAAATTTTAAAAGCTGGTATCTACAGGGGTATGTACAGGGGAATACAAATGTAGATCAATGTGTTATAGTAAAGTAATGAAAGATATATGGAAATAGTTTCCATTATTAATTGTTATAGGACACACCACTTTCAAATTTCAGATAACAAATCTGCAGTTTGGGCAGCGCTCCAAAGAGGCAGCTTGTCCGGGATCCTCTTTGGTGTCAGCTCCAACGACTAGGGCCCTGGAGGCGTCTGAAGGCACCATTGCCTATCTGAACCCCAGATTGGGAAGACTCAAACTGCTGAGGCCTAAGACTCCTGGCTCCCATCAGGTATCTCTTTCAGTTTATTTATGATCTCTTTTCTCATTGGCGGTTTTGGGATAACTGGACTTAATTTACAGGTTCTGGACTCCCAATGTGCATTTCCCAAGAAAGACGGTGACAAGGGAGAAGACTCTTACAGACCAGCCTTGGAAGTCACATAGCATCACTCTCATTATAGTCTGTCAGTCCAGCTGGATACAAAGGTCTGCTCCAGTTCAAGGGAAGGGAACAGACCTGTCTTTCACTGGGGCGGTGTCAAAGTTGCGGAAGAAAGAAGGGCAGTGAGTAGGGAGGACATCGGTGTGGTCGCCATTGGAAAATATAATTGAGAACAGAAATGTGTTCCAGACTACAGGTGGCATTTCACATTAGTGCAGAAAAGTGGGTATTTAATAACGGATGTTCTTTGGGTTTCTGGTTTTAAAATTGAGACATACAAAATAATAAAGTATTTTCTGTTTTCCTTATCAATTATGCTACCTTGGTAAAAACAACCAATCTTTTTTTTAATTGTCACTTTTAAAAAGCATTGGAATAAGATCTACCATAAGGCTATGCCTTTCAGAGCATGCAAGGCCACCTTAAGGGCACTATTTGAGCATATGTTCCTGCTGTTTATGATATCTGTAGTGACAATGATTGCTGGGATTTAAGGAGAAAAAGGTCCTAATTTGTGTGTGTGTATGTGTGTATAGAATCATGCTTGTTTGTATGTGTGTGTGTCTGTGTGTGTATGTGTGTTTATGATGGTAGGAATGGCTGCTTTAGCTTGATTTTTTAAATATAACAACAGAAAAAATAATACTTTTATATAACAACAGAAAAACTATTAAAGCTTTTTTATATAAATAATCATAAATTAGACAAGTTCATTTTACAGTGGAATAATGCTAATACCAATCAAATATTAAATGAATTAAATGAAATAAAACCTTCAAAACACAAGAAGTAACTTGGATAAATTTATTTCTAATTCTGAACTGTTAAAGGCTTTCTCAGGAAGACATGGAATTTATAAAGGAACGAATAAAATTCTCCATAGAAATTAAATCTCATGAAAAGAAAATTAAAACTGATATGAAATGAAATAAGACACTAAAAAGTTTGAAAAATATAAGGCAATGGGATTTATAGCTTTAATTTGGAAAAAGTTCAGAGAAAATATTTCTTAAAAAGAAAATATATTGAATACAGACATTAGTAAAGGAAATTAATGATTACAGAAAATAGAAATAAAATAGAAACTCTCAGAAAGTATAAGGAAAGTGCTTAAAACCATTTATAACTTAAGAAGTGCATCTCAGGCCGGGCGCGGTGGCTCAAGCCTGTAATCCCAGCACTTTGGGAGGCCGAGATGGGCGGATCACGAGGTCAGGAGATCGAGACCATCCTGGCTAACACGGTGAAACCCCGTCTCTACTAAGAAATACAAAAACTAGCCGGGCGAGGTGGCGGGCGCCTGTAGTCCCAGCTACTCGGGAGGCTGAGGCCGGAGAATGGCGTGAACCTGGGAGGCGGAGCTTGCAGTGAGCTGAGATCCGGCCACTGCACTCCAGCCTGGGCTACAGAGCGAGACTCCGTCTCAAAAAAAAAAAAAAAAAAAAAAAAGAAGTGCATCTCAAAATCAAAGAATATATTGGGCTAGGAAGATGTTTTTGTATGTATTCTCATATTGCTTAAAGATCAGAAATGATTTTAAGGTGATTGTATATTTTTTGTACATATATCTATGAAACAAATAATTTTCTTTTATGTCCTTTTGCCTAGATGAAATTTTATGCCACAACAATGTAAGACTGACTTTTCCTGCAGCATTGATATACAAATGTAATGCTTATTTAAATACTTGAAAAAGAGGAGATGATTAATATTTATAGTATGCATAATCTGAATATCACATTTCTGTACCTGGACTGAAAATGTTCAGACTGATAAAAAATTAAGCCTATTCCAAACAGCAGGACTCTAGAGGCCAGAACAAGGTTCTGCTCCCTGTGGTAATAAGTGAAAAATACAAGAATAAGGTGGACTTTGCTGAAGAGAATAAAATGCTCTGATTTCAATAGCGAATGTCGATTAACGGTAAGAGCAGATTCCTTGTCAGTTGGGGTTAAAAGCATTTGCTTTATTGATACTCAGAATATCTCCTACTAAAGTGTGTTTTGTTATTCATCTCTATGATATTTACACCCTTGGGCTTAACAGCAAAAATCGATAGATAATGAGAGAGAGGTGGACATGCACTTTACACACACACATCCCTACGGCGAAAAAATTAAACCTGGAATCTACGATCATTGTGGCAAATAGCCAGCTTGTTTCCGTTGTTCATGTTAGTAAGAGAGAATTAATAGCTGAAACCAGGAAAAGTTTTAATGAAATCAGAAAAATACGTCATAATAAACAAGGCATTATAGAATCTTTGCCATTATTAATGTGGTGTTACATGTTAGTATAAAATAAGAAAAACTGTAAAAGGAAGACAAATATTCTTTTCTGTCCTCTAATTTCTACCAGTAGAGACTGATGCTATTCTCTAAGAAAAGAAGTTCAATTGTGACTTTAAAAATGTCTTACAAAGCCCTCCACCGAAGGATGAATAAAGCTATCTGAAAGACTCCAAATTCAGGCTTACTGGCATTAACTCCTTTTTACTCATCATAGTTTTAATTTATAACTTGCTTATCAGTTTTGGAAAAAAAAAACATTTTCTGTAAGTACATTTTAAAATGTGGTTACAAAAGATCATTTTTGATGCCCTCGAACTTGGCTTTTGATATCTTATTCATTTATTATTTCTTTATTTTTTCTTTTTCTACTGGTTGTATTGTTTATTTTTTATTTTTTACATCTGTTTCTTATTTCTTTATGTGGATGTTTGTGTAATCACCTTTAAGTCTTGTCAAATTAAGTCTGGCCAAAAAGCTGCCTCCTTACATATTTTAAGTTCCACCTAAAGGTGTCCCCATACATAGTGAACTTTAATCCACTAGATGTGTGAACACATTTTAACTTTTAAGAAGTAGTGAAGTCTCAGCCAATCACAGCAGCTGAGCTTTGACCAATCACAGGTGACCAACTGTTCATACCTTGTTCAAATAAGGCAAAAGCCAAGCTGTAACCAGCCTAGCTGTTTCTGTCCCTCATTTCCGTTTTCCAAACTTCACTATCCTTTTTCTGTTGATACATGTTACTGACCACGTGGCAGCCCAAGTCACACTGCACCTGTTCTGGTCCTCTGATCTGCCCAATTCACAAATTCTTCTTTGCTTGCTTAAACTCTGTTAATTGTAATTTGCCTAAGTTTTTCTTTCGACATCCTGAATTATTATTTAAATGTATGCACTTGAAGTTTTAAATTTCCATAATATGATATTTTACTGCATCACTGAAGTTTTGTCATGTAACATTGTTACTGCTTTTTGGTTCTGTTTCCTGGAAGAAAGACTTTAGCTCTTTGTCTTGCACATCAGTAAAAAATATTAACCATGCAAGAATCATTCATCCTGATTCACTGAAAACACAGAAAGCCAGGGTTCAGGTAATGCTCATCTATTAAGATGCCTTAATGCAATTTCACATTAAATGCCTTCTGTCAAATGCTGAGTCCCCAGAAGGTTTCAGAAAAACACATTAATCAAACAAAACTAAGGTAATTATTAGATTCAGTGCAGTAAGAGAGAACACTACCTTGACAGAATCTTAATAGTGTTTCAAATTGGGGAAATTTAAAAAAAAAAAAAAAGAAAAGAAAAGAAAATTTATAAGGATTTAGAATTCAGACTGGATGAGTTTAAGGTAGGTCTCTCAAGCCTGGTGTCTGAGTTTGGGCAGACCTTATGTAATATCCTGTAATTTCTATTTTATTTTTTATTGGATCCATGGAATACTTTAAATTATGGTTTTCTTTCAGTGTTCAATTGTAACTTTATCTTTTGTTTATTGATTTCTGGCTCTTTGCATTCTGATCAAAGAACTTATTTGTATGGCACTCATTTTTTGAAATTTATAAGACATTACTTGGGGCCTATCATATATGAATTTTTGTAATGTTTCATAGAAATTCAACTTCTTGAGTTTGGCAGTATGTATTTCTATTTATGTTTGTTCAATTCAATATTTGTGTGTTGTTTAAATCACTTTTGAACTTAGATATGTGTTCTCAACTTTAAAAAGCTTTAATGAAAAATTTGTCAATCTCCTTTTGTAGAATTCATAAATCAAAGTATTTTCATTACTGATATATTTCTAACATTTATACAATTTTCTTGTTTTTTGTTTTCTATCTGGCCTTTTTCAATTAAGTTTAAAATGTCATATTTTCCGCTCTTTCATTTTATTTTCATGTTGTTACTTATAAACTCTACCTTGATTCTTAAAGTGGTTACCTTTGAAATTTTACTATGCATAATTAAATTATTGAAGGCTAAAATTAATCATTATTAATACTCCCTTTTAATATAATACAAGAGTATTAAAATTACCTTATAATTTCTCCAAATGCATTTTGTATTATTATTGTTGCAGCTTCACAAATTAGGCATAGATATTAATGTTTATGGCAGAAAAAATATGTATTGCTTTCACTACATTTATCGCCGCCTTTGTTCACTATCCCCAAAATGTCAAACATTGTATTGGTTTTTTGCCTGGGGGCAGCAGTGCCTCCAAATTCCTTCTTTTAACTAAAGTGGAATATATTTGTAATGTTTTGTTCAATTGAAATATAAAGCATCATTTATCCACTGTTTCTTTTTTTCAATCCCACTTATTTCAATAGTTTTTGCATTGTCATTATTTTCTAAGTAAGAGATTCTTGGAGGAATGTTTTTTTAATATTCAAGAGTTTGATGTATATAAATGCATTTATATGCACATGTTTCTTATTTTCTAGTAGCCATAAGTGTATACTTTCATCTTCTAGAAATTGAATAAAGTTTTATTCTACTTTTTTCCTCTCATAATAAATCTATGACTCATGTTCATTATTCAAAAATGCTTACTCAAAGCATTGCCTTTTACTTTGAATTTCATATTCCATATATATGGGAATAGTTTCATATGTATGCATACATTAAATAAACCTTATGAATTGCAGAGCTTCACATTTCTAAATCATTTTTTTCTACTTATCGATAGATTAATGGCTGGAAATGTGTCCTAATTTATATCAATATCCTTTTCCCTTATTTCTCTCTTACTCTGCAATATTAAAGATACAAGTCTCAATTTGTTCTATTACATTTCCTCTAAGTCATCCATAATCAATTGAATAGACCAAAGTAGATGTTAATCTTCAGTGTCAGCGGGAAAGTTTCCCTGAATCCTGCACAGTGGGTTGTGGTATAACTCAGCCCTCTGAGGTACAACTGCAGGCAAATCCCTTTAAGCAGATCCCATTAATGTTCCCACTATTCCGTAACTGTCACTGTTTCCTCTGTAGCAATCCATTTCTTCTTTCGAAGAAACCCTTTTTCTTAAATCTCACTGCCTGATTTCGTGATACTGATAATTTAGTTCTAAAATAACTCAACCTGCATCTACTCTTTACCCTCATTCGCCCCACCTATAATGTTTCATCCGGAGAGAAGAAGGCATTGCCAACTTCTACTCCTGTCATTTACGAGGGTTGAGAATTTCAGCTTAAATGCATGACTATTGATGCGTGGAACGGAGGTGAGGGAGCCAAACGGGCAGCCCAGTGGAGGGCCTTTTCCACAGGCAGCTCAGTGAGACCTGAGTGGGCCCATGTCCACACAGCAGAACACAGCAGAACCGACAGATCCCAGAAGTGAGACCACTGTGTCCACAGTTTTTGTTCTAAGAAGTACTTGTCAAGAAAGAAATCCTATAAACCAATGATTAACTTTGCCTTTTACTCCAGGAAGTCTCCACCAAACAGTCTTTGAGAAAACGGCTTTCCTGAAAAAAGCTCACTCACCCGGCGCAAGCAGTTGCTGATCAAGGACCCTTCCTGATGAAGACTTGCTTTAAGAACTTCCTATCGCTGCCGGGCGCGGTGGCTCACGCCTGTCATCCCAGCGCTTTGGGAGGCCGAGGCGGGTGGATCACGAGGTCGGGAAATCGAGACCAACCTGGCTAACACGGTGAAACCCCGTCTCTACTAAAAATACAAAAAATTAGCCGGGCGTGGCGGCGGCCCCTGTAGTCCCAGCTACTCGGGAGGCTGAGGCAGGAGAATGGCGGGAACCCGGGAGGCGGAGCTTGCAGTGAGCCAAGATGGCGCCACTCACTCCAGTCAGGGTGGCGGAGGGAGACTCCGTCTCAAAAAACAAAAAAAGAACTTCGTATTGCTGTGTCCACAAATCCCATACTATTCTGGAACATGTTTTCAAGCTCATGCCCCTCATTTGAAAGACCCACTGTCAATTATTTGAATCCGTAACCCTAAAACCATGAGCCTCACAGGTGGTGTTCTCAGTTCCTGCAGAAACGCCAATTAACTCGTCTGCTTGATGCACAGGCTTTCTGGGGCGCTGTAGGGAAGGCTAGTAAAGGAAGCGCTCAGGGGACAATTGTTATGTTTCAGGTGAGGGAATACGTGGGAGAAAGAGGTAGAAAACCTCATTCTTCTGATTTTCAGTTACTATTTTATGAAGACATCTTAATATACTGGGTGATGAAAACTGTAGATATTCTCATTTTAGTTCATTCACCTTAAATTAGGATGAATTCCTTAGAAATTCTAACATCTGATTGTTGGAATAATGTTTGACATTATAATATAATGTCTTTTAAAAATATGTTTGTATGTAGTACAGGAACAAATTGGAAGAGGCTGCCCTAAGCCAGCTCCATACTGAAATAAAAGTAACTAATTCAAAATGTTTCCCTTCTTCTCCAAAAACACAAGATCATAAGTATCTATTTCCTTTTCAGGCCAAATGTGTGGCAGTGAGTGGAACTGATACCAGGTAAAGATCAAAAAAGGGTGCATTGTAGAGTTCAAAATGTGTGTGCCCTCTTTTTGAGTTTAAAATTTCAAACTGTATATGAAGTATGATAATTTGTAATTGGTACAATTCATATGAAAATTTGACTTAATTAATGTTTTCAATTTTGACATTTGTTTTTTAATTCTGAGTTGCTAGTTTTAAAACAAAACAATGAATCAAGAGCATAAAAATTAAATTCCCAGTATGGCCAATCTGGTGCAAGTTCCAAGTTATCACTTGAGCAGAGATTTTGGTTTCATTAAATTCATTAAATAAAATTATTACTTTCTTGATAATTATTTATGTAAACTAATATAGCCTTTGGTTACAGTGATGAATGTTCAAATTTTTTGGTAGATGTAGAAACTATTGCATAAACATTTACATTTTTTTGTATCCTGCAGGAATTTGGAGGAATTTCTAATAATTTAAATGTATTTACAAAACCAGCCACTAGCATTTAGTTATTCTGAATTCTATAATAATTTTAAAGGAGTTGCCCTTGCCAATGTGACAAACCACTGACCTTGTGAAGCTCAACCAATAAATAGGTTAATAAATAAGGCAAAAGTGGAGAAAATTAAAGCAATGCCTATCTTTTGAAATATGTTACACATTTTATAATTATTACTGAAACACTTTTATCATATAGGGCAAAAGATAGTCAAATAATCTGCTTCAGATATTAAGAAGACTAAGTTTGCTATTGTCGTGATTCAAAATCAGACATACTATCATCTAGTGATTTTATTTTTGCCAAGCATGATCGGCCTTACAACTTTTAGTTGTTAGGAATTAGAAAGTTATTTGATATTCCGATGTAACCTTTAAGTATCACATTCTAGAAATTAATAAAATTTTTCACTTGGATTAGAAAGAAACAGCTTGAATGTTTCGAAAGCCCAAAAGGTTTTAATATCAACAGATGGACTGAGCAACATCTTTCAGTGATGGAAATTGATTTATTCTTTGTGCATTTACCTGTTTGTTAATTAGTAGCTTAAATGGTTTCACTTCTTGTAGCTAATGAACTCAAGGGTGTATGTTATTTTGTACAATAATACAGTAGATTGCTTATAATATATTAATTGTTTAAAACAAACATTTGAGAATCATTTTCAAAATGTATTTGCATGGCAATTACTATTCCACTAGATTCCTTCAAATACAAGTATCAGGATGTCTAATGAAGCAGTCATTAAAATATTTTTATCTTAAAATTACCTCAATACCAATGAACAACCTTTTAATGTATTTAGTAGAGTCATGTCAGTTTTACGGGACTGAATGATTAAATAATTGAATATTTACAGAAGAAGGCTTCAGCTTTTAGTGAGGCAACATTCACTCTGTGGCAATTAATATAGGCATTGCAACATTAAGCAAGAAATGTTTAAGTAGGGAAACATCCTAAATAGTTTTAGTTAGGTATAGATGAAGGAATTTTAATGAAGTGGCAATGTCATTGTCCCGATAAATTTCTTCTACAATAAAATTGATTTTTTCATCTTGAAAATTATTCAGAAATCAACTTGTCTAATAATGATAATAAACATAATATACTATTAGTAATAATAATGGTAACATTGATTAAGTGATTCCTATGTACCATTTACTATTCTACCTTCTTTTCATTTAATCTTCTCAATAAGACTATCAGGTAAGTATTATTTTTCCCCACTTTATAGAAGAAGAAACTAGATATTCACACAGTATGTGAATATCTCACCCACATCAAAAGCCTATGGAATTCCAATCAGGGCCGACAATATATTATTCAGAGCTGCACTATATTATTTTCTTATCAATATCCACTTTGTTGATCATCCCTGAATTATGCCAAACAGACAGCCAACATGATAAAGAATGTTTTCAAAGAAGCAAAGCTTCACAGAATCCAATCATGATGAGAATTTGTAGAGAGCCTTGAGCAAGCCTAAGCATAAAGTTAGCTTTAGGACTGTACATTAAAGAACAGAGTCAATCCAAGCAGAGATGGAATTGGGCAACAGCGTGGGAGTGTGGTTACAGAATGTGCACAGGCATAGCAGAGAGAAGAGGAATCTGAAGCTAATGAATGCAGAGACTTGGTCATATAGGATCACAGTTCTGACTAGACCCCTCTTAAGAGAGAGCTAGCACTACTTCAGAATCTTAATCTACATCTTTTATAACAGACATATATTTATGTCACAGTTAATGTAAAGCAAAATGCAAATACCTTTTTTTTTTTTTTTTGTCTTCTTTTGGGGGCAGGGTCTCGCTTTGTGGCCCAGAATGGAATGCAGCAGCATGATCTCGGCTCACTGTAGCCTCCAACTTCCTGGGCTCAGAGGATCCTCCCACCTCAGGCTCCTGAGTAACTAGGGATACAGACGTGCATCACTGCACCAGGCTAATGTTTGTGGGTTTTTTGTTTGTTTGTTTGTTTTTTTAATAGAGATGGGGTTTCTCCGTGTTGTCTAGGCTGGACTTGAGCTCCTGGGCACAAGGGATCCTCTTGCATTGGCCTTTCAAAGTGCTGGGATTACAGGGGTGAGTCAGCATGTCCTGCCTGGATATGCTTTTTATTTTATTGTGGAGATTTATTCATTCTTAACAGACCCTTCAGTGGTCTCTAGAAAACTTACGACTACAGAACATGTCTAGTGTTTGTTATAGATCCACACCTGCTACTAGGGAAGCACATGAGCTGAATATGAGCAAAACGCATGACCCACTCACTGTTCTGCACAGATTCTATAATAATGCTGACACAATTATAATTATAATCAAGACTCTGATGTTCAGAAAAGGCAAGGTAATTATGCTACATGTTATACTAAAGATCAGCTTTTAAAAGTTTTCATGCAAGGGATTTCAATGATACAGTCTCTAGAGGTAAGCATCCTGAGGCATAAATCAAAGCAGAAAAATTTAGATAATACGTCTAGGCTAGGGTAAGATAAAATGGACAACAGCCATCATATTGGCCATCTTTTCTCCACTTTTTCCATAAATGTTGGATGATTTTTCAACCCATAAAGTAATCAATCATAGAGTTTGTACATACAGAAATGCAATAGGAAAAAATCAGTCTTGGGATCCAAAAGTTACAGATATGTACATCTATCTATATTTTGATCAATTGATCAACTGGTTAGTCTATTCATCTATCAGTCTATCTATTATCTGAAGTATATATATATATATATATATGTATAGAGAGGGGGTAGTGGTATATAGATAGATGAATGTATGCTAATGCTCAAATTTATTATGTGGGTTTATACCCATAAACATAAATAATCAGCAGAAGAGTATGTATGTACCTGTGTGTGTGCATATGTGTGGGTATGGATGTACATAACTCAATACAGGGTATAAGTATTTGAAAGTAAGTTGCAGACATAATCATAGTTAACCTATATGAACTTTAGCATACATCTCCTATAAAAATAAATAAAAAGTAACTTTAGCACTTTTTATTGTTCCACAATGAAGAGCAAGATTTTCCAACACTTGAAATGACCTCAGGGAAGGGACTGTGTGGCACTTGGCAGTATGACTCAAAGGAGTAAATAAAAAGACTACAAATTACTGGTTGTATATAGTAATTTAAGGGAAATTTTTAAACAAACCCAGAGAAATGAATCTTTTAAAATGGTTGTGAATCATGAACTGTTAAAATAGAAACAAAAATATTGCAATAGTTCAAAATGTTAATTTAATAGCTCATCCTGTTTAACTGTCTTTATAGGAACATCTCACACTGGATTGTTTCCATTATTTTCAGCAATACAGTTTCTAAATTTGAGTTTTCCAAATTAATGATACATAAGTTCTGAATGCTTCTGAAATGTATCAAATAGAATGTAAATTGTGGACACTAAAGTGATTCATATGTATTTAACAACAAAATGTATACAACAAAACACAAACAAATGTCATTAATTAGAACTGTCAATTTACATCTTTGTTCTTGCAGTAATGTTTAAATTAAAGTTTAATGATTTTTGAACAAATAATGCAGTCCAATAGTACAAAATTTATACAGAAATCTCACATTCTTCTGTGGCTTTTGACCAATTATCTTTTCAGTGGCAACCCCTCTTGGGTTTCTTCATATTCTATGTGTACACAAATCTAAACATATTTGTGTGAAGATGTACACACCCACACTTGTCATTTTTTCCACAAATTATAGCAAAGCCAACTGTAATTATTTGTTTTCTTACTTGTTCAATTGTCAGTATGTCTTGGAATTTCTATGGGACTATATGCACAGAGCTACCTTATAATTTTTAACAGCTGCATGGTATTCCATTTTATGGAAGTATTACAGTTAATTTGCCCAATGCTTTTTACTAAGTATTTAAATATTTATGTAATTCCTAACCTTTTAATACTTTAAAAAGAGCTGCAAGAAATACCCTGAGAACAAATTCTTAGCATTTGCATTTTTAATGGTAACAAAACTTTCCACATTGCCTTTCCATAGAAGCGTTGTTATATTATCTTCTCACCAGAAGAATGTAAATCTCCTTGCCAACAGTTTTTTATATATTATGTTTTTTTCTTCAAACAACTGTTAAAATTACTACATTCATATTAATTAGCTTTCGTCAAAGGTTATTAAAATCATACCAGAAGTTATTTGACTATTTATTTGGTGCTAGGCACTCTGGTAGGTACTGCAAACAGTACTGATTCCCTTGGTTAACCAAACATTGCTGTTATATTGCTGTTATATGAAGACTAATAGAAAGGGATGTGTTTGTATTGTGATTGACCCCAGTTATTATTCATTGTCCGATGACAACAGTGAAACTGTGCAATAGAAGAGGGTGGAGACGAAAGAGTCTCAAAATGAACGCCTCCTAATACAAGAGCTTTTTTACGAGTGAAATGGATAGAGCTCAAACTCCCCAATATTAATTTTCCTCCCTTCCAGCAAGAATAGAAGGGCCAGGTTTGTTTTCCCCATTCTTTTGTGACCCCTGGAGAGATCTCTTGGGAAATCATGCAAAGCTTCCTGAAAGGTTTGAAATGAATCTCTGTCACTACCAAGCAATTTTCTTGTACAAACAAAAACTCTTTTCTCCCTGAGGTCTACCCTACCATTTGATAGTAAAGCTGCGATATCTCAGCGCTCATTTCTGTGGCAGCAATGTTGCCAGCTGGTCTTACGACAGGGCTACAAGGCTTTATATTTCTCAATATATGTCATGTTCCTGATAGCTTGACAATAAGCAAACACTATTTTTTAAATTACTGAACACCATCTCTGAAACAATGTATAATACTGAATTTTACTCTGTACATAATCTGCAAGCACAGTTAATTTTAAAAACATCACAGGAAATAACGTATACCTTGTCATATCTGTAACTGCCATTACTTGAAAAAAACTTGTCAACATCACAGAGTGAGCATCACAGCCTTGCGTGTGGATTGGTGACTTGAGAGACTGGGGAGAGTAATTAAACAGTAAAAACAAACACAGGTTCACTCTACAGCCAATCAGCAAGTTATCTTCCACAGCACAGAATATGAACTATATAATGGCACTGACATTTTTCTGTTTTATGCATACACACACCACCAAGTGGTTGGGACTTAATACGTCCTTGTTGAATCCATAAATCAATAGTGAAAACAAAGAAATCCTCTAGCAAACAACAGTCTAGACTAGGGGACAATTTTCTCACCCTTGATTACCAATCTTAATTTTATAATAAAAACAAAAAGACATATACACATATTCTGAGATTAACTTTTCTGTTCAATTTTAACTCATTATTTATGCTAATGGAAATAAAAAGATGACTTCCCTAATTACCATTTATTTAAATATATTTTTGTGGGGAAGTCCCATGTTTCCACATTGTGCTTCCCTTTGGCTCATCTTTGCTCCTAAATCTTGAAGGAAAGGTGCAGACTCAACTTTGGACCCTGTGGTAACCAAAATAATTGTCTAGCTCTCACATTTCTACTGTGATATAAAGCAATTCTGTGCCTTGATCACTTCTCTCAGGAAGAAGTTAGGGACAAGTCCTAATGATGTGGGTTTGCATACTTTTATTCAGTAGGTTACTTTTATTTTTAAGTAGGACATTGGTGACTGTAATTTAACAACAGAGATTCATATGGAAGATTAACGTAAAGTAAAATGAAAATCAAAGTAGATCTGTTCTTTGACTAAAGAATAGTTGGGAGAAAAAAAAAAACCCTCACACAATAAGTGCACCTGAGTCTGGAAATAAGAATAACATGCTCTGAAATTTAAGAGTAATAATAATAATTTCATCACATTAAACAACAATAACAACGTATTTTAGAATGTGTTCTTCTCTTCTCCTGCATTCATTACAACAGTCTCCTATTAATATCACTGTATTTACTACATAACATTTTTCACTTTCTCTCACCTATGTATGTCAGCAGTCAGAAGACGGTTCCTACTCAGTTGCAGATCTCACAGAGAAGGGCAAATTTGCGCTTTTACATTTATGAAAGTGCAGGTGATCCTCAGCATTTGTGGACTCAGTGTCTGTGAATTTAACCTACTTACAAAAATTTATCTGTAGTCCAAACAATAGCCACGTCACTTCCACAGTCATTCCGGACACGTGCAGGACGGTGGAGGATTTGAGGGTCTGATGCCACGACCCGAGCGGAGGTTGAGTTGGAGAATCCTCTGCTTTCCTGTTTGAGCTCTCAGCCTGCTGCCCAACAGATATCCTCTTCACAGCATATTTAGTCCCGGGATCTCCACAACTTGGTACTTTTGGTTGGTGATTTCACAGTTTAGCAGGACTCCCAAGCACAGTGCTGAAGTGTTGTCCAGAGTTCTTATGCTGCAATGTGCCGGAGGGAAAAAATACCTGTGCTCCATCAGCTTGCTACTGGCATGAGTTATATAGAAGGGCTGCCTGTTATTTCAGTGTTAAAGAATCAAACACATATATGCTTTACAGTATTTATTATTGCCCGGGCAAGGTGGCTCATGCCTGTAATCCCAGCACTTTGGGAAGCCAAGGCGGGCGGATCACAAGGTCAGGAGATCGAGAACATCTTGGCCAACATCATGAAACCCCGTCTCTACTAAAATTAAAAAATCAGCCGGGCATGGTGGCGGGCGCCTGTAGTCCCAGCTACCTGGGAGGTTGAGGCAGGAGAATCGCTTGAACCCGGGAGGCGGAGCTTGCAGCGAGCTGAGATTGTGCCACTACACTCCAGCCTGGGCGACAGAGCGAGACTCTGCCTCAAAAAAAAAAAAAAAGAGAAGAAAGAAAAAGAAAAGAAAAGAAATTGTTATTTATCTATACTTAAATAACTGGTCAACTATTATAGAATGTACACATAAATCAAGGATTTATAAGAAAAAGGCATTCACGTGAGTAGAATAAAGTGCAAGGACTTTATCAGACCTTTCACAGACGAGGAAGTCCAAATGGTCAATAATTATGTAATAGAACAATGTGCTCAACCTTGTTACTAATCAAATACACGCCCATAAAATAGAATTGCTTATTCAAATCCCTCGTTATGCTTTACTGCTTAATTTGGTTGCTGGTTACACCACCACTTTATTTTTAAAATATTGATAAATAAGCACCAATACATATTCTACACATTCTTCTAAAAATATAATATATTTCACAGTACAAAATATTTTTAAAAGTCAGGGACAGAAACTTTATTTAGAAAAGCATTTTATGTGGGAAGTTTAATTTCATTAATGCTATATTCCATATAAACTAGTAAGTATGCAACTTGCCACCTAACATTCAAAATTCCATGGCATGAAACCAAACCCAAAACAAAAACAACAAAATATTAGAACTTGATTCCAATATGCACACAGAAACATTGAGAATTATACCAGTAAGAGAAAGAAAAAGTAATAAAATTGTCCCATATACTTAAAGCATATGTATCAGTAGATGTACTGATACACACGTGGTTTTAAAAGTAAAATAATAAAGATTATTTCTGATAAAAAGCAAAGATCTCCAGTCCTAATATTTAACACTTGCTCTGTTCGCACCAGTTGCACATTATTTTTCTAACTATTTTTGTTTTGAACATATGTTATAAATGTCTCCAACTCTATTTCCTGAGTTTTTTTCTCCGTGTTTTTCATCACCACCAGCCCATGATCTGTTGACAGATTCGACTCACTGTCCCTTCACCTCCACCACTCTACTTGTCATTGTCATCACCAGATTTATTCTCTCCATCAGTTTCATTTTAAGCTAAATGATACAGCATTCATCAGCTGTAAGTGCTGCTTCTTTATGACCCCTTTATAAGTTAGGGGTATTAGTGTTCCTTTTTTGTTTTTTCTTTTACTTATTCCTAATTCCACTTAGATGGGTCAGTTTTTCTTGAATCCCTGGTCTCCTCTGTTCTTTATTTAATATCAAGAAATGTGTGGGAGCAAAATCTGTGCATCTTTATATGTTAAATATAAAGTTTTACTTATTCATTGAACTTGATAAAGATATGCATATGCTTTTTAAATATTTTATTTGCCTATCTTATTGAGATTTCAGATTACCTTTAAAAATAATAAAAAGAGGAAGAAAGTAGGAAACTCTTACCCAAATAAAATCAATTGAATCTGAGGTCCGTTACCAGCACATAGGTATATAATGACCCATGGACGTCAAAGCAGAGAGAGTAGGAATGGCACATCCCTCTTTTACATCAGAGTTGCATCATTGTATTATTCTTTAACATCAGTCATACAGTAGTGTGGCAACCGGCTAAGTGAAAAGTGGAGACTACGATTTGTAGAGGAAGTTAGAAATAAAGCCTAGCAGTCTGAAGGAGGTATTACTTTACTTCTTATGTCTGTTTTCTTTGCTTGAATTACAGACAGCACTTGTCTATGAATGATGTGTGATTACTATATATGCTTATTTGTTTGTTCATTTTGTGCTTTCTTTCTTCTTTCTTTTTCTTAACGACAAGGTCTCATTCTGTCACCCAGGCTGGAATGCAGCGGTGCGATCATAGCTCACTGCAACTTCAAACTCCTGGGTTCAAGCAATCCTCCTAGCTTTGCTTCCTGAGCAGCTGGGACTACAGGTGTGTGCCACAGCATCTGATTAATTTTTAACTTTTTTGTGGAGATGGGAGTCTCGCTATACTGTTCAGCAAGGTCTTGAACTCTTACCCTTAAATGATCCTCTTGCCTTGGACTCCCAAAGTTGTTGGGATTACAGACGTCAGCCACTATGTTTGGCCTGCAGATATTTCTTAAATAAAATGAAAGTTGCAGAGTGTAGAATTGGTGGACAAATGAACTAACTGCTGAATATCTAAGTCCTCAATAAGCACGAAGGAAGAATAAAGAGAAAGGGAAGAAAGGGAGGAAGAAAGCAGAGAAAAAGAGAGTGAAAGGAAGAAAGGCAGAAAGAAAAGAGGAAGGAAGGCATGCCAATACCCAGGACAATAGCAGGCAACACGGCGGATGGGGGGTTTCCCGTACAAATCAGCTCCACCCTGTACAAGTCTGTGAGTGATTCATTACAGAATTGTAGAAAATAATGTGCAAAGACAAGGATATTTAGTGGTGCTCAGCCTTGAATGCACCTTAGACTCTCCCAAGGAGGTCTGGCCCTACCTCTATCAATTAAATCAATCTTTGGGTGTCAGGCTCAGCAACTGGTATTTTTTAAGAGGCCTCAAATTGATTCTAATTTCTGACAAGCTAAAGAACTGCTGTAGTAGGATAGCTTTAAAAAAATCACACAGATTGAAAGGAGAAATATCTTCATTATTTACATTTAGATGATCATACTATTGAGACAATAATACTTTTAATATTAGGAGAGAATTAATTGAAGCCATTAAAAATTGAGGAAAAAAACCTAGAATGAGTCAGTGAAAGAAAAAATTAAAAATGCAAATTAAAGGAAATTGAGAAAAGTAAATGTCACTGTCAAAATATGAGAGTAGTCTACAAAAATCTGAATGCAGATACAATGGATTATAATACGAGGCAAAAATAATGAAGCATTAACTGATTTTTAAATTGTGAACTTTAACAGAAATTTAAAGTACGTGAGAATTAAAATGGAGTTAAAAATTCAAAATCAATTGAGGTTCTGTATCATTTCTAAGATGTTTCTAATTTTCATTTTGTTACATCAAAAGAGAAAATGAAATGCTCACAAGAGCTGTGAAACTACAATACAAAAACATTAACTCCTTTAATGAAATTAATAGAATGTGTTTGGCAGTTCATAAAGTGAACTATGAACACATGGTAGGCACAGCCACATCGCCCACATCCAGGAACAGGCATTCATGTAGACTGATACTCATGAATTGGCCAGAGTAAACTCTTAGCATTTTCTTGTTGAGACGTAAGGATAAAAGTAACAAGGTAGTGTGTCTAATTTGTCATCACATACTCTACCCACAAAGCATACCTAAAATTAGTACTGCCAGAGAATTTTAACCAACCTTCTCAAGACTGTGGTCAGCCCAAACGTTGTTTATGGCATCTGAGAATCACCGTAACTATCATCACAGTTTAGATATGATTTGTGTGTCCCTACCTCAACTCATTCTGAAATCTGATATGGGGAATGTTGGGAAATGCGGCCCAATGAGAGGATTCTTTTTTTTTTTTTTTTTTAACGGAGCTTCACTCTGTTGTCCAGGCTGGGGTGCAGTGGCGTGATCTCCGCTCACTGCAACATCTGCCTCTCAGGTTCAAGCAATTCTCCTGCCTCAGCCTCTTGAGTAGCTAGGATTACAGGTGTGCAGCACCATGCCCAGCTATTTTTTGTATTTTTAGTAGAGACGAGCTTTCACCATGTTGGTCAGGCTGGTCTCGAACTCCTGACCTCGTGATCCCCCCACCTCAGCCTCCCAAAGTGCTGGGATTACAGGCGTGAGCCACTGTGCCCGGCCCAATGAGAGGATTTTGAGTCATGAGGGCTCTGACCTCATGAATGGGTGGCTTGGTGCCAGTCTTACTGTGGTGAAACAGCATTAGTTCTTGTGGGAATGGATATTTCCCAAGCAAGTGGGTTATTGTAAAGCTGGGACACTCCAGATCTTGCTTTCACGTATGTGTCCACTTCCCTTTTGACCTTCTCTGCCATGTTTTGAGGCAGCGCAAAAGCCCTTGTTAGAAACCAGGACATGCCCTCGAAAGTCCCAGCCTGCAAAACCTTAAGTTAAACAGACCCCTTTTCCTTGTAAATTACCCAGTCTGAGTATTCTTGGATATTTTGTTATAGCAACACAAAACAGACTAATACAATTATCTTTTCAGTGAGTTTTCCTATCGCCTATGATAAATTCACTGACTTTTTCTTTTTTTTTTTTTGCTTAGGATTTTACTTGGTTTTAAACTCATTTTATCTGTAATATCAGTACCTGCAAATTTCATATGCTAATTATTCACATGTCAAAGGTCCCAATACATTCATCTTCAATAACTATAAATCTTGTTACAAACTTAAAAATATTACTTCCAATAATATTTATGGAAATAAGCTATGATGCCAATTCCATTTTATCATATTTAAGGATTTAATTATTTAATTTTTGAGTGCACTGTTAAAGATTCCACCTTATTTCTAAGGTTATTTATCTTTGCTCAGAATATATTGTTTTTTCTTTTTGTTTGTTTGTTGCTGTTGCTGTTTTAGAGACACTGGATCTTTCCCAGGCTAGTCTTGAGCTGCTGGCCTCAAGCAATCCACCTATCTTGGCCTCGCAAAACGTTGGGATTACAGGAGTGAGTGTCAGCACCAAGACACGTTTTTGATCTTTTTAATTACAAATGTCCAACTTTCACTATTATGTGTTATCTTTTAAAGTTGTCTTCCAGGTAGTATATGAAGGATACATGAGACAGAAGAGGAAGAATGAGGTCAAGAGATAAACAAAGACACCACACCATTGAGGAAAAGTAATAGGAAGATAAAAATTCCTCAGGAAAGTGTTACTGGATAATATTCTCAAAAACTCTAAAGAAAAACTACTACTCTTTATTGACTTCACATTAAGGATATTTTGAGTTTAGGTCTCTCTCTCTCCAACCCCCATTGCCTCATGCACACACATACACACACTTCTGGCATCTTCAATTTTCTAATCATGCTACAGTATGATTTTGATTGGATCAATATTCAGTATTCAATATTCAATATTATGATCAATATGTAAAATCTCTTCACAGTCGAATCTTTGGGCAATCCTCTTTCTGGAAGCTTGTAGGAGTTGCTTGCCCACACCAAGGTTTTGAGACTTTACAATTAACTTGCTATGGATCTAGTTTTGTAGATATATCTAGTAAGCTATATCGACAGGCAATTTCTTAAAATATATGCCTTTTAGTACTCAAAATTTTGTTTTTTAAATATATTTTTTCCCTTTGGGTTATTTTTTTATTCTCTCTCTCTTTTTCCTTTTTTTGGAAATTCTATTAGTCATATGCTAAACCTCCTGCACTGACCTGAAAAAGTCCACCTTTATTTGACATCTCTGTGCTTTGATTTCATTCTTCAGGAGTTTTGCAAATTTAGTTTTCAGTCCTTCCCTGGAGCTTTGCATTCTTGCTATCAAATTGTGATTTTTAAGAACTCTTGTTATTTTACTATGTAAACTTTTTGTAGGTTTCTGCTACAGATTCAACAAATATGGATTGAATATCCTGTGCAATTATTGATGTTTTGAATATTGAATATCCTGTATAAGATATTGATACAGTTTCAATCGTGTCTTTCTAAGACATTATTGATAAGTATCAGTAAGTAAATACCAGTAAATTTGCATTAATTACCTGTTTTTCTCTTTATTTTTCTCTCTCCTCCCTTTGCCACAAAATAGGTTTCTGGTTCTGAGGCAAATGTATCAAATATCATGCCAAACAGATCAGGAATTGCAGAGGCACTGTGGTAGAAAAGGCAAGCTTATATCCAGGGTATGAGCTGATTTCAATAAGGATAAACAACAATTTCTTCTGAGGTATAATCAACTTGCCACCAGGTTATTGACAGATCTCTCCAAAATATATTGTCACATCAACAGCTAAGTGTCAGTCAATGCCACTGGCCTACTGAGCACTCTGCTGTGGTTAGTTGAGTATATGAGCCTAGGTGAGAGGGCCCCATGCTGTTGCACAGGTCTACAACCTCCATTTCTGCCTCCAGTGCCACTTTGTTGTGGATTCATAGCATTCAGAGTCAGACAGGATCTGGCTGACCTCAACTGCAAAAGTCCTCCTTATACATGTTTGTTCAGCATCTCCATGATGGGTGTTCTCTGATAGATTATAACATGAGACACAGAAGCTCTAAGATTTGTTCCTACTCCCACAAATCCACCCACATATGTATTTTCTAAGGTTCTTTATCGCTTGTATTCCAGTTCTGTTCCCTAGAGGCTGCTGGACAGACAGCCGAGCCATTTGCCACTTCCCAGATCCCATATGGGTCCTTATCTAAGGGTGCTTACTCACCCCCTTTGAACAAAGGAAGAGTACTGCTTAGAATTCTACCGAATAATAGAATTTATTTTTCAAGACTGTTCTTTGAGATAATCTTTCAGTGGGGTTATAATATACAGTAGTTCATTTCTAGAGAGTGTCAAGGTATCACACCAACAAATACATGAAATTGGCTCAAACCATTGTGTCATTGGCTTTGAACCTGGTGTAAATTGCTCATGAAGAACCCCTTGTGGTCCAGAATAGAGCGAGGCATTCAGAGAGCAGAGGGAGAGGCCATGCAGCCTGGGTCATTTGTCCATTTAATTTAATTTCTGGACCTTTTCAGGTCTAATCTTACATGTTTTATTCTTGTTTGGACAGCTGCTACTGTTCAAAGGAATCAACAGGAGAATCTGATAAAACTCACCTCACAATCAGTATCTCCAGTCACACAGTCACTTGGAATCATGGTCTGGCACTCAGCCTCTAGGAGAGGCAGGAATGATTTTTTAAATGGTGAAAAATATTTTGCAATGAGAATCTGCTTTGTGGGGGTCACCTGCTGGGACCCATCAGAAGCCTCATATGGAGTCCATCTTCACATGAACATCTATAGTGCTAATATTTATAGTGCCATAAGATCAGTTAGGGCAAATGGCTTGAATTTAGGGATAACTCGTGACAGTCTGAATCCCATGGGAGGCCCCACTCAATGATGACAACCATGTCAGAGCAGAATCGGATTCCCAAGTTTGAGATATGACTGGGAGATTCCAACAGGTGACCAGACACTGCCAGTCTTCCTCACTGGCAGGAGGTGTGAAGAGCAGCAACAAGCCAAGTGCCTTACCGGGTGTGTCCTAGGTGCATTGGACAACTGAACTCAAAAAGGAACTGCTAGGGGGCAGGCTCGGGGTCTCCATGAGGTCTTCTCCCAACTTCTGGAAGCAAGTGCTTGTTTCACATTCCAGGGATACCATCACCCCACTTTCTACCAGCTATGGGGGGTTTATTGTCTTTAGACTGATGAGCAATAATCAACTCCAAACCAAATCTGAAGGACCATCCACTCTCCTGGTACCAACTGCCTGAGCCCAAGAGTCTAAGGAAAGTCCATCCTCACCCACATGGAGAAGTGCAATGCCAGGGAAGGAGGGGTGAGGGCGAAGTCAAGGAGGAAGGGAGAGCAAACACAGGGCACTGTGGTCTCATAGAAGTTCCTCAGAGAAAGTTAAGAATAGGCTTAGCATGTATTTTTGCTTGCCTGGGATAGTTCACTTATATCACTGTCACAGTGTAATTGTTAACGGTGTTCCTGCCAATTCTGACAAAGTGCCCTGGCTTGTTCAAGAATTATTTGCTCTGGCTGGGCATGGTGGCTCACATTTGTAAATCCCAGCAGTTTGGGAGGCCATGGTGGGTGGATCACTTGAGTTCAGGAGTTCAAGACAAGCCTGGGCAACATAGCCGGACTCAGTCTGTACAGAAAATATAAAAATTAGCCTAGTGTGGTAGTGCACACTTGTGGTCCTGGCCACAGGGAAGGCTGAGGTGGGAGGATCTCTTGAGTCCAGAAGGTCGAGGCTTCAGTGAGCTGTGATCACACCACTGCACTCCAGCCTGGGGTACAGAGTGAGACCTTGTCTCAAAGAAAAACAAAATTTGTTCTGTGAAATATAAGTGACTACATCTCAGAACAATTCCTAGGGGGACTGAAAGAAAGAGAATTCACCCACCTGGCTCGTTTAGTTTCCTGACTTCCATTGGACAGAATCTGCTCCCAGGAATTTCACTCATGTAGGCACCCAGACTGTATTTTCTGGCACCTCCCAGCAGCTTCTGGCAAGGTGGGACCACAGAGGCTTGTCTCTTGGCCGAGCTGTCTGGACAGAGTGCAGGTGAGGCAGCTGGTTCCCGTCCGGCATGCTGTGCTTGCAGTTCCTCTGTCTCTGATTGGCATGAGCAGTCACCTGGCTCTACAGCTGTGGTAGCAGTGTGCGTGACTGCTGGAGTCTTTCCTGCTGCGAACAGAGCAGACTGCCAAAGTTTGGGTGATGGGAAAGTTGGACGTGGACACAGTCACAGCTGTAAGGTGGCTCAGGATCTGAATCTAGTACACCATGGCTTTAAGCGGCACCCATTCAGCAGTCTAGATGTCATGCAATGTTTGCTAGTGACCACACATAATGAGAGCCTAAGAAGAGCTGACTGTAATGCAAACAGAAATTATGGAATATTTATATTATTGCAAAGCAAAGGACAGATTATGCAACATTAAAATACCTTATAGTTAGTCTAATGAAGTTTGATAAGAGAACTACTGGCAGATGTTGTATACAAAGACATGAAAATAAAACGATTAACCTTTTAAGGGAAAAAAAGGAAACATACAAGAGACAATAAAAAATGTGGAGAAGGAAATTAAAATGATCCAAAACCTCAATGGAGAAATTTGAAGAAATTAAACAAACGAAAGTGTCATACTTTCAGCCTCACTTTCCAAAATAGCATTTTTTTATGTAATCTGTCTTGAGAAATTCTTATAATAACAGCATGGATGTAGACAAGGATGAAGGAAGGATTTTTACATCAGATATGACTTTCGTTGAATTCTAGGAAATGTAGATGTAGTTATATGGCTGCGTTTTAGGGAAGAATATTTCCATTTCTCACTCTAAAATTGATACAGACTCCATGAGGAAATATCAGTTTTAAGTAGAAGATTTTAACTACTCTGTTTTCTCATTCTTTGCAAAGGGGAAATCTGAATATAGAAATTAACAGCAGAAGGTGAAATGTGGTTGTTCCCACTCACCTTGCAGTGGCATGTTTTATGCAGTAAAAAGTAATTACTCGTTGCTCTAGGTTTTTAACATGCAGTCTAATTCTCCCCTAAATTACGGTGATTTCTGCTTAAACCATTAAACTTTTTATTTGAATTATTCTAAAGCTGAGGCTTTGTCTACATATCCATGGGTCTAACAAAAAAGTTAGTCATCTAAGGTAAGCAAACTTGGTTTTGGAAACTGCATTTATACTGAACTATACAGTGACTCTGATGTTGCAACAGTACTGTGGTAGAAAGAAAACCTTATGATTAATAGAGAAAGTTAGCTCCTGCTGCTATCTGCCATTAGTAAACAATTTACTGGTTGAATTGTGCTCAGGCAATCATGGCCTTATCATACATGCTCCATCCGCCCTAGGGCAGATAACATGTATTGCTGAGACACCAAGCTATCAAGAAGTTCATGGGTTCATTCATTAACTCATTTTCTATTACAGAATCCAACGCTATTAATTAGAAACCAAGAGTGTATTTTGTCTTGAAGTTAAAAAAATTAAAGTAGTCAAGTGGGAATTGTTTTTTCTTCAAAATCAATATATGTAATAGAGTTTCTCACTTAAAACAAAATAAATGATCTTGCACCAATCTTTTAAAAACTGAAGGAAGAAAAACTATGCATAATTTCCCCTGGCACATAGTAAATTGTCAAACAAGTCCTGCATTTCCCTTGTTGCTTGGGAGGGCTAAGCGGGGGTCACTGAAGAGCACCCAGCTGAGGTGTGTTCATGGCAATATCTCAAATGTGCACCTAATTCTGAGTAGTCAAATACATTCATGTGGAAATTTTCTTACAGGCATATAATGGAAAATTGGTTGCTTAATGAAGTTATATAGGACAAAATTATAAAAATTTTAAGTTGATAATACAATTGGGAATCAGAAACAATTGATTGCAATTTGTAAATACTGGCTTTTCAGAATTGATTTATGCAACTCTTCAAATTTGGGGGCATGATCATAACGTGCACTGCTATTAATGCTACACAGTAGTTGAAATTGATATATACTACTTCAGGAACAAGGTTTATGTAGGACATGTTTTATTCATTTTTCATTTTAATGTTTAATTAACATCCTTTGTTTTAATGGCATGGTAACTAATAGTACAATAAAAATGTGTTGAGAAATAGCATAACTAGAAGTAGGAAATAATATAAATAAATGTTAATAGGTAATAAAATAAATTTTGTTTATTCCTGAGTATAAATTTACTTTGTAAATCTTTTATATAAATTTTACAAATATTTAAAGAAATTTGGAAATAATTTGGAAATACCTGACTCTGATGGAAAAAACAGGTATTTTGGTTGAGTGCAGTGGCTCATGTCTGTAATCCCAGCACTTTGGGAGGCAGAGGTGGAAGGATTCCTTGAGGCCAGGAGTTCCAGAGCAGCCAGGGCAACCTAGTGAGAGCCCGTCTCTACACAAAGTGAAATTAAAAAAAAATTAGCTGGGCATGGTGGTGCATGCCTGTAGTCCCAATTATTCAGGCGGCCTAAGTGGTGGGATTATTTGAGCCCAAGAGGTCAAAGCTGCAGTGAGTCATGAATGCCACTGCACTGTGGAGTGCCACTGCACTCCAGCCTGGATGACAGAGTGAGACTCTGACTCCAATAAAAAAAAAAAAAAAAAAAAAAAAAGAATATTTTTACAATGCTTTATGAAAATTATTTTTTGCATCAAGCATATACTTCAGTGGTGAGTCCCAACAGAGTTTCAGTTTGGTAAGTCTGCTGACCACCAACGGAACTCCCTCTTTATTAAAAAGCAAAGTCATCTCCCAGGGTGTTTTTAATGTGAATAATGACACAATTTGCACTACATTCTTATATTTTGCACAACAAAATGTCCCACTCTCTTGGTCAACAAGCCAGCTTAGATTCAGGGTCTGGAGGAACAGGCTTCACCTATCGTTGTGGGAATAATATAAGCACACTCTGAAGACAAGCTACCACAGAGGTTTCCTGAAAAATACAAGCAACGATGCCAGTTCATTTTGGCAAAAAAAAAAAAAAAGCAAGATTAATAATTCTGCTTCAACAAGCAAAAATAATCTATGCTTCAATAGAATTTGATACCTGCATTTGGCAGCCGGATTAAACACATCTGACATATATTTTTCCTTTTTGTCTTCTTTGCTGGCTACAGAATCTAGCTATGGAAGAAATTCAGAAAGGAAATTCAAAGCTAATGGCATCATGCACTGAAATAGAGAAATAAATCTCCAGTGGTCAGAACTCCTTCCACTAGCACATCTTTATTATTTATGCAGAAGTAGCCACTTTCCTTTAAAATGATCCCTGGCCACTTACATTCCTTAGTCCAAGCCTAAGAATTGGTTCTTTAGTCAAGCAAGCCATCTTTGCACCGAAGCAACAGGTGGTGACCAGAATAGGTGACTGCCTTTTGCAGTGTTGGCTGACATTTCAAGAGCACGGGAGTAGAAACCAAACCTAAGAGAGATTTTAGAGGAGTCATGTTACGCAACTTCCACCGAGATATTTCCTGATACCACACTGGAAGGAGTAGCGGGTCCTTTGTTCCTCAATACACGGCAGGGTGTATTATGTTCGTCATTTCCAATGGCAGGTGACAAGCCTCTTTGTGTGTGGAGATACATGGCACTGTATTTACCTCTGAAAAGGGCCTGTGAACAGCCGCAAGGCCTGTGACACCCAGTCATTGTAGATTCAAGTTTTATAATTACTGAACATTTTTCTTGTATCGAGGTAGCCGACCAAAGTGGATTGACTCTGTCTCCCACATGCACTCCCCTCTATTATTTATTTCTCTTACGAATCCTTTCACATTTTTGAAGAGTGTAAAATTAGCTAGCTAGGTTCATTTGTGAAATCACTGGGAGATGTATTTTTACAGTGGAACATGACTTTTAACAATCTCTTTAAGTAAGAAAAAGAAATTAAATCCATGTTCATGCGGGTGCCGCCACAGATGTGGTTGAAGCTGAAATCCAGGGAATCATTTTGCTATACCACATTTCCCAACCACCTAGGCATTCATCATTACATAAGCTTCAATCACTCAAAATCACAGTTTAAAAAGAAAGGGACTCCAAAGTGTGATTGTTGGAAATTAGCAAACTTGTTTTCATTGAAACTCTGGCATTGATGAGACATGACATCTTGGACTTATCGTCTCTCTCAGCTTCTTCTGCCACAAAATGGATAATTTGGATTATCCATTATCCAGATTGGATCTCTCAGTGGTACGGACAATGCCTATAAATCACTGGGGACACATTATGGATGTTCATTCATTAATATTTCACCATTTAGGATAGAAATTTTTCAGTTTTTCCAGCTTTTGATGTATTAATGTCTCCAAACGCTTGATAACACTGTGATATTTCTCAAGCTTATTAATACTTCTTGAAATAATATATAAATGAATAATGTACTAAATACTTTTTGCTGCCATTTTAATTGTTTCATTTCATATTAGAAGTTGGAAACTATAAATATACTATCAGGTAATACAGCTTTCAGTATGAAAACTACACTTGATCAAGACCATCATTTATGCCACTTTTTTTTTCTATTGAAATCACTGTTTTTTAGAAGGCAGATATTTCTCCATTTGTACAAATACACAGTCCTCGTTTCACCTGCACAGTGTCGCTCTGGGCCCTGGAGGCTGTCCCCCTCCACAGCTGGCTCCTGGTTGGACGGGGTGGCACGAGAAGACAGAGGATGAGGTCTTTCTCCATGGCTCTCTCTCAGTCCTGTCATGCTGCTGAGTCAGGAGCTGTGTCTTCCTCCAGGGACTCCCCTTCTCCTCTATTCCTGCACTGCATTTAGATCCCACAACTTCCCTGCTTTGACTCTTTGTATTTCATATGATTTTATGTGTCATAAAGTATTAGTTTTCTGTGTATTTTTCAACCATTAAATATATAAGTAACATTTTTAGCTCTCAGCCCACATTGAAACAGTTGGTGGGCTTCTTTGGCTTGTGGGTGTTAGTTTACTATTCTATGAACTGAAAAAAAAAAAAAAAAGATGAAATATAAGGTTCTATGAGTCCACAAGAATATGATAGAGCTAGAAAGTAAGAGGTCAATGAAATAAAAGCAAAAGAAAGAGTGAACAACTCTTCTTTATAGGAGAATGCCAGTTAATAATATGGAAATATTTATTCACCTGGAGAGCCACAGTGCCAATCCCCGGTCTTACCGAGTTCATTAGATCTGCTGTAACAAAACACCATAAACTCAGTGGCTTATAAATGATAGAAATTTGTTCCTTACTGTTTTGGAGGCTGGCACATTTGAGATCAAAGTGTCAGTAGATTTGGAGTCTGGTGAGGCCCCATTTTCTGATTCTGTGTCCTCATGTAGTGCAAGAGATAAATGGGATCCCTTGGGCTTATTTTATGAGGTCACTAATCCCATTTATAAGGGCTCCACCCTCAAGAACTAATCACCTCCCCAAGGCCTTACTCCTCATACTGTCACCATGGGGAACAGGATTTTAACACATCAATTTGGGTGGGAGGGCACAAACATTCAGACCATGGCACCCCCAGATTAATAACTGAATCCATTCAGAATCATCACCGAATGCCAGACCCATCCATACAATGTATTTGTATCATCTCAAAGTATCACGCACAGTATCACTTATAATTATGAAATAATAAATTTGCCTTTAAAATATATCTGGTGATTAAGCAAGTGATCGAGCTTAGCAATAGCAAGACAACCTGATATTATTTACTCTGTAGGTCAGGTGCAGTGACTCATGCCTGTTATCCCAGCATTTTGGGAGGCTGAGGTGGGTGGGTCACCTGAGATCAGGAGTTCAAGACCAGCCTGGCCAACATGGTGAAACTCCATCTCTACTAAAAATACAAAATTTAGCTGGGCTTGGTGGCTGTAGTCACAGCTACTCGAGAAGCTGAGGCAGGAGAATTGCTTGAACTCGTGAGGTGGAGGTTGCAGTGAGCTGAGATTGCACCACTGCACTCCAGCCTGGGTGACAGAGGAAGCCTCCATCTCAAAAAAAAAAAAAAAAAGTGCTTTATAATGAGAGTAATTACTATTACCTGTGAAGTATCCTTGCCAAAAGCCACAACAAAAAAAGTTTAACTAAATCTAATAATCATGTGGAAACACTAAGAAAAACATTCTGAAAATACTGCCTTGGAATATTTTTAAAAGTCAGTCATGAAAGACCAAAAAACATTGCAGGATGCTTCCAGATTAAGAAAAAATGAAAGGATGATGATCAAATGCTATTTTTGAACATTGATTTGATTTGCTTTGAAAATTAGCAGATACGGTTATTTTTGAGGAAAAATAAATTTAAATAAGGACAACATATTAGATAATATAATTAAATTAATATTTTGTATCTTGGATATTATAAAGGTATTGTTACTTAAGAAAATGTTATCATTCTTAGGCAAAACTTTATTAAGGTGTTCAGTGCTGGAATATCTGAAAGTTCCTTCTTTTAGCTGAATAAATATCAGCTTTATTTGCAGGTTTTTTCTTTTTGCTACTATCAGCTTTTGAAATTTACATGTATATCTCCACTGCACACTCCCAGCATCCCCCCACAAAAAAACCCACAAATTGGTGACAAATATTTTGACAGATAAACATTTTGGGTGTGCAGTGAATATCTCTACTGCACACTCCCAGCACGCCCCCAAAAAAACCCACAAATTAATGATACATATTTCGACAACAACAACAACAACAACAACAAAAAAAACTCCTGTCCTGGGTTTTTGCTAATATATATATTTTAAACTCTTTTTGTGTTAGTTAAACCTCTGGCTCAAGCCTCTTATCAGTTACTTGGGGTGTGGCTTTTAAATTTTTTTATCTTTTTAATTTCAGTAGTTATGGGGGTACAGGTGGTTTTTGGTTACATGGTAAGTTATTTAATGGTGATTTCCGATATTTTAGTGCACCAGTCACCCAGCAGTGTACACTTTACCCAATACATGGTCTTTTTCCCTCACTTCACCTCATTCCCAACCTCCCCCTGCTGAGTGCCTAAAGTCCACTACGCAACTTTTATGGCTTTGCATCCTCATAGCTTAGCTCTCACTTACAAGAACACACAGTATTTGGTTACTTCACTTAGAATAATGGCCTCCAGCCATCCAAGTTGCTGCAAAAGACATTATTTTGTTCCTTTGTATGTCTGAGCAGTATTCCATGGTGTATATATACCATGTTGTCTTTATGCACTCACTGGCCGATGGGCATGTAGGTTGGTTCCACATCTTTGCAGTTGTGAATTGTGCTGCATGTGTCTTTTACAGGCTCAACAGCAACACAAGATCAGGACAGAGATGGAGTGATTTGAATATGTTCATCATTCGAACATTAAATAACATGCATATTTGAACTTAGTCCTAATTATTCTCTTGAACATCGGAGCTTAACACATTCATTACACAGAAGTGTGTTAAATTTGTTGTCAGCACACAGGGTTTCACTTCTGGCTGTGCTACTTCTGGGCTTTGTGACCTTGAGCAAGTTGCCATACCTATAAAAGGATGATAGCACAATCCTTAGACAGAGAATGATGATGGCAGTTTTGAAATATTAAATAACATTAACGCTTATATGTCACTCAGCACTACATTTTGTACACAGTAGACAGACACTTGATATTAAACTGTTGCTTACACACTAACCCACTGTGTATCTGATTTTATTATTTATATAGACCTGTTATGTTCCAAGCACTTTGTAGGGCATGAGAATACAATGCTGCATAAGATACAAAACCCTTATGTTGTCACAAAGCTTACAGTAAGATCGGAAGGACAGACAACCAAATCAGAAATTATAATTCAGAGTATGAAGTACCATAGCCTAGCAGTAAAGGACAAAGTACAATTTTACCTCAGAGTCATCAGACTTAACCTAAATGTATCAAGAAAGAAGCCAATATGAAGAGACCTTAACAAGGGAATCTGAAGGACCAGTGGAAGAGTGAACATTATCTGAGCATGAAAGGAACGTATGGTCATGGAGGAGTACACATGTCTATATTTATGACAGGGCACTTTTTCAAAAATTGCAAAATTCAGAAAGCAGGGATATATAATATGGTTAAAGAAATGATAACAAATTGTAATATTTTACCTCTACAACAGTAAATAGGGTAAGTGTATTAATGTACTACATGATCAAGAAAGTAAAGTTTAAAATTATAATAAAAATGAAGAGCATTCCTGCCATTAAAAATTACAAAATACAAAAGTGATTACTTAAGCTATTAAACTTTAATAGTTTATTAACTTTAAACTATTAGTTTGGTGCAAAAGTAATTGCACCAACCTCATAGTTTTCATAAGGCAAGGTAGCAACATTGAATTGATGATGGAAAACTGATATGTTCATTATCTTTTTATCTAACAATAATCTCTCAATTGTTTTGTAATATCAAATCTTAAATTATATTTTTTCTTTCCTTTATACATTCCAACTTCCTTTAGCTTAGCGATTTTTTTAAATTATCTTTATTTCCAGAGACTACCTGACAGCCCTCAGCGGATACTTAGTTGTTAAAGAAGTGAATGAATGACTCCCTTTTAGTTAATCTCAATAGAGATAATGAAAGAGGCCCACAAGGCTATATGGCTTATAGCTTAACAAGTCTAATTATTGAGTGTGATATGAACATTAGATATCATTTAAACAGGGCATGCATCATGATTGAGTATAAAAATGGTTTTCATCCTTGTCATACAATTTAAAGCAAAGTCTTTATAATCAGACATCTGTCATTCATGCACTATAAGAACAGGCTATAATACAGTGATGTATGAAATTGACAAAGATGTCTGAGATTTAAACACGTATGCATAGAAGATAATGCAAAGACTTTCATTCATGTATTTTTTTTTAGGAACAGAGGTGCAAGATGAAAAATCGTATTTCATACCTCCTTTGAAGATTCACGTGATCATGATGTATGCCCCAGAGTTGCTCTGTAAGGACAGAAGCCAACCTGGGAGCCAGCCAGTGGAGGCACATATGTTAAAAGACTCAGAACATATGGATATTACTGAAAACTGAAGCAGTAAATAAATAAACCATAAAGTGAAAATCGTATGTGGAAATGAGATTTATTAATCAATGCCTAATGATATAGAGGAAAAAACTGTTTATCATCATTAATACAAGCACTTTGACTTCTTAGGGTATTTTCAGTAACTGAGCTCCGCAAGTCAGAAATCATCTATGATTCCAGAAGCCACCAGAAAATTTAATTCCTAGAGTATTTTACGTTTGCCTAGATTCATGCATAATTCAACTATTTCAAAATGTGCAATATTGAAAGCAAAGCACCTAGCTGTAAATCCAGTTAATTTCCAACAAGCAGCTTAGCGAATAAATGCATGCAATAATAAAATTAATGTGAAAGTGGTCAGGAGAGCTTTAAATAGTACCTAACCCTCACATTCATTTGCTTATCATCATTCATGACTTACCGTCATGAACACCCACTTTGTGCTAATCACTGGGCTAGACAAAAAATAAAATAAAATAAAAACTAGAAAAAATTGCTAACAATTCTTTAGTGCTTACCATACACACAGCCTTTTGATATTGTACGTGCATTATTTTTTAAACCCCTCAATAACAAAATGAGATGAATATTATTGTTATTCTTATTTTACAAGGAAGAAAATCGAGGCACAGCGCATGTAACATGCCTTAGATGATGCTGGTCGTGGGCAGCGAAGCCTGGCTTTCCATCCTGATGATGGGATCACAGAATCTCCACTTTTAAACAGTACTTTATCCTGATCTTCAAAGCCAAGCACAGAAAGACAAACATGGTATGGTCTCACTTATTTGTGAGATCTAAAAATCGAAACAATTGAACTCGGGGTATAGAGAGTAGAGAGATGATTACCAGAGGCTGGGAAGGGTAGTTGGGGGCTTGGAGGGAGGTGAGGATGGTTAATAGGTATAAAAAAACAGAATGAATCAGACCTACTATTTGATAGCACAAGAGGGTGACTATAATCAATAACAACTTACTTGTACATTTGAAAATAATTAAAGGGTGTAACTGGATTGTAAGTAACTGAAAGAATAAATGCTTGAGGGGATGAACATCCATTCCCCATCATGTGTTTGTTTCACAACACAGGCCTGTATCAAAACATCTCCTGCACCCCATAAATATAGACACCTACTATGTACCCACAAAAGTTAAATAAATAAATAAAACTTTAAAAGTATGTTAATGGGCAACCATGACGCCAATTGTTATAACGGAACTAAACACAGAGGGAAGAGGAAACATAATAAATAAAAGTTAGTTTATTTAACATTAATAAAAGAGTCAGGGAAGCTTTGTCAGAAAAGAGGAGTGAACTCATCCAGCTTCCTGCAAAACAATTAGACCATTTTTAGCCAAATGATAAAAATGGGAGTCAAGCTGGCAGAGGGGCATTTCAGCCCAGTGACAGAATGTGTGTGAAGGCTTAAAAGTAAGGATGGATTTGGCAGGTTCAAGTGAAAACAGCAGCTCCACTGACTGCGAGCCAGTCAAAGGAGAGGAATGCCTTCTGAGTGGGGTTAGGAGGGGCTGGGCTGGACACAGGCAGGGACCTGGCCACTAATGGGCCAGGGAAAGGCCAATGCCACTTCGGGGCTATCAGGTTCAAGCAAAAGAGAAAGGATGCCACATTTGGATTTTAGGAAGAACAACATACTGTGCATCAGAATGGATCAGAGAGGGCAACAATAAAGACAGAAAAATGACAAATTGTGAAAAACCCAAGTGTAAGATATTCAAGTAGTGACAGGGGAAATGGAAGTGAAAGTGTAAACAGATGTTGGGGATTGGAGATGTCAATTTGTTAGGTCTTGGGGCCAGTATGAGATTATAGGAAAGAGGGAGGAAGAGAATTCAGATTTCTGTCATGCGAAGGGGATGCGTAGGGTTTTTGTCAAGAATGTTTAGGATTCAGAAGGAAGAAGAGATGGTTGGGAAATGTGGGGGAAAGGGAGGATGTCACCTGCTCTCCAGCTGTCATTCTGCCCTGAGAAACTTGGATGAATATATCCCGGAATTGTGTCTTAATCTGGTTGGAGTGTGTGCAAAATGCCAAAGCACTGGTTAATTCAGACAAAAGCGGTGAAAAAATAATTGGTTAAATATCAAGTGATTAAAGTCATTTCAATCATTGGAAGTAAAAATAATTAATCAATTTGTGTTAAATAATTGCCTCTATACCAGTGTCATGGACTTTGTATTGCGATTACTTTTAAGCATTTTGACCCCTTGTGATTATGGCCCAGGTCTCAGAATTCCTTATGTCTTTACAAAGTAATTTTGGACCTGATTAAAAAGCTAGTAAGTATTTTCACATCTGTTTTGGAGTAAAAGACACAAGCAGTTAAAAACTAATTTTTGTTTTGAGAATTTTTAAATAAAATAAATGTGTTGGTTTTTATAAGCTACAATATTAAACATTACAGAGTTTAAGTTTTTATAAAGCATGTTCACATTTTCTTAGTTAATGCTTAAAATAAGCTTTTGAGAAACGTAGTGTTACAACCAGTTTATAAGTGAGGAAACCGACTTTCTAAGATTTTATCTTATGATTTTTCTATCCAAAATCCATCGGCTAATATGCAGAGTCAGGCCATCACTTTAGTCTCAGTATTTAGGTCATATATTCTATTCTCTTTTTCTACCTGAGTGAACCTTTAAAGTATTAACGTGTTTATTTGGTAGTAGGACTTTTGATTCAAAATATTGTCTTCTGAAAACTCTGGGAAAATTATGGCAAGGAACTAAAATGGGAAATACATCTATGATAGCAAAAAAAAAAAATTAGAAATGAGCCACACGGACGAGAGAGATATCAAAGCATTTATGGAACACAAAATTCCATGGAAATTTGGAATTAATGGTTTATAGTGAAGACAACACTGGAGAATCCATCAGCAATGGTGATGTCTGCCGAGCTTCATGGCGGGACCGCAGGACAACACTTCGAATTTCTAAGGCTCCAGCGAGAGAGGAAGAGTGAAGCATGGCTGAAACAGGGGCACTAAGTGAAGGTCTACCCACAAAAACCATCTTTACCCACTGCGCATCATGCCAAAGCATTCAGGATGAACACAGGCACAAAATGAAGATGCCACATTTTGAGCTTTCGATCCCGATTGAAATATTCTCAGTCTTGAAAATGTCAAAACAAATCCACAGTTGGCTAGGGTTGGACAGTCAGAAAGGATCGATAGTTGTTACAAGTGAGGCATAAACACCTTTATTTTGTGCAAAGGAAAACCAAGAGATACTTTCTAATATTAATTTGCCAACAAATAGAGGGTTAAGTAAAAGCTTAAAGCTAAAAGGTAAGCTGTAGAACTAAAAATAATATAACTGGCCAAAATGAGAAGGAAGAGATAAAGTCGAGGGGGATAATGTAAAAAGAAAAGAATTATATTGCAAAACTGGAAAGGGACAGGTACTGTTAAGAATTATTACATTGAAAAATTGATGCATGCTTGTATTATTTACAGTTACTGAAGCAGCAACCATGAGAAGAAAGAAAGAGGAAAGTGGAAAAGTGTAGCCTATGTGAATGAAAATGGAGTGGGCACAAGTGAGCGGGAGACCATTGCTTTTTACAAAAACGTATCATTTACATCAAAATATTCCATAATGTACAAAAGTTTTCTTCATGTGCATATTTTGATAAAAATAAAGGCATTAGTCACTTTACAAAACATATTGTCCTCTGTATATTCTTCTTCGTTTTTGTCTTGTGATAGTATCTACTGCTTTCTAACTTTGAAACTGAAACATTTTATCAAAAGCATAATGCAGTTTAAAAATTTTCAAGAGTTTTAACTGATTTGAGTCAGAACACAAAACCAGCTTTTCATACTGATTTTCCTTGTTCAGTGATCTTCATATATCCAACTCATCTTTGACCTCGTCACATTGCATAATATCCTTTGTGTTGTCTTTCTTATATTCTTTTACTGGCAAATGCAGAAGAAGCCAAGGTAATTAAAATAAACAGAAAGAAGCAAACAAAAGCAGCAGCTGAGACCAAGATACCTGCAGGGGTTGGGAGGATCCTTTGCCAAGTGTAGCCTGGGCCAGGACCAGCACTCAGACCTCAAAGACCAGCAGGTCTGCATGCCAAAATATGAACAATTAGAAAAATGGTCTAAGCCAATGAATTTAGAAGCATGATTTGTTTTAGAACTTGTCATTTAATTCCTCATTTTTTTAATTAATTGGAATAGTTACTTTGGAATAAGAGAGAAAATCCCAATGTACAAATTTTTGTTCATTTAGTAAACAGTCATTTAATATATACATATGTAAGCACTCTTTCAGGTTCTTAGAATATCTCAGTGAAGAAAACAGGCAAAGATCCTGTCTCAATAATGAATTAGCAAGAACTATGGCTGTCCTCAGATTATTTGAATATAGAGTCAAATTGTTAAAGTCAAATTATTGTGTCTTTACTGGATTTATCATAAACATACACTCACGATTATTAACTACACAGATATTATATACAACAAAGAATTAATACAGCTTAAAAGGCATAAACCGCAACTGATAAAACAAGTGTAATGATACAAGTCTTAGAAGATTAGAAATGGAACCATCACACGATGTTAATGAGTCAGAACAGCTGCTACCTGTTAATGAGTTTAAGAATAAAAAAAGAAGAAGCAATACGGACACTCTATCAATAGAGTAAATGGCTCAATCCCCTAGTTATTAAGCAATACATAGTAAAACAGCAATTAGATGATGAAATTTATGAATTTATGGTTTTAAATTTATTCAACAATCTCAGCTGTGGCTGTGTTTAAAAATGCCAGACATTACTTAAACACTTTACCAATATTACTACATTAAGTCTCATAACATTCTGAGGATGCGGTATTTTACACTCCCACTTTGCAGATGAGACAATTTAGACACAGTTTGAAAAACTTGACCAGAACACACCTCTAGTGAATGATGGAGCTGAGATTAGAATCCAGGTAGTTCAGCTTTAGTGTATTTTTTTTTTTTTTTTTTTTTTTTTGAGATGGAGTTTCACTCTTGTTGCCCAGGCTGGAGTGCAATGGCAGGATCTCAGCTCACTGCAACTTCTGCCTCCCAGGTTCAAGTGATTCTCCTGCTTTCGCCTCCTGAGTAGCTGGGATTACAGGTGCCCGCCACCACACCTGGCTGGTTTTTGTGCTTTTAGTAGAGACAAGGTTTCACCATGTTGGCCAAGCTGGTCTCAAACTCCTGACGTCAGGTGACCTTCCTGTCTCGGCCTCCCAAAGTGCTGGGATTACAGGCGTGAGGTACCGTGCCTGGCCACTTTAGTGTATTTTTAACCACAACACTATACTTGGAGGAAAAGTGGCCTCTGACTAGTTGCTCTTAGGAGCATAAATTGTTACAACTTTTAAAAAGGAATATAACAGTGTATATTAACATTTATAGTGCACATCTTTTGAACGAGTGGCAAAAAAAATAAAAATAAAAATAAAAATACACATACACACACACACACACACACACACACACCCCACCTCAGAAATAGGCACTGTTAAGAACAGGTAAAGTTTAAATAAATTATATCCACTCAAAAAGACCCATGGGTCTATTAAAATAAAGCAGATTTGATATAAATGTGTATCCCAAGAGGTCATTAATAGCATATGATCAAGGCCCCCCCAAAAAGCAAACCAGATGCTAAAAAGTAATATTGAATATAATCTATTCTTACAGAAAACAAAACATTATCTGTGCATATATATTTGTACTCTGTGCATGATCATAAGTAAAATCATGTGACAATGCATGCTACACTGTTAACATTGATTATTTGAAAGTCTGAGACTGAAGAAAAGAGTATTAATCAATAACAATATTAGCTAAAGTGCGTTGAGTACCTACCATGTGCTGGACACTGCTTTAAGAGACCAGGATAGGCTGGGCGCAGTGGCTCACATCTGTAATCCTAGCACCTGGGGAGGCCGAGGAGGACAGATCACCTGAGGTCAGGATTTCGAGACAAGCATGTCTAATAGGGTGAAACCCCGTCTCTACTAAAAATACAAAAAGAAATAGCCAGGCGTGGTGGTGGACGCCTGTAGTCCCAGCTACTCAGGAGGCTGAGACCGGAGAATTGCTTGAACCCGGGAGGCGGAGGTTGTATTGAGCTGAGATCAGGCCGCTGCACTCCAGCCTGGGCGACAGAGTAAGACTCTGTCTCAAGGAAAAAAAAAAAAAAAAAAAAGAGAGAGAGAGAGACCAGGATAAATAATACAGATAAGGACCATAATCAGTGAATGGGAGACAAACAACAGACAACACAGAGAAGATTAACAAAGGCAAAATGAAAAAGATAATGAAACAGAATGATCTGTGCCAAGACTAATTAGAAAAAGACAAATCACACGTAAGTATGATATAGAATAGATTAAAATGAATTCAGACACAATGGCGACTAATAAAATCATGAGAATATTTTAAAGCAATTTATACATCAATAAATATTAATGAATTCAAAAATTTATATAATAAAATATTTTTATAAATATAAGTTTGGAGAGATTAACAATCAAAAAAGGATAATAGAAGAACTTTCCTCAAAATAACCCAACTCTGGATAATTTTACAAGTATGTTCTATCAAACTTCCAGGAGACAGCCAATATCTATTTTTTACAAGTTGTTCCAAAAAAAAATCAGACATAGTTGCCCAGTGAATTTTAGGAAGATAATATATACTTTTCAAAATCAGATGGCAGAATACAACCAAAGATGTATTTAAAAGCATTAATAAAATATTATATAATATAATTTAAATTGAATTCAACCATCATTTATCCAAAGACATGCATTAGGATGAAATGAAAATTCAGGGTAGTTTAACATCAGAAGATCTCTTTATGTAACTGACGTTATTACTGTCTAAAGAAAAAAATTATGTATTTATCTTCAACCCTTGTTCGCAGTTGATGTACAATGATGCAGCCACTATGGAAAACAGTCTGGAGATTTCTCAAAAAATTACAAATAGAACTATCATAAGACGCAGCAATTTTAATCTTGGATATATTTCCAAAGGAATTGAAACCAGGATTTCGAAGAGATGTACACTTCAATGCTCATGGCAGCATTATTCACAAGAGCAAGATATAGAAACAATGTAAATATCCATCAATAAAAAACTGATAAAGAAAATGTAGTATATACATAGAGTGGAATATTCTTCGGCCTCTAAAAAGATAGAAATCTTGCTATTTGCAACAACATTGATAAACCTGGAAGATGTTTTATTAAATGAAATAAGTGAGACACAAGGTAAATACTAAATGATACTACATAGATGAGGAATCTAAAATAGTCAAACTCAGAATGTGGAAGTGGAACAGTGGTTGCCAGGTGCTGGGTGAAAGGGAAAATAAATATCTGTCAAAGATTACAAAGTTATAAAGATGGATAAATCCTGGGGATCCATGGTAGAGCATGGTGCCTGTAGTTAGAAATACTATACAGTTCACTGTATATTTATGCCAGTATAAATACTGGTACAGTTAACAAAAGCGCTACAAGGGAAGATCTTGTGTTAACTGTTCTTATCACAAAGTAATAATAATAAATAGTAAGTAAAGAGGGAGGGAAGAAACTTTTGGAGATAAGAGATACATTTATGGCATTGATTTTGATGATTGTTTTATGGTTATATACTTACCTCCAAACTCATTAAGTTGTACACATTAAATATGTACAGCTTTCTGTATGTCAATCAGTGCTGAATAGTGTGTTTCTTTTGTAAATCAATAAATAAGGCAGTCTGACAAGACTTCATAAAGAAGGTGGCAATTGAAATACAACTATTGGCTTATTTTTCATATCTCCAGCCTAAATTAAGCTAGAATAAATTATAACATCTTTTTTAATCACCAAGTATGTGTTGTTATTGAAAAGCACTGATGCCTCATCAAAGACAATTTTGACTAAAGTATATTTAGGATTTAGAATATCCTAATTTTGGGGGGATAACTGATGTTTTTTGATACATACAAATTAAAAATATTCTGAAAAAAAATCCAGCTGGAATAGATTAAAAAAAAAAAGAATTAAACCTTAACTATATCCTGAGATTTTTTTAACGAATTATGTTTAATTTCTTGCTTGACCTTGCCATTAGCTATAGTAAAATGATTTTGAAAACTCTCAAGGTAACATGGATTTTCAAAGCATCTGCAAGAGATGTTAATGATGCCTTGAATCATTATTCGTCAACATAAAGATCAGCCAGGATGTTTGTCAAACTATTAAATAAATTGGTTACAGACATGGAGGAAACTCAAGGCAACTAGCAATTTATTTTGGATTCTGTACATTTAGCAGATTTGAGTATGAAGTAAAATGGGCAGAGGCTATCTTGTAGAATTATTCAGTCTGGCATTCATATTGAACTGGAAATCCCAGCATACATCTAGTTTATGTCTAAGATTTTTGCAGTAATGACTTCTCACTTCAAGTATCGCAGTCAGGAGTAGTGGAGTTGCTGTAGCTGAAGCTGGACACAGAGCCAGCACTAACATACATTTTCCCTTCCTCCCCCTTTCCCTATGCCCAGTCCTCTTCCTCTGACTCCCTCCTCATTCTTCTCCTCCCCATCCTCCTCCTCATCCTGCCACTCTTCTTCTTTGTTCTACTCTGTCTCCCTCTCCTCCATTCTCTCTCTCTCTCTCTTTTTTTTTTTTTTTTTTTTTTTTTTTTTTTTTTTTTTTGTTTTTTTACAGGGTCTCACTCTGTCACCCAGGCTGGAGTGCAGTGGTGCAATCCTAGCTCACAAAGCCTTGACCTCCTGGCACAAGCAATTCTCCCACCTCAGCCTCTCTAGTAGCTGGGACTACAGTCATGCACTACCATGCCTGGTTAATTTAATATTTTATTTATATATATATAGTAGAGACAGGATCTTGCTGTGTTTCCCAGGCTGGTATCGAACTCCTGGCTTCAACTGATCTTCCTTCCTTGGGCTCCCAACATGCTGGGAACACAGGCATGACCTCTCCTTCTTTTCTTCTTCTCCTTTCTCCTGCCTCCTCTTCTTCCTCCCCACATTACCATCATACAATCATTTTGAAGACCCACTTACAGAAGAGCAACTCCTGTGAGCTCTCTACACATGTAAGTGACTTGGTGGCTGTCATCTTTTCTAGTTTGTTCCCAAGGTAATACACAATGTGGAATTCTCAGAAATAGACATTGCAACTATCATAGCAAATGGCCTATGTAAGCTGAGCTTATGATCCAGTGGCCCTGATTGCTGAAGCAATGGAAGCATTCTATCATTTCTTTTCAGATGCTTCAATTTTCCCAACTTTAAATCTGAAGCTGCTGACTACCTCTCTTACATTTCTAGAATGAGATAATATTTTCTCAGATTTGATTTTTTGGGTTTGTTTTTCTTTCCATTTTGGGGAGTAAGATGCTCTAGGACATTTAGTGGGAACACTCTTCTGTTTTTCTTTTATTTTGAGAACCAGGAGATGTTGTCCTCTTAAGGAGAAAAAAGAGAAAAATGATGGAGGATAGGGCAGGCCCTCTGTAGACAATTTTTATTTCTCAAGGGACCATATGGTGAACAAAGCAGCCTCATGCCTAGAGCAGTAGTAACAAGACCAAGATAATCTAGGAAAAGAAAACAGAAAAATGTGACCTTCTTTACAAAGCTATGAAGCAAGGGCCCGTGCAACACAGAAGGGAGAGGTTCGGGACACAGGGGGAAGAGGCCTGGTCCCAGGCCTGGCTCCACCCTCAGCTCTCACCACACAAGGTCATGACATGTCTGGAACTTTGCTGCCTAATCAAAAAATGATAGGTTGGTAAAAGGGTCTAAACTAAAATGCCAACAGCTGACAGGAATGAATTTTTTTTTTAATTTTATTTATTTATTTTAATACGGAATCTGACTCTGTGGCCAGGCTGGAGTGCAGTGGTGTGATCTTGACTCACTGCAACCTCCGCCTCCTGGGTTCAAGAGATTCTCCTGCCTCAGCCTCCCAAGTAGCTGAGGATTACAGGCACACACCACCACCCTCAGCTAATTTTTGTATTTTTAGTAGAGACGGGGTTTCACCATGTTGGTCAGGCTGGTCTCAAACTCCTGACCTGAGGGGATCCGCCCGCCTTAGCCTCCCACAGTGTTGGGATTACAGGCATGAGCCACCGCACTCGACTGACAGGAACGTATTTCTATGCGTGATGAAAAACATAAAATAACATGGAGTGATCAGGCTTAGGAATTAGAAATTATGTACCCCATGTGAAAGGTACTTAAATGCAAAAACTAATGTGCAGGCCAGTAAAGCATCAGCCACAGCTGTAGGACAAATAAAATAAAATGTATGCTTTGGAAGTCAATATCTTTTAACCTCTGTATAGGCTGTATTTTGTGTTTATGGAACTATTTGCCAAGCTTACATTACAGATAAATTTTTTTTTTCTAATTTTTGCTTAGGTTAGCCCCAAAGTCTATGTACTGTAAACCAGCTATCTCTTGTTATAGAAATGTTTACCAAAATAGCTACAGACTTAGCAGCTACTAAATATAATAAATATAAATCTTTAAAATCAATGTATATCTAACCCTATATATATACACGTGCATGTATGTGCTTGTATCCCTAAATAGAGATTGTTTGACCACAGTGAAATTTATGAAAACTTGAAAGCAGGTGAAATTATATTTTTGTCTTTGAGATGATCACTGGGGTTAAATTAAATATAACTAATTTTATAGCACTTCATATTTTAGATAATTTGGCTAATTTGTATTTAATTTTGTATCTTGTATTTAATTTTTTAAAATTGATCTTGTATTTAATTGTTTTAAACACAAGATTTAATACAAAATTTAATTAATTTGAATGTTTTCACTTATTACTGAACCATTTATTACTGAAAGATTGTCAATAACTAAGTTGTTTAAATCAATGTTAATAATAATTAGACCACTAATCAATGTTAATAATAATAACCACTATTATGTCGGTAGTCATTTGTCCATATTGATACCATGGGAATGAAGTAGGGAGGATTTTATTTTCTATTCATAAGAAATCAAGAATTAATCTGTAGTTAGGCTGCATGGGTCAGCTGTGACGTACAAGGACAAAGTCATCTGCTTCCTTTTACTTTCTTTTCATCAGTTTATTTTTTCCCCATTCTAAATTTCTCTTCTCTCACCATGCTCTTACTCTTAATTTCCATTAGAAATTCCTCCTAAGTGATCTACATCCTAGGGCTTCACAGAATATTTGTGGAAGATCATTAGCATCTAGTTGAGATTTTCCTATAATAGTCACAATGTGACATTCATGTTTCAATAGAGATTTATGCAGAAATGCACAAACCAATATCTCCTTATGTAATTTATTGTTCTTTGCCAAGAAGAAAAAATCCAATGAGAATAATCACTGAAATATTTAAGAATATAACCTCATTTGAATAACATAAAACCTGCTTTTCTAAATACTAAAAACTTATGTTGATTTTATGCAAAACTGGGTCATTTCTACTCTCAATATTTTGCATATGCAATTATTCCCAAATGAAATGCCTTTTCCTTTAATTCAATTTTCATTTTCTTTCTTCATAACCATACTCAAACACCCCATTTACAAAAACAGAACAAAATATTTTGCTATTCACTCTAAATTTTATTACTTTTTTAATCACTGTCCTCTCAATGCTTTCAATGTTTCTCTTGTCTATTTACACTGGTACTAACTTGGAATTCTGGCACTCAATACTTGTAGAAAGAATGAATGAAAGAACACAAGATGTTTTGTGTGCATTTAATTACATACTACCTTATTTTTCACCCAGGAGGGTAATTTCCTTCCATTGTTACTTTTTAAACGGATTGTAATGAATTTATAAGCCACATGGCTTTGTTTCTCACCAAATGGTAAAGCTATCTCCTTCCCTAATACCAGCTGCCTCCCCGAGTCACTGTCCTGTTTACAGGCACTACAGGAATCTGAAATCTGTTAAACTGAAGCACTGGAAAATTATCTTAATTTGCTACACCAGTGAGAGCTGACAGATTGCAGGGCAATAAGGTCGATTTAACATGATGCTTCAAAATATACGCCCACTTGATGAAAACATTGTACTGAAGATTGTGTAGTTACATTGAAATCTCTGAAATGGAGGTTTTGATGCTTTGATAATTCTTAGGCATTTTTATAAAATATCTTCCAACATTCAAATATAATTTCTGAAACTTTTCAAAAATTTAAGTGTGATTCCCATGTTGTGGATGCTTCTGCAAACCTTTATTAAATTTCCTTGTGGAAACTAAAGTTAATCCTGAAGGTTGTCTTTACACTATTTACAAAAATGGTACTTAGGTTTCACACAAAAATGTGATTAAGTGATCAAACCGCCTGTAACAAACCTTTTATAGGAATTGCACTGTCTTCGTTTTCATTTTTCATTTTCTATGATCTTTCTTAATTTAAAATGGCAGCTATTCTCTGTCTCTAGGGCATAGCAGTACTACTCTGGAGCATAATCTTTTAAATTCTGCTTGTAACATATTTCCAACGGGCACATTGTTGCAGAAGTACCAATGACTGATAGCTCTGATGCTGCTGCTGGTGGGATGAATTTGATCAAGATACCAATTCTGAACGAGGGTTTTTAGCAACCAGAGGTAATTTTTCTAATGCTGACTAATGAAAAAGAAAGCAAAAGATGGATTAACTGTGCCAAATTCATTGACTTTTTTACTTCACAAGTAACCACAGGTATGACTGTTTTGGAGTTGATCAAACAGGCTTTCAGTGACAGAGCAATAACAGGGTGACATTCTCCTTAGGGAAGGAGCTCTTACGTGTTCGCACCATAGTATCTGCTTTCACATGTACATTTCACACACATTTGAGAAAACGTGTAATTTAAGATGGATGAAAATAAGTTAAAAAACAAATTTTGAATAAATTATAGATATAAACTTGATGATTGAAAATTCAGGATAATAAACCATTAAAGCATGGCACAATTCCTCAGTGTGTACACCATTTCTCTTGCCTAGCCCATCCCCTCACACAGCTTTGAATCACTCTTTGTGAAGCCATTGCCTTCATTTTATCTCCAGTTTTATTTGAAATCGAGGGCTGCATTTCTACCTGCTTAACGGGTGTCTCCTCTTGTGTTCTCCTGAGATGTCAACACCAGGATATCTCCCAAATCTCATTCATTCAAGGCCTTTCATTCATTTAAATTGAAATGTTGAATTTGTGATCAGTGGTAGGCTCTCGAGGACCCACATACCATTAAAATACTACCCTCTTGCTTCAATGCTAATGCAGCTGAGTCTAGGTTAGTATAAATAGCGTTTTTTATTTTATGTATTTATTTTTGTTATTGTTGTTGTTTTTATTTTTGAGACAGAGTCTCGCTTTGTTTCCCAGGCTGAAATGCAGTGGCACAGTCAGATCTCGTTGCAACTTTGACCTCCCGGGCTCTAGTGATGCTCCCACTTCAGCCTCTCAAGTCCCTGAACTACAGATGCAAACCACCATATGCTGCTAAGTTTTGAATTTTTTGTAGAGACGCGATTTCTCTTTGTTGTCCAGACTGGTCTCGAACTCCTGGGCTCAAGCAATCCTCCCACCTCAGTACCCAAAAGTGCTGGAAGTGCAGGTGTGAGCCACTGCACCTGGCTTGTGGCTCAGCTCTTGATGAGCTTCCAGGAATTAGCAAAGTCTTCTGGAAAGAGACAGGTGAGTTCAGCTGTGTCCGGTCTCAGTTGTGAACATGCAGATGCCTGGATACGTGAGACAGCACAAACAGCATGAGGACTGGATGAAGGTTTGCCTTCATTATGGGGAATGGAGGGACAGGAGAAAGAAATTAGGCTGGAAGAATGGGCAGGAGGCAGCTTGTGTCTTCTTACTATGGAGATCATCGACTTTGAACTGTTAAGAGTGACTTCTTTACTGGTCTCTCCATTTTTAACTTTTCTACTGGAGTCTGCCTTACACATCACTGTTAACACTCCCTAATGCACTACTTTGATACCTTAGCTCTTCTGTTGATACATCTTTAAGAGTTCATAATGCTTAGTTAAACCTATAAAATATTAAGTATTTCCTATACCATACTTCCAGCTTCTTCTGCCTCTTTCCCCATACATATTTATGTATATGTCACATACAGTCCAAATGGCCTAGGGACTCAATAAATTCCCTCGACCCTCCTAAAATGTTTCTGCTCAATCTGTTCTCCAGTCTCATGACAAATCCTGTACTGTTGCGGGTCTCTCTTGTAATAGCAATAATAATAAAAGTAATAATAATAGCCAGCATCGATCACATCTAAAAGTTCATCTGCATTACACTTCCTCTACGAACTCTTTCATAACTACTCTGTAAAAGGTGTGATTATAGCTTAGTCATTTAAAAAATTTCTTAAGGCATCCAATGTAAGTCTTTATATATAAAATGTTCACTGTACACTTATTGTATACTTTTGAATTGATACTCTATGGGAAAAAGATGAACTTAATAGTTGATGCAAAACTCTGCAGAATGTGTGTATTTTGGTAGACAGAGATGTTTCCTACATTTTTGAAATAATTCGAATTTTTCTAGGGTTTATATCAGACAGCCTCTAGGAAAAATAATTTTAAAAAACAAGAAGAGACAAACATACTACCAGTATGTGGCCTTAAATAGACTTATTATTTAATATATTTAGAAGTCTACATGTATGCACATAATATAATTTATAATATTATATATGTATATGTATATCTACATCTGTATCTATATTATATCATTTATATCTATATCTTTAAAGAGTAAAATAAAATGTAATCGAATTGTCTTAGAATTGCTTGGAAATCAAACATGATTGAACTCAACAAATAATTGGTCCATCAAACTCTGAAAGCCCATACCACCTTGTCAGCTAAGGTAACTTTTTATTATGTTGTCGAATGAAAAAGCCCTAGTGGGAACAAACCAATTCCATTTCATCCATGGAAATACACTACAACAATCAGTGCTGAAATATGGACTGTCCAGTCTCATTTACTGCACTACCTAAGTGGATTGAATCAGAAGGGAATGGGCTCTCCCAGGTCTCAACTGCAATAGGTAATTTTCAGACAAGCATGGAAGGTTTTGTGTATCAGAACCGTGGCGTGTTTAAAATAATAGGAAGGGATAATGTTTATTTATGCTGTGAGAGTGATTGGTTATTCGGGAAAGCCACAAGACCCTTAGGCTCCTTTTTAAATGCATATTAGAAGAAATTCCCTATACACTTTCAGATTCTTCGTTGTTTAAAACCATTTTGGAGGCAGGATGGTATATAGTTAAGAATACAGGAATGGGATGGGGAAAGAGTAGGACTTTAACAGACTTGAAAAAATGTTTTAATTACCAAGAAGCCTCACCCCTCAGGGACTTAGTTCAGTCTGTCAGTAAAAAATGTGATAGATAGCCAGAAGGAATTTTTTGAAAATCAATCATCACCACTATCTCACTCACCAGCCCAAATAAATAAACTCTCTTACCACTTCAGTCCTAAAATTCAAATAGAAATGGCAGAGCATATCACCTGGCCTCATGACAACAATGGTAAATTATATAATTATTTTAATAATTTATGTATATAATTGCATAATACATTATTTATTTATAAAATTATATGTTATGTATTTATAATTATATATACTATATAATGAATTTAAAATACTTGCCAAAATATGATATCAGATATAATTATGAAAGGGCAATACATTAATTACACTTTAGCTTTGACGAACAAAAGAGATCCATGGATTTAATGCAGAACAAAATAACTTATGAACCTTGTTAGCATTAGCTATGACAATATCCCAACAGCATGTTGTTGAGCTAAACCAGGATGTGTGTGATTTTCCATTTTCAATTTTTCACCAAAATGGCTCAAACAATGTAAGCAGGATTTTCATTTTTTAGTGAATAAATTATAAAGATGTCTCACTCATAAATACTAAGCTTCAGCAATTTCCATAAAAATGGTGATGGTGGGCTGGGCGCGGTAGCTCACACCTGTAATCCCAGCACTTTGGGAGGCCGAGGCGGGCGGATCACGAGGTCATGAGATCCAGACCATCCTAGCTAACACGTTGAAACCCCGTCTCTACTGAAAATACAAAAATTTAGCCTGGCGTAGTGGCGGCGCCTGTAGTCCCAGCTGCTCAGGAGGCTGAGGCAGGAGAATGGCGCGAACTCAGGAGGCGGAGTTTGCAGCGAACCAAGATCGCACCACTGCAATCCAGCCTGGGCGATAGAGCGAGACTCTGTCTCCAAAAAAAAAAAAAAAAATTGTGGTGGTGAAAATAAATGGTACATCAATGAGCTATTTATCAACCAGTAGCAATCCTAGAACCTGGTGAATAGAAGCCCTGGTTTTGTAGGTTTGTGGTGAAACTCAACAGGGAACAGTGATTATCACAAGCTCTGATACTCTGCACTTGGACATAACCTGTAGAAATAATGGAAACTCCTACAAACTTGGCAGCCTGCACTAATCAGTCGCATACAGAGAGTAAAATGTCTTTCCATGTTCAATATCCACATGGTAGATGGTTGGGTATGAAGCCATTGGGTCCTCTGCCGTTGGTAGCCCCCATAAATGCAGAAGACAGAGAGATTCTCTGCAAGTCCACAGTTCTCTGGCCCTTTCTCACTCTCTCTCTTCCACTGATTTTCATACTTAGCTCTTCCAAATTAAATGTTTCTAGTACTGGCAAGAAAAAAATTACAAAGAATATATTGTGCTTATTATATATGTGTTCAAGCAAATGAATGAGTGATATATTTTTCTCTCGGCGTTTTGAAAATAGTATTCTGTTTCTACAGATTCCTGTTAACTTGAGAGAATTCACCTACCAATTTCCTTTGAGGCCGTTGATTTTAAATTTATTTATTTTAAGATTTTTACATCTGTCATTGCCTTTCTACTATTTAAATATAATGTTTTTAGAATACTTTCTTTTACCTAGTGATTTTATTCATGCAGCTAATCATATGACTTTTATCAATTGCAGAAAATACCCCAATATTATTTTAATATTGCCTAACATCCATATTATCTGTTCACTTCCTCTGAAATTCAAATCCATGAATATTAGATCTTATTATTTTATGCACGACTCTAGAACCGTGGATAATTTCTCAAGAGATATCATTCTGAGTCATTAATTTACTATTCTACTGAGTTTAGTGTAAAGGGTTAGTTGGCTGTTGTGTTGAGAATCTATTTTTGGAGTGCGAGAACTTAAGCAGGGAGACCAGGTAAGAAACCCTCAGTGTAATCCAGATGAGTTGGTAGTGGCACAAATACAAGAGAAGTAGGAAAGTAGTTACATTCTTGTTATATTCTGAAGGCAAAGCAGCATGGTTTTCTAACAGCTGGGGTGATATATAAGGGAAAGAAAGATGTCAAGAATAATGTTTAGGTTTTGACTGGAGCATCTATAAGAATGAAACTGTCATCGACTAAGATGTGGAAGGGTTGAACTAAAGGAAAGGAGAATGGGAATCAAACTTAGACCTGTTGAGTTTGAAAATCTTTTGGGCATTCAACTGGAGGTGTTAAGTAGGCAGGTAGACATGAGTCTGACTGCTGGAGAAAGGATTTTGTCATTTGTCATTCTAAAACTGACAGGTGACTAAGTTCTTAGAACCAAGGTAGATAGTTCTGCATATAGCCAAGATGTTATAAAAAGGATTGAATTTCAACAACAAAAAGACAGATGACAAGATAAAACAATTTTTAAGAGACTAGATATAAAAACAATAAAAAATAACTCTGAAAGATGGAAAACAAGGTGAACTCTATACTTTTCCCACTCTAAAAGAGTTCCATCCATGATTTAGGGAGGGGGACTCTAGTCACTGCTCAGCGGACTCTCTGAGTAAATGTCTGGAGAGCCCAGGGCACCTAGAATTCACAATAACAGAGTGCCAAATAAGAAAGGAAGCAGCGAAAAAGGAAAATGGAAACAAATTGGAAAATACATGGTGAAGATGATACATGTAATCCTAACCTTGTCAATAAAACATTAGTTTTAAATGGTTTATGTAACCAGTTAAAAGGCAGAGACCAAAGATGGAATTAAAAAGTAAGACCAATCTACACTTTGCCCATAAGAAATACTCTCTGTATATGAAGGGATAAGTTAATTAAAAGTAAAAGAATAACAGTTATAGTTTCTCCTCCTTTCCTGATGTAGAGCGATGGAAAGAGCATTCCTCCTACATTTACAAGAAAAAAGCTAAATAATTAGCAAAATTACAACATTCCTTAAACCAAACTAATCATAAAGCTGAGAGTGCAGGGCAACCCTATATCCTGAAATCTGCAGAGAATCAGGAGGCTTCTGTTTAAGGCTGCCAGATTTAGTAAACGGGAGCAAGATACCAAGTTAAGTTTGAATTTCAGGTTAAAAAACAGATTTTTAGTCTAAGAATGTTCCAAATATATATATAATTCAAATTTTACTTGGATTCTCGTGTTTATGTGGCAACCATACTACTGAAAGAAACAGGATCTGAGCATTGTGTTATCTGAGATAGATTCTGCCCAATGCCATAAAGCTCATTAAAAATATTCCTTTACTTTAAAAAAAGTGCTAAAAGCCAAGGGTCGCCTAGCATGAGAATGTGAGGGCACTGGAGGTCACAGATATCTAAATGGGTTCCCAAAGATTTCTCTCCATGAGTCTCTCTAGGTACTCACATGAAAGATAGGCAGAAAATTGGAAAGGTTCCCTTCATGGGGTTCCCAGCAGAAGAGCAACGCCACTCCTGAAACTGAACCTGGATCCATCTCCCTTGTCTTTTCCATGGAGAAAGCCTTAATCTCGAAGGGAAATAGTGACAGAAAACCATCACCTTGAGTCATTTATGGAAACCCATTGCAACTCTGCGAAGGAAGCAGGAAGAAAAAGCTGTATGTGCTAATTAGCACTACCTGAAAGGTGAGAGAGTGGTGTAAATGCCTGTGAAGCCCAAATGTGTTGGATGCAGGGACACAGTATCGAACCAAGACTAAGTATTAATCAGGATATCAGAGAATGCCTCTCTCCTTCTATTCCACCTCCACGAGGCTAACAAGAATAGAGTACATGGAGCTGGGAGAATCATCAGACAGATTCTTTTCAAGGTACAACACAGAGAAAACCCAAAGTCAAGCTCTGAGCATACATTGATAAAATGACTTCAGACAACCCAGCCCATATGCTAAACACATCACTGGATGAACTTGAAACATGCAAAACATTGAAAGTAACTACAATAAGAATTCTCCAATGCAGACTGATTTCTAAGTTGATTAACATAATCGCCTATTCAAAGATCTAGCATTAGAAAAAAAGAATGACTTTCTCGATAAGAAACAAAAAACACAAACCGGGAAATCATATCTAGAAGACTACAAAACATGTTGAAGAGTATTCTTCTAGTAGAAGGAATATCAGTCAGAAACACTGCCAAATTTTTGAACTTGATGAATACGATTATTACCCGAATTGTGATGATGATAATGATAACATGAGTGTGTACATATGTTCAGACTCACAAAATTGTATCCATTAATTATCTTTATGTTTTTGAATACCAATTAACCTCAATAAAAGTGAAGAAAAAGAAACTTGGATCTACACAAAAGATAAATAGCACTGGAAATGGAAAAAAAATGAAAGTAATAAATGTATTTCTTCTGATTTTAATGGTTTTATAAATACTGGTATTGTTATAGGAAAAATAATAGAAATACATTCTGTGGGTATACATTCGTAAAGATAAAACATGACAAAATTAACATGAAGGATGAGTGGGAGAACTTATGAGTACAGGGAAAAGTGGGGAAAAATGTAGGGTTTACCTCGTTTCTAATCTCAGAGTTGTTTTTATTGCTTATCTCTAGTGTTGTAATATGTTTACTCTTTGTTTTCATTAGTTTTCTATTTCTGCATAACAATATTACTACAAATTCAGCAGCTTATAACAACCCCCATTTATTGTCTCACAGTTCTATAGGACAGACGTTTACACACGACATTACTGAATTCTCTGCTTGCAAGGATAAGGTTAAAATATCTGTCAGGCTGAAATCTCAACTCAAGCTTGGGGTTCTTTTCTAGGCTCATTCAAGTTGTTGGAAACATTTAAGTTTTTGTGGTTGTAGGGTTGAGATCCTCATTCCCAGCTTGCTGACAACTGGCCACTGTTTTCTGCTCCTAAATGCCACTAATGTTCCTTGCAAAATGGACCCCTCTATCTTCCAAGTGAGCAACAGAAAATTTCCCTTGCATCAAATGCATTCCACACGTTGAATCTCTTTCAAAAATAAAAGCCCAGTCTTTTTAAAGTCTCACTTGATTGTTAGGACCTGTAAAGATAATTTCCTTTTCTTAAGGTCAACTGATTTGGGAGTTTAATTTTAATTATATTTGCAAAGTCCCTTCACAGCAAGCCCCTGGATTCGTATTTGAATAACTGGTAGAAGTTGTGTGCATACCAGGAGACCAGTTATCATAGGCACCAACTTGGAGTTTTTCCATGACAACATGTAAAATGGTAAATTATTTCACTGTAGACTCTGACAAATGAAATATACATGTTGTAAAGTCTACAGAAAACAATAAAAATGTTTTAAAAAGGTAAAAAAAGGAAATAAATAGATTATGTTAACAATTTAAAAATGTTCAATAAACACAGAGAAAAAGAAAAATGGAAACAAAAGGCAAATGCAACAAATAGAAAACAACTATGTAGATTGTACATTTTTAAGCCAACTATATAATCCAGAAGAAACCTACAAGATGCCGTCTCTAAAATCCTGGGTACATTAAAAAAATAAGAGTGAAGAGAAATCTATCAAACAGGCATACCTATGCATACACACATAAGTGCTGCAGTAACTATATTAATATCATAAAAAGTAGACTTTTTAACAAGGAATGTATTCACAAATAAAGAGTGTTAATACACAATGTTAAAGAATCAACTTTTAAAGAAAATATTAAAATACTAAATGGAAATGTACACAAAATAGAACTTCAAATACAAGTGGAAGAAACTGTGATAGATCTGAAAAGAGGAATAGAAAAGTTTACAATTATAAAGAGACGCTTCAATACTGTCCTCTCATTAATTTAGAAAAAATAGGCAGAAAAGTATTAATTTAATATATTATGCCTACAAAAATTCTACAGATGATATTAACCTACTGGTAATAGGCTAAATGTTATCTTCCTATGATTGGAGATCAGATGCTCCATCTCACCATATCTATTCAATATCTTGATGGAAAAGCCAAGATAATAGGGCAAGAAAAGATAGACAAGATATCTAGACAAGATAATAAGGCAAGAAAATAACTAAAATGAATGCAGATTGCAAGAAAGAACACAGAAATCTTTGGTATGTTTATATAGAAAGTACTCAAAAATCCAGTAAAAACTTCTAGAATAAGTGAATTTAACAAGGTCATCAATAAAATATCAATATACACAGTCAATAATGCTTTTATATGCCAATATGAACAATCAAATTTTGAAATTTAAATGTACATATGTGCACATCATCATGGGAGAGAGAGAGAAGTTTAAGTCTAACAAAGATATGTCCAGATCTCTACACTGAAAACTACAAAATACTGATGAAAGAAATAAATGAATACCTAAATAAATGGAGAAGTGTACCACTTTCATGGATTGGAAGACCCGATATTGTTAAGAGGTCTACTCTACCCAATTTGATCTAGTGATATCACCATCCCAGTAAAAAATCTCAAGTATTTTTGTACACGTTGATAAGCTGATTCTAAAACGTGTTCAAAAGACAAATGAAATAGAATTGACAAAATATATCTTTAAACAATTGACAGGCTCACAATGTTCAGTTTCAAAAATTAATATCAAGCTACAGTAATCAAGACAGAATGATATTGACAAAATAATAGGCACATATAGGTAAATGGAACAGAATAGAAATTCCAGAAATAGACCTCCAAAAATATATTCAGCTGTTATTGACAAATTGGCAAAGGCAATTGATTCCAAAAAAAGGACTTTTTAACAAATGATACTGAAAAAGACTGAACTTCCGTTTATAATTAATAACCTAAATACATATTTCAGACCCAATTCAAAAATTAAATTAAAATTAATCAGATACCTGAATGCAAGATGCAAAAATATAAAACTTTTTGGAAGTATGTGAGAAAAATCTGTCTGGCCTTGGGCTTGGCAATTAATTTTTATAAATGAAACCAAAATTATAAACCATAAAAATCAAGTTGATAAATTGGGCTTTATCAAAATAAAACATTCTGCTCTTCAAAAAAATTGTAGGAGTTTGAAAATAGAAATCTATTGGTGAAAGAAAATATTTGTAAACTATTTATCTGATAAAAGAGTTAAATAAGGAATATATAAATAAATCTCAAAATTCAGCAATAAGAAAACAAGCAACCCAATTAATAAATGAGCCAAAAGACATGCAAATGCCAAATAAGGATAGCAAAACATGTTTCACATTGTCTGTCATTATGAAAAGTATATGTTTTTAATAGCAGTGCTTGAGCTGCAGCCAGCCTTCTGTAATAATTTTTATTTTGGACCTTATTTAAATTTATATTTGTTTTTGGTCAATTGCTGTATAATTGATAAGGAAATACTCAGGTGAAGTATATATGTCCTTCAAAATGCAAATAGTTTCATAAGGCATTGTGCTTATTTCTTGTTGGTGGGGTTTAGTGGCCAAGTATCTCAAAGTATCCAAGTCATTTTTGAGCTATTGTATTTCTTGAGTAGTGAAAGCCACATCTACCTTGGTAGAGTCATCAGTGAAAGTACTTTGTTCAAGCCGTTAGTCAACATTTAGTCTCCAGAATCCGCCGCAAATTGGTGCATAAGAGTACTTGTATTGTTTATGTTTTCAATAAAGCCAAAATTTCTTGTTGACCTCCATTAATTTGGTACTGCTTAATATTTACTATTGGAATTATTTTTGACAATTCTAAAGGTTTCCATTTAAACGACCAGTTGAAATTGTGTAGAGAATAAATTTGCCTGACATTTGAGCCTGTTTATCACATCCATTAATTTCAATTATGCATTCAGCTGTAGTTAATAAAACCATAAAGCATTAAAAAAAAAAAAAAACCTTCCCGCTTTCTAATTAGTCTCAGCAAAACCCTAATAACGTCTACCACAGACTCACTCCACCTTCCATATTGCAGCCGTGTGATACTGCCCTCCTGTTTTTAAGCAGGGCTGGGATTACAGTCATGAGCCACGACACCTGGCCACAACATTTTATCCGTTTATCTGTCAGTGGATATCTGACTCGTTTCCACCATTTGGTCACTGTGAATAATGCTACCGTGCACATAGGTGCACACATACCAATGTCTTGCTTTCAGTTCATTGGAAACCACAATCAAGTATTTGCCCAAATGTTTTTTCACTACCCTCAGTTCACTCAACTTCAGTTGCAGCATTTGAACTTGGATTCCTTCTGAAGGCCAAATATGGCATCCTAGTTCTCATATCTGCATCTTTTCTTCTACCACTTTAATAGATGAGAAAATTCAGCACCCCACTGTAACAGTTTGCCTCAATTTCCTTCAGCAGGATGGGTTTACATTCATCAAAACTGAGATAAATAGAATTTTCTTCAGTGACGTGGTTTCCCAAATAATAATGGATATTTATTTCCTTCCAATCAGCAATGGTGTGCCACCAAATCATTTTCTGAAATGTTGCTAATTGCTTCTATTTTTCTTTCTTTTTTTTCTTCCATTTTCAACCACCTGAACAATTCCTTCTGGCTTAGCTGTTCGTGTATATTTTTCTCTTATTATCTTTTCTTTCCTGTTAGACATTCGCCTTCTTTTGAGTGTCTTCAACATTATTTTTTTTCCCATCATTAAAGCCCATGCTTGATAGCTACATAACAAGTTGGTCCAGTCCCATGTATGGTCTCTTGTCATACTAACAGGCGATTTCCAGTATGGGCCCACGCAAGAGCCTCCCATTTCAAAGTTTCTACCATTTTGGTCTGAAGAATATTATTTGAGGTGGCTAAACAGTCAACCACTTTAGAAGAGTGTTCCATTTTTCCAGAGGCATGGGGTTAGCAATAGTCTTTCTCAGCTTAAAGCGATCATAGTGTACCTTCACTAATTTCTGAAAATAGCAACTCAATTACCTGTAAATTCTGGGTAGTTGGGTGCTGACTACCTCCAGCAAGTAAGGACAGGTACTTATCCCTGCCAATGAATTATATTTTGCATTAAATTATTAACCCTAATTTATTAATTGAATAATCCAAGATAGGGAAGATTCATTGGGAGGTAACTGAATCTCTGGTTCAGCTGCATCTTTTCAACACCAGCTACTGATTATTACTCTATAAACAAAAGCTTTAAAAATGAGGTTATGTACGTGGTTGGTACATAGTAATATTAAATAGATTATCTTTACTCTTGGCTCAATTACTGACCTATAAATTTCTTGAGTTAGTGTTGCAAGAAAAATTGAATCAAAGTCAAGTGGTCAAATTATCCAGCATATCTGAAGCTAGAGAAAAGGATAGACCTTTATGAATCCTTTTCTAGGAGAAACTATCACCATTTGTGAATCATTTCCTTCCAGGAAAAACGACCACTGCCTTCATCTGAAATTGAACTAGAAGTCCTAGCTAATGTAGTAAGACATGGAAAGGATCATATTCAAGGATTGAGATTTAAAAGTAAAAAGTATTTTTATGTTGACTAAACTATTAATTTAATTATACATTGAATTAATATTTATTAATGTTAATTTGATAATAATCCTATTATTAATTTGAAGTTAATTAAATTTCTTCCAAGAATCTCCCTAAGAAACTATGGTCATATTATTAGAATAAACAAGGAAATAGTAAGTCTTCTAAATAGAAAATAAATATACAGTATCAATTATACAAAACTATATAAAACAAAAAATTAAATGTAATAAAATACCTTATTGTTAACAATGAAATATTTAAAATACTAGATATGACTCTACGAAGATGTGATAAAGGATTTTAGGAAAAATCATGGGTATACACAAAATAAATATATGCATACAAATATATACCATCTGAATAATTTGTTCATAAATTTAAAATATTGACCCAATTTAATATTTATAGTTAATACAATTCTCAAAATTTTCCAACAGAGTTTTTAATAGAGCTTAAAAAGTGAATGATAAAATGTACATAGGTGAGCAAAGGGCCAAGCATTGGCAGGACTATTTTGAGAAACAGCATAATGTATATGTGTATGTGTGAGAGGGGTTGCCCTGCCAAATGTCAAAACTTACTATAAAACATTACCAGCAAAATACTACTCCAGTAATCCATCTCTGCATCAGTGGTGCTGAGATAGAAAAATAAAGTAACAGAGCAAAAATAATCCAGAATCAAATTCATACTTAAATAGAAATCTAATATATGAAAACACATTGTTATATATCACTTGAGAAATAATATATTGTTCAATAAATAATAATCAGATAATTAATTATCCATAATAAAAATAAGATAAAACAAAATTGGACATTTATCTCACATTATATTCAGAAAAAATACAAACAGAATATAGCATAAATGTAAAAAAGATATATCAGAGAGTTTAAAGATTATATAAGAGTGAATTTAATAACTTCAACTTATGGAATTATATTCTAAACAAGCTTCAAGAACCACAAACTATAAAGGAAACGTTGATGATTTCAACTACATTATATTTCAGTTTTTGTTTAACATCAAAGACAACATAAGAAATGAAAAAAGAGGCCGGGCGCGGTGGCTCACACCTGTAATCCCAGCACTTTGGGAGGCCGAGGCGGGCGGATCACGAGGTCAGGAGATCAAGACCATCCTGGCGAACACGGTGAAACCCTGTCTCTACTAAAAATACAAAAAAATTAGCCGGGCGCGGTGGTGGCGCCTGTAGTCCCAGCTTCTAGGGAGGCTGAGGCAGGAGAATGGCTTGAACTCGGGAGGCTGCGGAGCTTGCAGTGAGCCAGGATCGCGCCACTGCACTCCAGTCTGGGCGACAGAGCGAGACTCCGTCTCAAAAAAAAAAAAAAAATGAAAAAAGAAAGCCAAGACCTGGGAGAAAAAGTGTTATGATATGGAAAATTGCGAGGCTTAGTAGTCAGACTACACTAAGAATTCCTAAACATCACAAGAAAAAACATAATAGCACAAATAGAAAAAACATTTTTAAAAACCATTTGCAGGAGAAAAACCAAAAAGCTAATTAAATACAAAGTGTCATTCTCTAATTGATAATTGAAATTGCATTGAAATACCATTTTGGGCTCTTGAAAATGACAAAATTATAACACCTTACATTATCACTGTTCTTGAGAATAAAACCCAGGAAATTAGCATATGTTTAATGAGATTTCAAATTAATAACACAAATTTTCAACATTAAGTAAAGAATATAACAACCTATTGACTTGTAATGCAATCTACATGTATATCATAATTATATTTTAATTTTTTAATTATGTACTGTATATAAGAAGTTATAACAAGGATATAATTTTTGGCATACTTTTATAATGAAATATTGGAAACCATCTAAATGTCTACCATAAAGGTATTTGAATAAATACATGATAACACACAAAATACATAAAATGGATAATATTCAACTACTTATGTCAATGTAGATTAACTTCAAAAATATAACATTGAAATCCTAAATCAAGTCACAAGTATTTATTTAAAGAATAATAATATTTGTATATGGTTTAACAATAAGAAAAACACTATTACATTTCTGAATGCATATTTATAAAGTAAATGGGTAAAGTTTGTGCCAAAATCGTAAATGTCAAATTTATGAAAGCAGTTACTTCTTAGAATATTAAAGATATTAATTAGATTAGACCATGGTGCATATGGGCTTCAGTTATTATTATATTTCATTTTTAAAATGTCAAAAATACATATGCAAATATGGAAATCTGTCAAACTTTTAAAAATTTAGAGAATGCTATTATTTCTTAAACTTTTTCTTATGGTTTGAATATTTCATACTTGCAATTGGCATTTTTTAACTTTTAATGTGATTAAAGTACACATAACTTGACATGTAGCATCTTAACTATTTTTAAACATATAGTTTGCTAGTATTGACTGCATTCATATTGTCATGTGAGCAATCTCAAGAACTCTTTTGCATCTTGCAAAACTCAGACTCTATACCCATTAAACACCTCCCTACTACCGCCTCTCTCCTGCCTCTGGAAATCCCCTTTCATTCTACTATCTGTCTCTATAAAATTTCCCCGTGCCGCTGCCTCTTTGCAGAAAGCCCCTTCTCTTTTGTGCCTCCCGTTGCACCCTTACAAGGAATCTGTGTACTTTCTCTAATACATCTGCCTTTATTTCCCCACATTTATTTTGGTAAATTCCTTTACAACCTGCAGACACTGGCCCCCACCAGTTGCACCCGTGACATGTGGAACTATATTTTTGACTGTGTTTTTGTGCATAGTAGAAATTTAAACAAGTTAATATTTGTAAAAATATATCATATATTTAAATATTTATAGACTTGATAGTCAATAAACTGTCTATGTTTAACAGACAATCTGTACTATTTGTCTTTGTCATAAGAGCACCTGAATATCCTTTTGGTAAATTTCAGTCAATTCACACTTAGAGTCCCCCTTTCAAACTTCCTTGCCCCATTTGCTATATTTCAATAACAAATGTTGGTTATTATTTAGTGACATTTCAGCAAGGACCTCAAAACTTTGGATTCTTCTATTAGTGTAAAATAAAAATAAATTTTAATAACTAGAATTGAAGTGATGAAATTGGAAAATAATTATTCAGTATGAGATATTGTGGAATATTTTATATGGACAATGGAAGTTTAATTTACCTACTGGGAAGTCATCCTTAGTAGCTAACCTTTAATTAAAATGAGAAGATACACTTCTACATTGATATGATATATATATGAATTTTCAATTGTATGTATATCGGAAAGATGATTGTATAACCCATTCTAGATGATGTGAAGGAAGACAAGTCAAAATGAAATTAATTGCACACATCATACATTTGTCAGACATTGGTAATTACAACATTGCAATTACTCTTTCAGGTGCCCCCTGTCCTGCCTACATAATAGCTGGTGGTTATCCTACAATGAAACAAATTTATATGGAATTAAAAGTCTGTCTGGCTCAATACATTTGCATCCTATCTGACCGTTTCTCTTCCTTATGTTAAAATTTTAATCACATTCTCTTAAATTGCGACTCTGTGAGCCATTACTTGGAAAAATCAGGGGAATATTTATTTTCAATGTATCTGACTTATAGAATATATTGATGTATACTTTATGGACTAACGACGCTCTGGAAATTATTTAGTGGATCAGATCCTGCTAATTTACCCACCCAATATTTTATTCAAGATTGCAGTAAGTTCAGCTAAAATACTCAATTTCCTTAGCTCCCATACAGTTAGGTGTGGCCTTGTGACAGAGTTTTGGCTAATAAGACTTAAAGAGTGTATTTCAGGCAGGGTGCGGTGGGTCATGCCTGTAATCCCAGCACTTTGGGAGGCTGAGGCAGGTGGATAGCTTGAGTCCAGGAGTTCAAGACCATCCTGGGCAATATGGAAAAACCCTATCTTTATAAAAAAGATAAAGATTAGCAGGACATGATGGCATGTGCCTGTAATCCCAGCTACTTACAAGGCTGAGGTGGGAGGATTGCTCGAGACCAGGAGGCAGAGGTTGCAGTGAGCCTAGATCATGCCACTGCACTCTAGCCTGAGTGACAGACTGAGACCTTGTCTCCAAAAATAAAAATACAGAGCATACTCTTCTGTCTCAAGATATCTATGAATACTCGAAAACCAGTAGGCATGCAACTTTGCCTTTTTCCCTTCTGTGATATTTAATGTTATTATTGATTTACATGAATTGGGCCACAGGGTGTCCAGACATCTGGTCAAACATTATTCTTGTTTTTCTCTGCAAGGATGTTGTTGGATGAGATTAGCATTTTAATCAGTAGAGTAATACAGATTGCCTCCATAACGTGGGTGAGCCTCATCTAATCACTAATTAGTTCAACCATTGTGGAGGACAGTGTGGCGATTCCTCAAGGATCGACAAGAAGAAATACCATTTGACCCCACAATCCCATTTCCGGGTATATACCCAAAGGATTATAAATCATTCTACTATAAAGAGACATGCACACGTATGTTTATTGCAGCAATATTTACAATAGCAAAGACTTGGAACCAACCCAAATGCCCATCAATAATAGACTGTATAAAGAAAATGTGGCACATATAAACCATGGAATACTATGCAGCCATAAAAAGATGAGTTCATGTCCTTTGCAGGGACATGGATGAAACTGGAAACTATCATTCTCAGCACACTAGCACAGGAACAGAAAACCAAACACCGCATGTTCTTGCTCGTAAGTGGGAACTGAACAATGAGAGCATATGGACACAGGGAGGGGAACATCTCACACTGCGGCCTGTTAGGGGGTGGGAGGCAAGGGAAGGGATAGCATTAGAAGAAATACCTAATGTAGATGGCGGATTGATGGGTGCAGTAAACCACCATGGCAAATGTATACTATGTAACACACCTGCATGTTCTGCACATGTAGCCCAGAACTGAAAGTATTTTAAAAAAAAAAAAACTACATATGTTAAAGAGAAAGGATGAAGAATTGTCTCTCCTTGGGATGCTACACAAATTCTTATATCTTTGGCAAAAAATATATCACAGTAATAAGAAATACTATACTTAAATTAAAAGTGAATAGATTTTATGCCACAAACAACAACAACAACAACAACAAAAGGTTGACTTTTCCCTGAGTAATAAAATAATTCTACAACAGTCTGATTTCAAACTTCATCTGCACTCTTGGCCATCCTGGGTCTTCAGCCTGCTGTCCCACAGTGAACGTCCAGAGTTGCCAGTCTCCACAATAATGTGAACCAATTCTTCATAAGACATATATATTGATATGGTTTTGGTTTGTGTTCCCACCCTAATCTCATGTCGAATTGTAACCCCCAGTGTTGGAAGACGGGTCTGTTAGGAAGTGATTGGATTATGAAGGTGGATCCTTCATGAATGGTTTTGCACCATCTCTTTGGTGCCATTCTCTTGATAGAGTTCTCATGAGATCTGGTCTTTTAAAAGTGTATGACACCTTCTCTCTCTCTCTCTTCTCCCTGCTCCAGCCAAATGAAAGGTCTGCTCCTGCATTGCTTTCTGGCATGATTCGAAGTTCCCCGAGGCCTTCGCAGAAACTGGTACCACCATGCTTCCTGTACAGCCTGCAGAACCGTGAGCCAATTATACCTCTTTCCTTTATAAATTACCCAGTCTCAGGTATTTCTTTATAGCAATGCAGGAATGGACTAATTCATATATCATCTGCTACTTGTTCTGTTTCTCTGGAGAACATTGACTAATATACCTTTCCACTAAAATCATTAATTCCTGATGGCATTGTTGGTGCTCCACGCCATTTCCAGACTATCTGAATTTTCACTTACATAAGAAAAACAAACCCCTATTAGTTTCAGCAAAACTGAGCTTGTTTTCTGTGACATGCAGACAAATACAATTCTAACTTTTATCACTGAAGGTATTTAAAAGCAAAGATTCTTTAAAAATCACAAGCATTTATTACTATAGAGATGTATAGTTAGCTCTGAGTATCATTAGCAGCTTACAGGGTGATTTCGGTACTATTTAGTACGATTTCATTATTCAGTACTATTTTATTATAGTCTGTGCTCTGGGATCAAATGCAAAGAGCCACATAAAGTTAACCCTATGCTACAGGGTAAAAATGGTTTTCATGGTATTATTTGCCATGGTTAAGTTAAGTACTATAGTGCAGTGTAATGTTTTACATATTTTGTAGATCAAAGCATTGCCCAGTATGCATGAATATATGAAAGCCTCTGTAGATCATAAGAACTTCAAATTGGTTCGTGTAATTGTATTTTCAATGCTATCATATTTTTACTGATATCTAGTTAATATTTTTAGATCAGCATAAACATAATTGACTTCAGTTGGAAATTATGTATTAGTATTGAAGAATATCACCTGACTTCTTACTCATTCATGACCTTTATCTGTCACTCAAAATTCATTTTGATGTTTTCATTTTCCCTTAAACATTCCTTTCTAGATTTAATCCTGAGAATAGGATTAAAGCCAAACTTTAAACATTAATTATTTTGTTTCTTTCAATACATTGTATAACTGATGATTGTTTATTGGCTCATATTAATGTGCATTTTATTTACTTTGTTTGTAATATGGATCACTTTTTATCAAAGGAATATTTTGTGATCCGGGTTCATCTACACATGTTCTTGTTCCTTTATTTATTTAATTATTTCCATAGGTTATTGGGGCACAGGTGGTGCTTGGTTACATGAGTAACTTTTTTAGTGATGATTTGTGAGATTTTGGTGCACCCATCACCTGAGCATTATACACATACACTGCACCCAATTTGTAGTCTTTTATTCCTCACCCCTTTTCTACCCTTTCCCCCTGAAACCCCAGAGTCCATTGTGTCATTCTTATGCCTTTGCATTCTCATACCTTAGCTCTCACTTGTGAGTGAGAACACACAATGTTTGGTTTTCCATTCCTGAGTTACTTCACTCATATACATCTAGTTTACTTAGTCTGAAGTTTGTAAAAAGGTGCCATCTGATGTTTTCTAGTGTCTTTCCTAGTATGACTGAAACAGCAGCTAAGGAATAAAATGCATTCATCACTGGAAATCTATTCAAGATATAAGAAAGAGGTTATATGAAGTGATAAAGTATACCAAAAAGCAACACAGTGTAAAAGGAAACCATAATAAACTTTAAGTCGTTAATAACTATATGTATAATTATTACTGTATGTGCTTTACTGGTTTTATTTCATGGAATCCTTACATAGGGGTTTGTGTTAGACTCCATAAATAGCCACCAGTTTTATGAAAGAAAAAAGAAAAGCAGAATGATTAAGTGATTTGTCTAGAGATTACACAATTTGTGGAAAACTGGATTCACAAGTACTGAACATTTTGCCAGAGCATGTAAAAGACTTACTGACTCTTCTTAACTGACAGAATAACTGGATTTTTATCACTTATAGGTGCCTATTTTCCATTTATTCTGAATCAGTTCCAATCTTAATAGCAAGTACAATATTAATTTAAAAACAGTGCACATTTCAGGAATCATAAGCACATTCTTTGCATGTGCTGAGGTCAAGAAACTAAATTTTAGGAACCACTTAAAATTACAAATTTGCTTTGTATCTTTGGACTGTGTCATTAAGGTTTATGGACTTCTTCTGCTTAACTCTGTCTTGTAGCAATTGGACTAGATATTGTTGTCTAAGAACCATTCCTCTTGAAATATTCCAAATCTATATGTAGTGCTATCTTAACGAGTGCTCCAATGCCTTGAATGTTCAGTTTATTCTTTGGTGCTATCATTAGTTAATATCTTATTATGGAATGACCAGGATCAAAATCCTGCTGTATTATAAATCAAAACTGAACTTCAGTATTTTTGGGGGAGAAAGGTCTAAGTATACTCAACTCTACCATAACGCATCCAAAAATATATTCAGGTCTCCTTTTTATCAAATGACTCTAAAACTAGTCTTATAAAAGGAATATAAGTTTTAACAGAAGTCTGTATAAATCAAATGTAGAGAAATAAATTGAGTAGCAGCTGTATATACAGAGTATTTCTAATTCTTACTTCACATATTATGTGGTTTCAAAAGATTTTATTACATATACATACTATAATGTTTTTATGATTTTTGTTTGTCATTTTAATTGAATTGTCATTATGATAAAAACTTTTGATATTAAAATTTGGTTTATATTCTTATTTATAGGCTTCTGATTGATTTCTTAAACTGAAATTTTTATGCAAATGATGTATAAATATCTAATTATTTTAATTCCTAGCCAAATATTCTTCCAGAAATATTATACGAAATGTCACTCCAAATCATAGTGTGTCTAAGTGATTCAATCCTCCATTGACAGCCATTAGTGAGTTGAGTATTAGTTTCTTAAGTTTCTGACAATTTGATGGAAAAAAGTATCTCATTTGAATTTGCATACCCTTGGTTTCTAATGAGACTACGCTTGTAAGCATCTTGTAAGAATACTTCTTGGACAATTTTATGACTGTTTTTCTTAATTGTTGAAAACATTATCATTTTAATTGTTATGTAACTGATACAATCTAATTGAGATATAGACGTACATATTCAAGTCATATATATTACAAATGTTTCCCAGTTAGTCATTTGTGATGTTATTCTGTTTATATAAATTTATGTTTACCTTTCACCAAGGCATAACTTCTATAAAATGCAAAACAATTAAGTACATAGCCTGAAGAATTCTTACCAAATCAAGAGTTGTACCAAATTAATAGGCCAATATAATTGCTATGTGATTCAATATATAGAATATATAGAATCATTGTTGTGTGCTTTGAGGTTATCCAGTATGTATATATGATAGTTTCAGCACAGTTTATTGAATAGAATATTGTTTCCTCATTAGTTACATGGTGTTATTTCTTGTAAATCAAACCACCATGGAAGCTGGGGTCTGTCTCTGGACTCCCAGTTGGTCTACTTATCCTTCCTCATACCAATGGTCTTAGTTGTTGCTGTTCTATAGTATTTTTAAAAATCTAGTAAAGTAGGTCTTCCAATTCTATTCTTGTTCAGAATGGTCTTGCTATTCCTGACCCATTCTATTACTAAATTTGACATGATTATTAATAAGTCACATTAATATGGTTTCTTATGTGCATCTGAATATGTTTGAGGTAATGCAGATGTGATGCAGAGAAAAGTAATGGGTTAAGGGAGAAAAAAATTCTGGCAGAACATTAAAATAGATAATATTTAGTACTGAAAATGTGGCCATTTTAATTTTTTCAAAGTTATATGTTAGCAAACATGCATTAAATTTGAAATAAGAAAAGAATAATTTAAAAACTATATTTCTCTTTCTAAAAATACACCTCCCAGAGATATGATCCTTCATTACTGAGTAGCTGTGAATAGAATTCAGTATGCCTTCTTCATTCCTGGCATTCAAGTTCCTAGAAGCGATTTGCTCTATGATATGGCATACAGAAATACATTGTAAACGACTACACAGTTGAGATCATGAATCCAAACATGTCATTGTACTTTTTGGCAAGGGACAGATAAATGTTAATCATCACATCCAGTTTGCCAAGCAAAGAGACCAAATAGAAAGAATATAATTACATATTTGTGAGTTAGATAACACCACAGCAGTCCCCTCTGGGATGGTGGAGCCTAACATGGCCAATCCCTATTTATCTCTGCCAATGTTTATTTATTTGTCAGTTGGTTCTCTGGCAGTCAGTAAGGTAACGGGCATACAATCAGGAAATGGAGATAAATATTTCAAATTTCAAGTCCCTTGAATGCTTAGTGAAATTAAAACACCTGAGGGGGAAAGAAAAAAAAAGGAAACACCTTGACATGAATAATTGGGAAAAAAGGACTGGCCGAGTTACATGAGAGGAATGCTTGCCATGGGCATGTCCCAGGTTGCCTACCTGTCCTGTAAACTCCCTCTTTTTATCCCACTGCCTGATTGGTCAGTTTGGCACCCACAACAGCACCTACCTTCCATAGAATGGATTGATCTTACACGTTAGGTCAAGTCCGTCTAGAAAAATATCAACAAGAGGGTACTTAATTATCCCTAGTTATTGGTGAGTGTGGACTTTATAAGCCTGGACACTCACATTGAAGATAAAATAACTCTAAGATAATGAATGGACAATTCTCAAAACCTGTAACAAGTTAGTCATTTGAAAGTAAAGAAACGGATGAAGAGAGGGCAATTTTTTGCCAATACCTCAAAGGATAACATTGGGCAGAGATCTCCTTCTGAAGCTACATGAATGGTTAAAGCAAAAATGTCTTTAAATCACTGCGCATGTCCCCTGACAGGAAAAAAGAAATAAAATTATTTTGGGACTACATAAAAATTTCAGAACATATAGGGGTTGGGAATCCAAATTGGAATGTAATCAGGAAAATGTGCAATCTGGTGGATATCTGAATCCTAGTTTCACAGAAGTTGCATTCTGTCCAATTTGGTGTCAAACTTTTAAACTGTAGGTTTCAGTGAATGATTGTAACAGTCTACCTTAGCGATGTCACGAAAACTTTGGAGTAAAGACTAGGATGATGGGAAAATGAACAGATTATGGCTCATAATCCAAAATAAAGAAGTCCTATTCTACACTGTTAGATCTATCCTCCTAGGACAATTTGATTTGCAATAGAGAAATGGATAAATTAAAACAACCATCCTGTTTTGCCTAATTTTTATTCTTGTCAGTATCTCCTCAACCTTTAAGAAGTTCAGGTCAGATTTTTGCACATTGATTTTGTATCCTGAGACTTTGCTGAAGTTGCTTATCAGCTTAAGGAGATTTTGGGCTGAGACAATGGGGTTTTCTAAATATACAATCATGTCATCTGCAAACAGGGACAATTTGACTTCCTCTTTTCCTAATTGAGTACCCTTTATTTCTTTTTCTTGCCTGATTGCCCTAGCCAGAACTCCCAACACTATGTTGAATAGGAGTGGTGAGAGATGGCATCCCTGTCTTGTGCCAGTTTTCAAAGGGAATGCTTCCAGTTTTTGCCCATTCAGTATGATATTGGCTGTGGGTTTGTCATAAATAGCTCTTATGATTTTGAGATATGTTCCATCAATACCGAATTTATTGAGAGTTTTTAGCATGAAGGGCTGTTGAATTTTGACAAAGGCCTTTTCTGCATCTATTGAGATAATCACGTGGTTTTTGTCTTTGGTTCTGTTTATATTCTAGATTACGTTTATTGATTTGCGTATGTTGAACCAGCCTTGCATCCCAGGGATGAAGCCCACTTGATCATGGTGGATAAGCTTTTTGATGTGCTGCTGGATTCGGTTTGCCAGTATTTTATTGAGGAGTTTTGCATCGATGTTCATCAGGGATACTGGACTAAAATTCTCTTTTTTTATTGTATCTCTGTCAGGCTTTGGTATCAGGATGATGTTGGCCTCGTAAAATGAGTTAGGGAGGATTCCCTCTTTTTCTATTGATCGGAATAGTTTCAGAAGGAATGGTACCAACTCCTTGTACCTCTGGTAGAATTTGGCTATGAATCCGTCTATGAATGAACTCCCATTCACAATAGCTTCAAAGAGAATAAAATACCTAGGAATCCAACTTACAAGGGATGTAAAGGACCTCTTCAAGGAGAACTACAAACCACTGCTCAGTGAAATAAAAGAGGACACAAACAAATGGAAGAACATACCATGCTCATGGATAGGAAGAATCAATATCGTGAAAATGGCCATACTGCCCAAGGTAATTTATAGATTCAGTGCCATCCCCATTAAGCTACCAATGACTTTCCTCACAGAAGTGGAAAAAACTGCTTTAAAGTTCATATGGAACCAAAAAAGACCCTGCATTGCCAAGACAATCCTAAACCTAACGAACAAAGCTGGAGGCATCATGCTACCTGACTTCTAACTATACTACAAGGCTACAGTAACCAAAACAGCATGGTACTGGTACCAAAACAGAGATATAGACCAATGGAACAGAACAGAGCCCTGAGAAATAATACCACACATCTACAGCCATCTGATCTTTGATAAACCTGACAAAAACAAGAAATGGGGAAAGGATTCCCTATTTAATAAATGGTGCTGGGAAAATTGGCTAGCCATAAGTAGAAAGCTGAAACTGGATCCTTTCCTTACTCCTTATACGAAAATTAATTCAAGATGGATTAGAGACTTAAATGTTAGACCTTAAACCGTAAAAACCCTAGAAGAAAACCTAGGTAATACCATTCAGGACATAGGCATGGGCAAGGACTTCACGTCTAAAACACCAAAAGCAATGGCAACAAAAGCCAAAATTGACAAATGGGATGTAATTAAACTAAAGAGCTTCTGCATAGCAAAAGAAACTACCATCAGAGTGAACAGGCAACCTACAGAATGGGAGAAAATTTTTGCAATCTACTCATCTGACAAAGGGCTAATATCCAGAACCTATAAAGAACTCAATCAAATTTACAAGAAAAAAACAAACAACCCCATCAAAAAGTGGGTAAAGGATATGAACAGACAGTTCTCAAAAGAAGACATTCATACAGCCAACAGACACATGAAAAAATGCTCATCATCACTTGCCATCCGAGAAATGCAAATCAAAACCACAATGAGATACTATCTTACACCAGTTAGAATGGCGATCATTAAAAAAATCAGGAAACAACAGGTGCTGGAGAGGATGTGGAGAAATAGGAGCACTTTTACACTGTTGGTGGGACTGTAAACTAGTTCAACCATTGTGGGAAACAGTGTGGCAATTCCTCAAGGATCTAGAACTAGAAATACCATTTGACCCAGCCATCCCATTACTGGGGATATACCCAAAGGATTATAAGTCATGCTGCTATAAAGACACATGTACACATATGTTTATTGCGGCACTATTCACAAGAGCAAAGACTTGGAATCAACCCAAATGTCCATCAGTGACAGACTGGATTAAGAAAATGTGGCACATATACACCATGGAATACTATGCAGCCATAAGAAAGGATGAGTTCGTGTCCTTTCTAGGGACATGGATGTAGCTGGAAACCATCATTCTCAGCAAACTATCGCAAGAACAGAAAACCAAATACCGCATGTTCTCACTCATAGGTGGGAACTGAACAATGAGATCACTTGGACACAGCAAGGGGAACATCACACACTGGGTCCTATTGTGGGGAGGGGGTAGAGGGGAGGGATAACATTAGGAGATTTACCTAATGTAAATGATGAGTTAATGGGTGCCTCACTCCAACATGGCACATGTATACATATGTAACGAACCTGCATGTTGTGCACATGTACCCTAGAACTTAAAGTAAAATAATAATAATAATAATAATAAAGAAGTTAAGGTCAGAAAAAAGAATTCTAAGATGTTACTTCTACTGAGTCACTACAGGAAGAGGGATGGATAACTGATTAATAAAAGAGCCAGAAATCTGCTTTGAAAAATTAATCCATGCCACTCCTCCTGAGTTTGTATTAAGAGGTTAATGTTGGTTGATTCCAACAAGTTTTATGTCAGGAGCATTCCCTAGGTGGGTCCCTCTGTGCCATCTTCTTCAGTACCATGAAATATCGTTCATATTTCTTTCCCAATAAACAACTGACAGACATTTTGAAACACTTAAATCATCCTCAACAAGTAACACTCTTCTAACATCAAAGATAATTCTTGCTAATTGCTGTGGGAAGAATTAACCCTTGAATCAGAAAACCCTCTGAGGCAAAATTCTGAAAAATTCACTCCTATGTAGTTTCAGTAATCGGTTGGTGAAAAAATAAGAGAAAATGTTCGGCCAGAAGATAAATGTCTATATCTTTCTTTTTTCATTCTGCAGAAAATCCCTTCTTTCTGGTATTATGAAAAGAAGTGAACTAAAAGAAAACAATAAATGTAAGATAATTCAAAACTTAAGGGATGAAAACCAACTAAATAAAAAAGTGATGACAAAATAAAGAATGATATGAAGTATAAAATTAAATAGTTAAATAAAAATACTGAATGTATTAAAACTAAATTCAGTATCTATTTATTAAAACTAAATTCAGTAATTGAAAATAAAAGCTTATATACAAAGAAAAACATAGTTGATGAAATAAATGAGTTTTAAGATCAGTGATAAAAAATGTGAAATGCCACAAGTCAACTACTTTGAGAAAAAAAAATGAGTTGCAAGCACAGAATATAAAGAATTAAAATAATTCATAATAAAATGAATAATAACAAACACTTTTTAAAGTAACACAGATTATAGTAAAGAAACTTACTAGATTTTAAAGAAATAGAACACCATATATAAAACTTAAAGAATAAAAAATATAGTTAAAATTGGTAAAAAGTAAGAAAATGATCAAATTAATTGAGATCATATAAAGAAATGGAATGAATATCATTTTCATTCCTTGAAATTTATCCTTAAGTTACACTTCCATAAATTAAAATAAAAAACAAGGTTTTCCTGTAAAACATTAACATTTATGTAAATGCAAAACCATATTTCTTCTTCAACTTAACGCTACATATGTTATAGAATACATTTATATACAAGTATATGTGATAAATACGTGGGTGTGGGTATTCATGGAGAAATTGAATGCTAGTGGAATTCAGAGAAAAAAGAGACAAAAACCAAAATAAGCTGAATAAAATAAAACAGAATACAAGGGGTGACTTTAATGGACCTGTGGCATATTATACGTTATGAATAGAATATGATGAACTCAACAATGCTCTTCAGGATTGATCAAGCGATTTATGTTTACAGTGTATTTTTCTTTTTAAATTAATGTGCATGGATTAATTATGCTATTTGAGTTGACAAATATCAACTACATATAGCCTGTACAATATGATGCTTTGAAATATGTACACATTATGAAATGGTTAAATTGAATTAATTAACATCTGCATTACCTCACATATTTATAAAAAATTGTGGCGATAATACTGATTATACTATCTACTTTTTAAAGCAAATTTCAAGAATACAATACATTGTTATTAACTATAGTGGCCATGGTATATTATACACTAGATCTCTTGAACTTACTCCTCCTGTGTAATTGAAATTGGGTATCCTTTGACCAATATCTCCCCACTCCTCTCTCCATCTCTCAGCTCTTAGTAACCACCACTCTACTTTCTACTCTATGAGTTCAAGTTTTTGGATTCCACACAGAAGTGAAATCATGGGGTATTTGTTTTTCTGTGCCTGGATTATTTCTGTTAATATCATGTCTTACAGGTTCATCCATATTGTTGCAAAAGAAATGTTTTCCTTCTTCTCTAAGGCTAAATAGTATTCCATTCTAAATATATACCACTTTTTCTTTATTCATTCATACACTGATGGACATTTAGACTGATTCATTATCTTAGCACATAAATATAATATATAATCTATTATATAAATATGCCAAACTATGTGTATGTATAGTTGATTCTGGATTGTATGAATGCTTTATATAATCAATAAAGAAAGAACAAAAATATTTTTAAAGAAAATCTAAAATTGAATAAAAGTAGATCAGTAGAGATAAAAAATTGATAATTTACCTTCACTAAAAAATTAACGAAGTTAAATATATTTGGGACACATATTTTCATGATGTATTATAAGATATAAAGGACTGCAACAAGTATTTAACTTCATCTAATGGGTTTTTTTTTTAAGTATTTTGTGGAAATTCTACAATTATTTTTTGAATCTCTGAAACTAATGTAGGACAGAGTAAATGAGAAAAATATGTTGATGTTGATGGGAATTAAGGTTGTAACTATGGGAGTAGAAAGATATCAATATGAAATTTTAAAAAGAAAAAGAGAGCACTGTGGCATTAGGTTTGAATTTGAGATGTCAATATGAACTTATAATATCTTAAAATAAAACATGTTTCTAATCTTGGTGCACGGAAAAATCTGGGCTCAAAGATCCCAGATAGTGTCCAGATCTTGATTTTTTAAATACTATTCCTCATTAAAAGGACACATGGCTTCTTGTTAAAATGTCTGCATCTACATAGGGGGCAGTGAAAATTTGTGAGTCTCAACATCTTGTTTTGGCAGAAAGAATTAAAGTACAAATATACAGATGGTGTAGTTTCAAAAGAAAACAGGAACTAGCTTGGAGAGTCTCACAGTGGCCAAATTTGAGTATATTGGAATATCAGAAAGAATATTGATAACAATGATTTATTTCTTTCTAAATGCCTGAGTTCACACTGACTCATAAAAAGTCGAGAGAGGAAGAGGTAGGAAAGAATGTGTTACATAGAAAAATTTCAACTAACTCCATGTAAAAAAGAAAAAAACAGAATAGGAGTATTGTACCAACCCTTTTACAACTATTAATGGAGTAATTGATAAAGAAAGGGATTGTTAATAAGTGTTAAAACCATCAGTTGAAGGTGTGTTAGGGAACAGGATCTCAAAGTATCATCTTGTAATTACAAAGTACCAGCCTGATAATTACAAAGGAACTTTGCAATGTAAATGTCTGATGGACAACACATTAGCACAGTGATCAACATACCATCATTTTACTGGGACAAACTGACATTAACACCCTCCAGATGCTATGAATTGAGAGGCTCTCAATACTACATATGAAGAATATTTTCACAAAAATAATATCTTTAACATTTTTTTCATGAGAAAACAGTTATAAAAGATCCAAATTGTGCAGCAGTCTATACTAGTCTAGACATCTCAAAAATATCAATGTCATGAAACATTTTTTTAAATGTAGGTTTGTGTTCCAGAACAAAAATTGAAGAAACTTGATAACAAAATGTCATGTATGATCCGTGATTGAAAAATATAACTTTTAAAGATATTTTCAATTTTGAAAAAATATGAGCTGTGTAACGGTATTGCTAAATCAAGGTTGATAATGTTATTGTGGTTATATAGGAAAATGTCATTTTTAGTTGATACTTGCTGAAGTTTTAGGAACGTAATGTCACAAGGCCTACAATTTATTTTCAAATGGTTCAGAAAGCACATACACAATGGAAATATATTTTTAAATGTCTACAATTGAAGAATCGAGGTGAAGGCAAGTATACATTTTACTGCTTATCCAACTCACACGTAGGTTCTAAATTGTTCAATACAAGAAGTTAGGGAAAAACAGAAATGAAAAGCCTGAATACTCCTATAGCCACAAATTAAATTTATTCTACTTCTCCAAACCTCACACATGCAAAACAACACGCACAAGGTAGATAGGCAAATTCTTCCCGATTTTCTGTAAGCAAATACATCTGACCCTTGAAGAACACAGGTCTGAACTGTGTAAGTCCACTTATGCGCAGATTTTCTTCTGCCTTTGGCACCCCGAGACAGAAAGACCAATCCTTCCTCTTCCTCTTCCTCAGTCTACTCAACATGAGGACAATGAGGATGAAGACCTTCAAAAGAATCTACTTCTACTTAATAAATAGGAAACATGTATATTTTATTTCGCTTATGTTTTCTTAATGACATTTTCTTTTCTCTAGCTTCCTTTATTGACAGAATACAGTATATAATACACATAACATACAACATACGTGTTAACTGTTTATGTTATTGGTAAGGCTTCCAGTCAACAGTTGGCTATTAGTCATTAAGTGTTTAGGAATTAAGAGCCTACACAGGGTTTTTCAACTGTAGAAGAGGCCAGAACTCCCCTAAACTTCACATTGTTTAAGGGTCAATTGTGCTTCCAAATCCATATACTTCAAGAGAATAGAAAAAGAGAAAATGCTTCTCAATAATTTTTATTTTACTTAAATGCTTAATGGAAAAACTTAAAAAACAGTATGAGATTTCAAATGTAGGCTCCATCTACTCATGAATATAAATGTAAATATCTTAAACCTAAGTTAGTAAGATGAATCCAGCAACGTGTAATAAATTGGTAATATATTAAAACTAATTAGTTTCCTATTAAGAATGCAAGATTGTATATTATTAGAACGAATTCACTAATTCAAATTATAATAGAGATTACGTCAGTAGGTGCTGAAAAGCATTTAACATAACTTGGAATAAATTATTTAAAATAACATATAAACTATGGAAGAAAAATCCCTTAAACTAAAATAGGTTATCACAAAAAATCTACCACAAATGTCATGAATTAGTGGTCAAATTGAAATCTTATTTGTTAGAGGTCAGGAATAAGCCAATTGTATCTCTTATAACTGTGTAATGAAAAGATTAAAAAGTAATAAATCAAACTTATTTTTATAGATAACATGGTTGTTCATATAAAAAACAAGTTGACTGATAGGTTATTAGAACTAATGAAGATGGTAAAGCAAAATAAAAATCTTGTTTTAAAAAATGTATATAGTTTTACAGATAAGTGTGTGTGAAATACAATTATACAGCTGTATGTAATTATAAGGTTAAATAGTTATACAACTATATCCATATAAAACTATGTATAACCATACACTGTGTATTAGTCTGTTCTCACACTGCTAATAAAGACATACCTGAGACTGGGTAATTCAATTTATAAAGGAAAGAGATTTAATAGACTCACAGTTCCACATGGCTGGGGAAGCCTGACAATCATGGTAGAAGGCAAAGGAGGAGCGAAGTCCCATCTTGCATGGTGGCAGGCAAGAGACAGCTTTTATAAATCTGATGATTTAGAAAATCATCAGATCTCGTGAGACTTGTTCACTAACAGAGAACAACACAGGAAAGACCCGCCCCCACGATTCAGTTACCTCCCACTGGGTCCCTCCCATGACACATGGAAATTATTACAATTCAAGGTGAGATTTAGGTGGAGACCCACAGCCAAACCATATTATACAGGATTCTTAATTTATGTGTAAACTTGTTCAGCCCACAGTACACAGATATTTGGTGAAACAGGTCTACATGTTGCTGTGCAGGTATTTTAGATGCAACTGACACATAGATAGAATATGAGCAAAATATAGTACCCTCCATAACGTGGGTGAGATTCATGCTATCAGCTGAAGGCTTAAGAAAGAGACAGACCTCCCCTAGGAAGAGGACCTTAGGACTCCAGCAGTGACATCTGCTCTTCCTTGTGTAGGCATCCAGCCTGCTGGCCTGGCCTGCAGATTTTGAATTTATCAGTCTCCAAAATTCAGTGAGCCAACTACTTAAATAATCTGTGTGTGTATGTGTATTATATATATAATATATGTATTATCTATTATATATATGCATTATATATATTATATATGTATTATCTATTATATATGTATTATATATATTATACATGTATTATCTATTATGTGTACTATCTATTATATATAATATATGTATTATCTATTATATATGTACTATATATAATATATAATATATATTATCTATTATATATGTATTATATATAATACACACACCTCTTTCCCTTTCTCTAAAAATATGACTTCTAATCAAATTGATCTATAGATCCAATGCAATTCCTATAAAAAATCTTGTGAAAGTACACATACACAAGTGTATGTGATTGTATACAAATTGACAAGAATATTTTAAAATATATGTAGAAATGCAAACGACTAAGAAGAAATCAAGATGAGGTGATTTTTCTTAATCTATATCAAGAATTAATGTGTCATTGTTTAAGAATTAAGGTAATGGGGTATTAGAACAGGAATAGTCAAATGGATGGAAAATAAAGAGTCCAAAAGGAACAAAGCACAGATTAAATCTTGATTAATGACAAATACACTCCATTACATTCTCAACTTGGATTTCAAGAGAGTAGACAAATACAGCCTATAAAATGAATGTTATTGAGTCAATTCAGAATCCACATGGGAAAAAAAATCAAACTAGTGCCAAAATTAATGCCTATTAATGTGTATTAAAAATCCATTGCAAAAAGCACATTTTCAAAGGCAGTGTGGTAACACATTGTTATAACTTTAGATAGGATTTCTTCAATGAAAAAATAATAAATGTAGTCTGTATGAAAGGACATTACATAAATTCAACTGCATTAAAATCAAGTGCTTTGGCTCCTGAGGGACCCAGAAATATTGACTTCTGAACTATTCATTGTGGTTGTTAACTAAGAAAAATATATTTTACACCTATCAAATAAAAACTTATTTTGTCTTTTATGCGAAGTCTGTTCCTTCTTCCCTAGAGACCTTGAAGACCGTATGTTTATTGCAGCACTATTCACAATAGCAAAGACTTGGAATCAACCCAAATGTCCATCAGTGACAGATTGGATTAAGAAAATGTGGCACATATACACCATGGAATACTATGCAGCCATCAAAAAGGATGAGTTTGTGTCCTTTGTAGGGACATGGATGGAGCTGGAATCCATCATTCTTAGCAAACTATCACAAGAACAGAAAACCAAACACCGCATGTTCTCACTCATAGGTGGGAACTGAACAATGAGATCACTTGGACTCGGGAAGGGGAACATCACACACCGGGGCCTATCATGGGGAGGGGGGAGGGGGGAGGGATTGCATTGGGAGTTATACCTGATGTAAATGACGAGTTGATGGGTGCAGCACACCAACAAGGCACAAGTATACATATGTAACAAACCTGCACGTTATGCACATGTACCCTACAACTTACAGTATAATAATAATAAATAAATTTAAAAAAAAAAAAAAAAAAGAAGGAGAAACTGAAGAACGAGAAGGGAAGTGAGAGCCAGCAGTCCAGACAGAACCAGGCCTGAGCTGGGAGAAAGGGAGACAGTTTGTGAAAGGGAAGTAAGACAGTGGTTCTGAAAGATACTGAGTCCTGAAATTGAAAAGAAAGGTTTAGTTATGCCCAGATGCTGTTAAATGGTAGTGAAGGACACTTGGAAAGAGCAAGTTTGAAAAATGTAATTATAGAAAAATAAAGAGAGGTGCCCTGCTAGTGCTTGGAGTCTTGCTCCATTTAATAATTGGTTACATATATTGACAAGCTGATTCCCAGAGAACGAACTTTCTGTAAGTTAGAAGGAGGGGTATCATAATCACAAATGATGTAAAGCAGACCTCTATGTTCAATGGCTCATTAGTTAACCGTAGGTATGTTTGCTAATCAGCACAAGAATCTACTCTAAAAACACATATTGAATGTGATGTATTAGGAGATTTAGGGATTATATAATTAAAATATTTATACCTTCAGGCTTAAGGAGATTCATTCTTTTGAAGATCTCTCTGCTTTTTATGTTCTCACACTTGTAGAGTTTATTACTGCTTTTTTTTTTTTTTTTTTTTTGGAGATGGAGTCTGGCTCTGTCACCCAGACTGGAGTGCAGTGGCACAATCTCGGCTCGCTGCAACCTCCGCCTCCCAAGTTCACGCAATTCTCCTGCCTCAGCCTCCTGAGTGGCTAGGATTACAGGTGTGCGCCACCACGCCCGGCTAATTTTTGTATTTTTAGTAGAGATGGGGTTTCACCATGTTGATCAGGATGGTCTCGAACTCCTGACCTCGTGATCTGCTCGCCTCTATTACTGCTTTATAGCAATGCAGCTGTATCCTAAAATCTTCCCCAATTTGACTCCTTTTGTGTAATCCCCCAGAAGCATCATTGGATCCTAGGTTATGCACCAGGTTGGAGGTATGGAATGGAAGGATGCTTGGGCCTCACCTATTCTGATTGGTTAAATGGGGCGCCTTCCCTCAGAGAATTCAACAAAAATCAATTGGAAATTGGACATTAGCTAAACGGACAAGTACAGGTGGACTGAACACAAAAGGGAATTCTACAAACACATTTACAAGATTAAGAAGTATCTTTTTGTCTTAAGAGATGTATTGCTATGTTGCACAGCCTGGCCTGCTTGAGTAACACAGCAGCGCATCTATGGGCTCAAGCAGTCTTCCCACCTCAGGTCTCAAATAACCGCGACTGCAGGAATGTGCCTCTGTGCCTGGCTAAGGTTTCAAGTTTTGCTACTATATCTTGTCATTCTTGTATCTAATTACAAGAAATTTGTTGGTAAATATAGGTAAATATTAGGAACACTAATACTGCTCTGATGGTCGTCATGTGTTTCTCTGTATAGTATTAACTAAGCAGCACTGGGAAAAATGCATTAATCGCTGCTTTGTATGTCAAGCTTGATATTATAAAAATCCCTGTTAAAAAAGAAAAATACATGCCTCCAATATCCCAGAGGACTTAACAGGTTTATGGTTTGCTTCCTAGTTTGAAAAATGCTGACCTATAAAACTAAATTATTATTCTTTTAAAATGTGTTTCCACAGGAAGTTATCATTAAAAATGAAAAAAAAATCTGTATAGTTTAATACTTTATTTTGTATCAAAGAACAAATTTTAAAACATCCTCAAAGACATTGTGAACTATTTATAAATCTTCATGAAACTTTGTGAAAACTAGTTTGCCTTATTCTCCATTTAAAAATTTCAGATATCAGTATTAGATATCCAATGTCCCCTTAGTGACCTAGAGCTGTAATGAGCATGACAGACTGATTCCAGACAATTCAGACCTACTTTCCTATTTCACAGGTGGATATTTCAGCCTATATAACAGCTCCATTTTAAATTAATGGATATATTTTTGGTAGTAAATGAAAGACTCAATTTTAATTCACCTAATAGTCTCCTTAATGATATTTAATTAGGACAGCTGTTAAGGGTACATGATCGTACATACTTCATTTGGTTTTCCCCATTAAATTAGCACTACTATTATTTCACTCTTTTATTGGAAGCTTACTAATGGGGCTACATATTTTTGTGTGTGTATATATATATACTCTAGATATATATAGATATAGATACAGATATAGCTCTAAGAAACTTTTATAATACTAGAATATGCTTCCTGATTAGGTCGAACAGTGATTCTTTTTCATGTTAATAATTGGATTAACCTTATTAAGAATTTAGAATCTCCTATTCCCTTTTCTCAGAAAAATCTCTAAATTGGAGGACCTCTACAGAAGTTCTATCATTAGCTAGATATATCAGCTGACAATGATTCAGTGATCAAAGTGATGATGTGATAAAGATGCAAATATTTGATGGTTTTTTCCCCAAGAATTCTACTTTGCATCAGTATTACAGTGATGTGACTTTGAAATACACTCTTAAGAAATTAATTATCCCTGTAGATATTATACATGTTTTACTTCTGATAGCTGTTTTCTATAGTCTGGCAAATTATTATAAAATAGAAGATTTCAGATTGAAGTTCTGTATTTTTTAATCACATAAAACTACCACAGGAATGTTTTCATTTCTAAATATATACCTAACTCCAATGTGTATCTGCTTTTCCAGGGAACACTGATTATAAATTCAGCCTTAGTCCAACCTACATATGTATCTAGTTCTCCCAACTGATTTTATAGGCCTTCGGAATTATTCCCTTTATTAACTACTCCCTCATGTATGTGAAGTTTATTAGGCAACAATTTAACTCATTCTGGTCACTGGCTTATCAGTTCTTTGATTTAATAGTATTACACAAATATCACATAATCCAATATTATCATATTTTCTATAAATCTATAGAACCAAACCAAACAAGACACAAAATCTAAAGAAGAATGATGAGAGAAATGCTATTTGTTAAAATGTCTATGGAATGTCTTCTTTGTGCAAAATATGACAAATAAATTCAGGAAACTAATTATAATATCTCAAATAATCAAACCATAGGAACACTTAGAAAAAACAGGTGGGTCACATTTGAATTACTGATAATGTAAAAATGCTCATAACAATCAGGAAGAAATTATTATAATTTCCAGAAAAAAAAGGCTTTGGGCTGAACATAGTAATAATTCAATAGCCTTCCTGAATTGGTATGCATTTAGAGAAAAGGTTTTAAAATTATGAGAAAATGCAGTGGAGTATATTTGCTAGCATTAATAGTATTAGTAATAATGCTGATTTATACAGATTGTATTAAACAAATAAATATAATGTATTTAACAATCCTCCCATTAAAAAGTGGGATATATTTCTGTTCTCCTTGAATTTGGTCTTGCCTATGACTTCTCTGATACTAAGGTAAAATGGAAAGAGTGGTACACCATTTCCGGAAATAGCCTTTTTGAAGAGTGGCAGTTCCCATGCTGGTCTCAAGCCTAGAGATGTCATGTAGAGAATAGACTGCTCTATTAGAGAACCCTCATGAAGCAGCTCAGAAGCTACATGGAGGGAGAGAGATAGCAGTCAGGGCTACCTTTCCCACCAAGGTAGCAAGCCTGTCAGTGGAATCATCTTGAACAACGTGGCCCTGCCCCCAGCTATCAGCAGAACACCATTGAACACCAGACAGAGCAAGGAAATTGACAAGACCCTCCTCAATTTCTAACCCACAAGATCATAAGAATACATTCACCATAGTTTTAAACTCCTAAATTCAGGATGACCTGTTGAGTGGCAATCGAAACTAGAACAGGATGTTTTATCAGTGCAACATTTTGTATTTTAAAATTAAGTGATATATGCTGTTAGTTTTCATCCAAATAGCAGATTATGAAAACTCTGCAGTGAGAAAATTAGCTGGCATTTCCATGCAGGCAAACTTTGAGGCACAAACTGAGCAAAAGTGGCCCAGAAAATATGGAATCTGTCTTCTTAAGTGAATACTGTTACTTAGAATGTGACTGAACAAGCACAAGATTCGATATATGGCCTCTTTTAATATTTATAGTTATATGAAAGTTTCTCTACGTGCCAGTAATTTATGCTATTTTCTTAATCTTTACAAAAGTTACGTTTATTTTTAACTGAAAATAAGAACTGATTAACATCTTTTTGAGAAATGGAAAAATTTCCCTTACCAGTACGTTAATGTAAGAATATGGTGATGGCTCTAAAGAAATCAGTTATGAAGGAATAACTGTTCTATGGCAGGCAAAACAGTATACAGAGTAATACAAAATAAAAAAATAAGTTTTCAACCATAAAGTATAATCTATTGTACCTGAAATAATATAAGATTCCAGGATAAATGAAACACTTCAAAAAAAATCAATTGAACTTGACAAATTTTGAAGATATTTCAAGAACTGCTATTTCTCAAGCTGACAATCTTTTTTATAAAGTAGAAAAATTAGCAACATTTTAGCCAAATACAGATCTCCTGCAAGTGTCCTGAAAAATAAGTGAATAATGAATTATTTTTAGGAGAGCAATCATGGTAATTTTCTTCACGAGCTAAAAATTGTAATCACTGTTGATGTGATACAAGGAGCTATGACTCAGAATTCTTACATTAATTTTCTTTATTTGGTTGAGAAATAGGCAAGAGAAAAAGGTAGCAGCTACCAGGATAAAAGCTGATGAGGGGCATTGGGAGTTGCACAGCACTGCAGAGACAAAAATTACAACTCTTGGCTCCCAGGGCAGACAACCTTGAGAGTGAAGATGACAAAGTTGGCAAGTATAGCCATGGAAGCCCAATATTTGATGCCACGTTTCCCTCAGTGTATCTGCAAATTTCTCAGAGCCTAGAGGCTGAGAAGCCTAACAGAAAGCAGCAGCTGAGTCTAAGAAGCTAATTAGAATTTTCATTGGGCTCAAATGCATGGGAGGAAAAAAAAGAAAGTTCAGTGCCCAGAAATGAGTAAATTATGAAAAGTAGATTAGAAGGAAAATATAAAAGAAAACAGAAGAGATAGATGGAACATAGCGTAAATTTGGAATCCAAGAAAAGCAACCATGAGAGAATAGATGAGAAACACTACCTGATCATGATCAATAAGTTTCTAAAACATCTGAACAATATCAAGTCCCAGAGTCACAAAGGGCCACAAACTAAAGCAAGGTCAACAGCTCTACGGCAATACCGATGGTGGGTGCCTAGGAATGGAGCTAGAAATGGGAATTGACCGCAAATGAGGGATTTCTTTGAGGTAATAGCAATATTCTAAACCTGAATTCTAGTATGAGCTGCACAACTCCCTAAGTTTACTAAAAATCATTGAGTTGTACATTAAAGTCAGTGTGTTTACTGTATGCAAATTGTGCCTTGATAAACTAAAAAAAAAAAAAATAATAAATATGAAGAAAACCATATCTAGAAATATTGAGTGAGATGCTGCAAAAGAACAAAGAGAAAGAGATATTCAAAGCATCCAGGCTGGGTGTGGTAGCTCACATCTATACTTCCAGTGCCATGGAAGGCTGAGGTGGGAGGATCACTTGAGGTCACGAATTCAAGATCAGCCTGAGCAACATAAAGAGATCCTTATGTCTACAAGCAATAACAACAACAACAAAAAACAGGAACAAAGAAATGAAGATACCAAACCTTCATTAAAAAAAAAACAAAACTACTAACCACTGTCTTATAAATATATAAATATATAACTAAAGGATAATAAAAAAGTAAAAGAAATTCACTTTTTCTTCTCTTTTTTTTTTTTTTTGAGACGGAGTTTCGCGTTGTCGCCCAGGCTGGAGTGCGGTGGCGCGATCTCGGCTCACTGCAAACTCCACCTCCCGGGTTTACGCCATTCTCCTGCCTCAGCCTCCCGAGTAGCTGGGACTACAGGCGCCACCTCGCCCGGCTAATTTTTTGTATTTTTAGTAGAGACGGGGTTTCACCGTGTTAGCCAGGATGGTCTCGATCTCCTGGCCTCGTGATCCGCCCGCCTCGGCCTCCCAAAGCGCTGGGATTACAGGCGTGAGCCGCCGCGCCCGGCCGACTTTTTCTTTCTTTATTCAAAATAAAATGTCTGAAAGAAAAAAAAGAATGAAAGTGGAACTTAAAGAGCATTGAAAATGAATATTAGATCATAGATTTAAACACTATATTTGTCATTACATTAACAATAAATTGATTAAATACTTTAATTAAAAAGCAGATTGTCAGATTGAATTTTAAAACCTGTTGTATTGAATTGTATACATTTTAATAATTGGAGTACAAAAAGGATGAAAGTTATGACTGGAATAAGAAATACTATGCAAACATTAGCTAAAATATGGTTAATATATTACAGCTGAGATTATAAATGGGCTCAACAGTTTTAGCATACAATAGATCACTAATAATAATATATACACTTTTTTTATATCCTCTGACCTGGAAATTTTACTTCTAGGAAATTATCATGTAGAAATAGCTGAAAATTAAGCAGGAGAATGTTCTTTACAGCATTATTTACAATAATATTTTTAAGTTGGAAACAATCTTGTCAATCTTGTCACATAAAGTTAAGTAATTTGTATACATTTATAAATGAATACCTGCATGTAACAGGTCATAGTCTGCAGTTATTTAAAGAATAAAGTAGATTTCCATATACAGATGGGAAAATGTATATGCAATGCACTTTTTTAAAAAACTTTGGGATAATTCAGAGAGCATATTCTTATATTTTACAACAAAATATGTGTCTGCAAATGGATATAAAAATCCAGGACACTACCCACCTGCTCATTAATAATAGTGATTTCTTATGAATAAGATTAAAAATAATCATAATTTTTACTATTACTTAACAGTTAAATATTTTACAATAATAAATATCAAAAAATAGATTAAAGTAGAATTCATGCTATAATATCATACCAGAACAGAATTTGTGCCATACTAGTACTTCTGGAGTACTGAAATCAAGTATCAAAATAATATCTAATGCAAAGGACATTTTATTGCAACTTCTTAGGGATGACATTAGTTGAATTTTAAGAATGATGTGTTAGATTCAATTTATAAATCACTGTTAGATAATCCTTAATCCACCTGTGTGTAGCAATCTAGAAAATAACATCAGATGTAAAGCCAATAGGTAGATTTATTCTCAAAGTCTCTTTGCTTAGTGGAGTGCTTGAAAATTTCTTGGTAAACTTGTCCAAGGGTATTTTATTGCTTTTTTAAAAAAATATGTCATTATGTTTGCATGCACTAATAAAAGAGCAGCTGTGTTCCCTTCAGGTCCACAGTGAATGAACATGCAGTGTGGAAGGACTGAAGTAGACTCTGTGGTAGAATAAGTGGTGAACTATACGAACTGAAGCTAAGAAGCAAAATGTTTCATCAAGATCCTGGCCAGAAATAAGGACTGCAAAATTTTTAAGAGCACCAAGTACTACAATAACGACTCATCCTTGAGGCCGGGAGAAAAATCAATTCCATTAGTGTGTATACTCCCAGAAAAGTGCCCCGTGCGAACCATGTGAAGTAGGTTTCGTAGCAATACAACTTCTATTAGCAGGGCCCTCGGAGTTAGTCAATAATTTATCATTACGTGAACTGAGCTTGGGAAAATCATATTAAGCCTAAGCAAATAAGGAACAGAGTTTGATCTGACTCTTGTCCTTTATTAATCCGGAATTGATTTTTGGGTCAGACACCAAATTTTAAGTGGTTGTATGTGTTGTCACTCAGATATGTTTTTTTCATTTTGGTGTTCCAATGAATCGTAGAGACATGAACCTTGGCTTAGAATATTTGCATTTGCTAAGATGAAAGTCAAACCATTCAACTTTACAGAACAAAGGAAAGTTAAGGGCAGAAACGAGAGTATTGGGAGTTTGCTTTGTGCATGAGACACTGCTTGAGTATTGCACTGGAGGATATGGAAAGGTTCCTTAATCAAGTGCCTCAAACAGCAAGTCTGAACTTCTTCATTAATGTCAGAGGACAGAAAAGTTACTCTTATCTTAGCCTGTTATGTTGATATAAGAAATTCACACACAGAATTTTCCAAATTCGATAGATTTTTGAATTATGAGGCATTTAAATTCTTATTTTAAATGCATTTGCCAATGAAATTACCCATGATTATAAGCATGATTTCAAGCTAACTGTAACAGGAATAAAATCCTACATTACATTTTAATAAGGTAGTAGCAATCTTGAGTTATTAAGAAATGTTGTATATGCTGCACACTGTTAGAAATATGTTAGCATGGTATTGTTGGCCACCCACGGATTATCACACAGATAAGGGCACCTTCAGAAGCAAATGTTCACTTCATGTTACGCTCACAAAGTTTTGAGACTGTAAAATGTATGGCACAATTTGAAGTATTTGGCCACTGTCCGTGACACGAATGGGTTATATAAACTGCATTTACATCCAGTGAAAAAAGTAAACTACCACGCTGATGAAGATAGCTGAACAGACCTTAGAACACTACCCTAGAACTAAATGTATGATCCTGTGGCATGCTAGTGGATCCCCTAAACACACAAACCTTTGATTAAAGATTTGTAAGAAGAAAATAATAAACTAATTTCCAGAACTATATATATATTTAGATTGGAAAGAAAATGAAATGGAAAATAAAATAAGCAACAGCTTCAAATTTATTTAATTACGGTGATTTGAAACCTTTTTTCAAAAGCCAAGCAATGCTCAGCACAGAGAATTAGAATTCAGACAAAACCATGTTCAGTATTAGTTTGTAAAATCTAAAATGTGATTAGGACAAGAGGTTAGTACTGGGAAATAATTTCTACTAGTCATAGTGAATAAAACTGTGCAATTTTAGTAAAAATGAAACTAGTGGAGACCTTTTTACATATTTACAAATATCTGTGAACACTGGGGCATCCAGTTTCTCCATCATAGCATTAGAAGCAGTGTAATTCAATGGTAAGAATATGCACCCCAGAGTCAGAGAAAGACCTGGATTGAAGTTTTGACTCAGTTGTATATTCACTTTGGAAAAGTATTCAATCTCTCTGAACTTTGTGATTATCTCATGTAAAACTTAGTATTAAAAATTAAAAAAAAAGTTATTGGATTGGTCAACATTAAAGATAGTGTCGTATATAATTCACATCAAAAATTTTGCACTATAGGATGTTGAATTAAATGTCTCCTAAAACCGCCACCTTATATATTTTAAGTCCACCCCAAAGTGACTTAGTGAACCGTACACAGTGTACACAGTGTACACAGTGAACCGTAACCTAAATGGAGGTGTAAGCAGACCATAACTGAGGTTGTGCCAATCACTGAACTTCGACCAATCAAAAGGGACCACCCATTCAAGCTGTGTTCCAACAATGGAAAAGCTGAGCTGTCACCAATTATTCTATGTGACTTTTCGCTTTTCCTGTCCATGAATCTTCTTCCACCACATGGCTGTACTGGCGTCTCTCTGAGCATACTCTGGTTCCAGAGGCTGCCGGATTGGTGAAGTGTTCTTTGCTCAGTTAATCTCTGTTAAATTTAATTTGGCTAAGGATTTTCTTTTACAAGGTCAATGTAAAACCCCTAAGCTGGAACCACGTACTTTTACACGGTTCAGTATTGACAGGAGGGAAGCCCACAGATAGAAGGACCCAGATCTCAATCTAGGGTTTGGGCTTTGCCTCTCAATGAAACGAATCCATAGGTTTTTGAATGAAGACTTGATAGTAATCGGATTATATTAAAAACAGATTTCGCTAACTTTTTCATTCTGAGTATGCTAGAGGGAGGGAGGAGGGAAAGGGCAGAGCCATGGAGATTCTTTAAAAGTTATTTCCCAAAAATCTTTAGCTCACAGGACAATGGGAATAGGAAAAGTGAGGTAAAGACATCATATTTAAATATATTTTGAAAGACATCAGGGTTTTCTGATGGATTGGACGTGAACTGTCTGAAAAAGAGATAAATCAAGAACAACTCTAATTATTTGACACTCTAATTAAAAGGATATAATTTTCATCAATTTAATCAGGAAAGGCTGCAGGTGAAGCTTTTTTTTTTTTTTTTTTTTTTTTTTTGTGACGGAATCTCACTCTGTTGCCCTGGCTGGAGTGCAGTGGAGAGATCTCAGCTCACTGCAAGCACTGCCACCCGGGTTCAAGAGATTCTCCTGCCTCAGCCCCCTGAGTAGCTGAAATTACAGGCGCCTGCCACCGTGCCAGGCTAATTATTGTAGTTTTAATAGAGATGAGGTTTCACCATCTTGGCCAGGCTGGTCTTGAGCTCCTGACCTCGTGATCCACCCGCCTTGGCCTCCCAAAGTGTTAGGATTACAGGCGTAAGCCACCACGCCTGGCCAGTGAAGCAGATTTATGAGGAAAGACCAGAAACTCAATTCTGGAGAGGTAAAGAATGAAATGTCTATCTATGAGAATGAAGTTAGGAACGTCAGGTGTACAGATAACCTTTTCAGACGTTCGTGAGAGTGGTGGGCTGATGAGATGTACTTGGCAGTCATCAGCATGAACATGACATTTAAAGCCATTGCTAGGCTCCCCAAGGTCAGCATCCAGAGGAGAGCTCAGCAACAAAGACAAAAGCGATCAGTGAGGTATGAGGGAAACCAAAGCAGCACAATAGAAAGGAATCCTAGAGATGAAAGTATATTGAGGAAGAAACGACATTCTGCTGGGTCAAATACTGCTGTTCATTGGTGTAATATATTAAGAATTGTTGAGTGAAGTGGAAAATGTCGCATATGAAAGTTATCAGTAACTGATAACATGATGACAAACATGGCTTCAGAGAAGTGGTGGAAAAGGGTCCTGACTGCAGTGGGTTTGAGAGAGAATGAGGAATAGAAAATAGGAGAAAGCAAATATAGACACCTACCTGTTTTAAAGCATGTTTTTGGTTTGCTTTTACAGAAGCAGATAAGTGCTGTTGTTTCATTATGTGGGGGAGCTGGCAGATTGTTTATAAGCTAAAAGGAGTAAACTCATCAGGAAGAGAAAATTATTGATGTAGGTAACAAATAGATAAGTGAATACTTCTTTTCTAATTGTTTATTATGGAAATTTTGAAAGAAAGAAAGTAAAGAGAATATTATCGTGAACACCCACATATCTAGAAACCAGCTTTAATAATTGTGAACATGCTTTCAATCTTGTTTACTAATCACCCCACTTGTTTTTATTGTGTTTACTTATTTATGTATTTTAATTAATTTTTGGTGCAAGATTTTAAAGCAAATTTCAGATATACTACTTCTCCACTGAAGCTGGTATGTTGTCCTAAATGAAAATGATATTACAATTTTACGTAACAATATGGAATTAACCTAACAATTTTGACCTCAATCACTTAGTATTATTTGAATAGTATTTAATATCTGGTTCATATCTGAATGTTTCCAATTGAATCTAAATATTTTTCTTATAGCATATTTGTTTAATTCAGTATTTAAATAAACACAAGCACTAATTTTGGTTGTTATGTCTTCTGTATCTATTTTAGTCTCCATTTTTTTTCTTCTTTAATCATCAAAACCAGCCCTAAAGAATATCAAACTTTCTGCATTTAGTTTATTGCCTCTTCCTAATATGAGCTAACTTGCTCCTCTATTTCTTCCAGGTGTTGCAAAAGTACAATTAGACCTTGAAAGTTAATTAGCTAACAGTTCAATTACGTCTGTACGTGATGAATTTTAGAGACCATGCCTCACACTCCCCATTTCATCACATTTTGAGGCACTTATACCTACGTGGCCTCTTTTGATGATGCTGATATCACTGAGTAATGTGCAGTCTGAACCTTTCTCATAACATTCCCCATCAACTCTTCACCTAATGCTTACATCATTGACTGATACATCGAATGTGGTCTAAATTCATTATTACATTACAGATTGCAATACAGCATTTTCCTAATTTTATCATCCCTTCTGGAGTCTTTTCCAGAAAGTAGGAAGTTAACCTAAAAGAAAAGTCAGAGATGTATGGCAGGATTAACGCAAATTTTGCCAATTTTCCGAATCATGCATGGGCACCTTAGCAAACTCGGGTTGAAAAAAGGAGCTGTTTCTTTAAAAAAAAAAAAAAAAAAAAAAACTTTATCAATGCAAGGATTTTAGATATATTTAATGCTTTCAATCTTTTTTGTTCGTGCTTGAATTCTCTCCCTTGAGTCAGAGTGAACATATTCAACTTTTCTGCTATACATTTTCTAAAAATTAATAAACAATTCTTTGTTTAGGTTTGTGGCAAATTTGAGCAGAAAGTACAGAGTTCCCATAGCCCTCTGTCCCCACCCATGCACAGCCTCCCCTGCTGTCAACATTCCACACAGCAGTGGTGCATTTGTTATAATCGATAAATCTACATGGACACATCATTGTCATCCAAAATACATAGTTCACATGAGGCTTCACTCTTGGTGTTTTACATTCTGTGGGTTTGGACAAATGTGTAATGACATAGATCACATTATAGTATACAGAGTGGTTTCACTGTCCTAAAAATCCACTGTGCTCTGCCTATTCATCTTTCTCCCCTCTAACCTCTGTCCTCCACAAATCTTTTCACTGTCTGCATAGTTTTGTCTTTTCTAGAATGTCACATAGTTGGAATCATGCAGTGTGTAGACTTTTCAGATTGGCTTCTTTCACTCAGTAATATACATTGAAGTTTCCTCTCTGTATTTTCATGGCATGTGTATTAGTGAGGGATCTCTAGAGAGAGAACCAACAGGATACATAGATGATAGATAGATAGATAGATAGATAGATAGATAGATAGATAGATAGATAGACAGACAGATAGATAGATAGACAGGCAGAAAGTTGACAGCTAGATGGATGGATAAATGAATAGATAGATAAGGGGGATTTATTTGGAGAGTTGACTCATGTGATTATGGAGGCTGAGAAGTGCCACGATAAGCCATCTGCAAGTTGGACAACCAGGAATGTCAACAGTGTGGTTCAGTCCAAGTCTAAAAGCCTCCAAACCAGGGAAGATGAGGGTGTGACTCTCAGTCTGAGGCAGAGGGCCTGAGAACCTGGGGGCTGCTGGTACAAGTCTTGGAGTCTAAAGACCAGAGAAGGCTGGAGTTCTGGGGTCAGGGCCAGGAAAAGAAGGGTGCTCCGGCTCTAAAAATGAAAGAGCGAAATTGCCTTCCCTCTATCATTTTATCCTATCTGGGCCCCCAGTAAAGTGGACGGTGCCCACCCACTTGAGGGAGGCTCTTTCCCACTCTGTTCAAGGACTCACATGGAGAAAATTTATCCAATTTTCTCCGGAAACATCCTCACAGACACACCCAGAAATAGTGCTTTACCAGCTGTCTAGATTAACTTTATCCAGTCAAGTTGACACCGAAAATTAACCATCACAGCATGATAGCTCATTTGTTTCTAATGCTGAATGATATTCCATTGTCTGGATAGAACCCAGTTTGTTTATCTATTTACATACTGATGGATATTTTGGTTGCTTCCAAGTTCGGGTCAATGTGAAAAAAAATGCAGCTATAAATATCTGTGTACCCATTTTTATGCGTACATAAATTTGCAGTTTATTTGGGTAACCTGCTATTTTTTTTACACACCACAGTAGTTTCTGATGGCTTCCAGGTAGTCCTAGGCTCATCGTGCAAATTTCCCTTCCCAAATCCACAGTGAGAATCTCTCTAATCATCTTTGATTCTGTGCAACATGAAATGAGCAGGAAACACAAACTGTGATGTCATCTCATGGCACAGTTAGACTGTCTCTCAAAATTGGCCATCAGGCCTTCTGCTATGTTCTATTCTTTCTCTTGAGCATATTATTTCTTTTCTAAAATGTATAAATTTAAATGTTCAATTTTTAGAAAAAGCAATTCAAACACACAAAAAATGACATTTCTAGTTGCCTTATGAATATTCCTAGCTCATTTTGGTCAAAATAAGATCAACATTCTGCTTTTCAATTCTTTCATGTGTCTTATTTTTATTAACTCCAAACTGTCTATTATGTGGATTCAAATCATTGTGATTCTTCTCAGTTTATCCACCTTCATTGATGTCTATTACTTACAGAGTAAGTGCAACTGCTTAGCCTAAACCTTAAGTATTTGTCTACAACCTTAATTTATACTCCTTCTTTTGTAACATAAAAGCATACATAAACTCTGTGATTCCTGGCAAAACAGATTCAAGCACTGAATACTTTGTGCCTCAAATGTAAACAACATGATCAGGAAATATGACCAGACATTAAAAAACTATTTGAAAATTGTCAGTGTTCCCTTTCCACAATAAAGTGATTTTTAATGTCATTTTATTTTTATAGTACCTTTGAATCTGGAAAAACAATATATAAAACGTTAATAGATAAATGTTAATCATTTTATACATTAAAAATGAGTTAGATATTAAGATTTGCTTGGGTAATGTGGGTGTTTCATTGGACTATTTAGCTTAAGAGTAGTAAAGGTATTTTTGACTAAAAAGTGTGATCTTTTTACTTGAGTGCCACACTTCATTTTATATGTAATAGACACAGTTTAAGGTTATGCACTTCAGTAGGTAAAATTTTACTTACTCATATAAGATTCTGCATTCATAATAGTTAGAGCCTTGTCTTTTCTGCAACGACAAAAAAAATATGCGGGTAACATGTTAATACCAGTTCTTTGGTTGCATATCGGGATCATCCTTATAGCTTTTAGAAATGTGGTCTGGGGGCAGTGGCTCGCACCTGTAATGCCTGTGTTTGAGAGGCTGAAGCCTGAAAATCGCTTGAATCTAGGAGATGGAGGTTATAGTCAGTGGAGATTGTGCCACTGCACTCTAGCCTGGGTGACAGAGTGAGACTCTGTCCAAAAAAAAAAAAAAAAAAGAAAAGAAAAGAAAGAAAGAAAGAGAAGGGAAGGAAGGAAGGAAGGAAGGAAGGAAGGAAGGAAGGAAGGAAGGAAGGAAGGAAGGAAGGAAGGAAGGGAAGGAAAGAGAAAGAAAGAAAAAGAAAGAAAGGTTACAAGAAAGAAAGAAAGAAAGAAAGAAAGAAAGAAAGAAAGAAAGAAAGAAAGAAAGGGAGAGAGAGAGGGAGTGGGAGGGAGGGAGGATAAAAGAAGGAAGGAAGGAAGGAAGGAAGGAAGGAAGGTTAAGGTTAAGAGAAAGAAAGAGAAGGAAAGGAAGGAAGGAAGGAGGGAAGGAAGGAAGGAAAGAAGGAAGGAAAGAAGGAAGGAAGGGAAAAGAAAGGTACATGCCATGAGCTGCATAGCTGGGCCTTACCCTACAGCTACTAGATTTGATTCCCCATGGGTGGTGACAAATAATCTGTTTAAAAAAATTCGCACCGGCCACACTTAAAATTAAGATTTTTGAGGCAACAATTTGATATATTAAATAGAGAAGTAATATTTTGAACATAACACAGTATCATTTCTAATTTATAGTCAAAACCTGAGGCACAATAATCACAAAAGTAACCAAACTGTTTATCACAATGTGGTTGGAAATAAGGAAAAATGTGGAAATTACCTCAGTGTCAAACTAAAGGTGATTAATTAAATGCATATTGTTCAGTGAGCTACTCAAATGCATTATGGCCATTATATGACAATTTAGATCTAAATACACTGACACATAAAATATCTACTGTATACATTCTGTGCGAAAAAGAAAATGCTAAGTAAAAACGTGTACCATAGAATATACATATACGTATTTTTTCTTTTTCTTGTTTCAAAGTAAAAAATATATATGTTATATATATATATAAATATATATATTTTCTTGTATATATGTAAAAAATTTAAGTCTAGGAATATATACGATATCGGTAATGTGTATTTTTGTCTGAGTGGTAGGATTATGTGATCGTTCTTCACAATTTAGTTATTTCTGGATCTCTTTTGTAGTAACTGTTGTTGTTGTTGTCACTTACTTAATGTTTTCATTTAAAAATCCACAGCCTATTAGCAAAATAATAATGAAATAATTGACATCAATGAAATATGAAGAAAGGTAAGAGAAAAGTTTCTGGGGAAACTAGAGACTCTGTTGTCAGAGGGCACAAAGCTGATAAAATGTCTAGTACTTTCAAGTTGCCACTGTTAGAAGGCTGAGGTTACCCTGAGAGAATCACAGTACTTGGAGCACTGCTTTAGAACTCAATAGTACCTCGTTTACCTGCTTCCTGGTGCAAAGACCACATCTTGCCATCAGTTCATACACAGTCACCTCTGGCTTTGCCATGATCCTGAACACCACCAGCAAGCCCAGAGGATGCACGGGAAGTAAATACCAACGAAGCTGAGTGATCTAGAGTGTAGAAGAAAGGGGAGGAAAACCACCACTAAGCAAACTTCCCCTAGGAAGAACTAGTAGAAGTAACCAAATCACAGAAGTAATTAGACTGTATTAATGTTTACCATATGCTTAATTATGACCACCTCAATGAACATAAACATTCATATAGGTCAATTTCAAATGTCTAATTTCATCTTTAACGTCGTTGTTTCATTTTTGGCAGATCGGTGAGCTGGGCTCCTCATGTGCCTGAAAGAGTTTGAATTTCCTGTTAACTCCCAATCAACAGTATTTTCAACAAGAAATGTGCAATTGAGATCAAGTGCTGTTTAAGTGCAGCTAGGGTTTCCATGGGCAGACACTTGTAGTGAACAGAGTTATGGAGCAGCAAAAGTACAGATCTATTTGGAGAAAGAGAAAAAAATGCATTGTATTTTGCTTCAATTATAAAATACCATCCTCTCAAAGGTGGTTCTAAATTACAAGGGACTTTGATTTCTGGGTAGATTCTGGGTAGAGAAGACTTCCCTTCATATTGAGGCATTAATGATGCCTTTTAACCTGGGAAGCAATATGACTGGAGTCGTACTTTGAGAAGATTAATCAGGTTTGGTTGCAGAATGAAAGAGAAAATGAAGTCAAGAGATTGGTTTAGAGGCTGTAGCAGAAACTTAGTCATATATCAAAATGATCAAGTACCAAGAAAAACAATTCTGAACTGCATAACTTGTATAAAGTAATTTTCAATGATTTTTTTTTCATGGTTATGATAAAAGAACTGGATTGGCAGAAACCTTTACCCTGAATCAAGAGTTAATTTGTCTTCGAGCTCATCTTAACGATATCAGAACATAGGGAGCAAACAATGGGGTGACTGCCCTCAGTGCTTGATTTTTAACGGTTTTGAAGAGAATAGTTACATTTCTTCTCCTAGTAAGAAATAATAAATACATTAAAAGAAATGAATTCCCTGCCCCTTTGTACACCGGTCTATTTCTTCAAAACATTAAATACTATTGATGAGATATCACCTTTTATAATTCGTGTTCATTAGAGTTCTCTTGTTAGGAAATGCAAATGAAATGTAGTATATACTAACAACTTTTACAGAAAGACTAAATAATCCTAAGAGAATCATATTTTCAAACTTGAATGTTAATAATTATGATGTACATTATGGTTCCGATATATGTATATGTTGTGGGATGAGACATGCTCTTAGTTTTTCATTTCATTTATTCATTTTGCAGTTTACATTATTGTCCCCTTTGAAGTAAAATGTAATAAGATGTTCTCAAATTTTATTGAGAGTTAACAGATGGCCAAAAAAAAGTTTCTTTTTATTTTTTCATCAAAATACAACTTGCGTTTTGATTAACCTTTATATTCTAATGAGAACTCTTTCAGAATGCAGCCAGAAAGGGCAAATAAGTCTCTTTCATAGAAATGATAAAAATTTCCTTTAACAGACAAAGAGATCGATGGGAAAGTCATGTTTTTGCATTTGTGGCAGCTGCCAATAAACCAAGAATAAATCAAGTGAGACAAGGCAGGAGCCATTTTACATGTAATTCCTGATAAGATTATCTGTTTCAGCCTCTCTCTCTTCCCTTCCTCTGTGGAATTTTGCATTCCCTTACTGCTTTTAATGTTACCGTACTATTGCATATGTATTTTTACCATGCAATAACTCATATTTATTTTAAAGAACACTAGACATGAAGTCAGCGGATCACAAAGAATGAGGGGGTTTGGATGTGAGACCTTCTAAATATAATGTAAAGCTTATTATGATCTTTATGGTGGGTAGAGAGATGGAGGATAATAGGAAAGAAGTATTTGAACTACATTGCTGAAAGTAGCAAAAATATCAATCATTTATATATAGAAATTTGAGTAATACATGAACTACATGGTAAATTATTTGGGAAGGTTACATGGCTCACGTTTTATTATACCTTCTCTATCCGATGCCGTTGAATACACATGATGGGCCCAACAAGTTAAATAACCCAGTGAAATGTGAACATGCTTCTTTGTATTGAAGTTAAATTTAGTGAAGGCCACCAACTTTCAATAACATTGAAACACATATATTCTGTTGTTGCTGTCCATTAATAATTTATTTTTTCCCATACAATGAAGTATGAAGGTATCAAAATAGGTTTCATAAATGTCCCATGAACTGTTATTTCAAAGCACACAAACTATATAAATTGGGAGTAGTAATTATATATTTTACAACTAAATTCCTGTGTCCTGCATTATCAATTTAATGGAGCGTGTTTTAGAACTCAAAAAGAAAATAATCATGTTGTTTAATATTGGACATTCTACACTTTATCTGAATAAAAAGAGTGAAACAGCAAATGCTAATATTTTTATATTATTAAAAGCTAATTAAGAAATCCCTACTGAAAACTTTACATCTAAATGCCTGGTTCTTTGGAGAGACATCTGAGTCAGGCTGAATTAAGAAACGAAGCATAATATTTATAGCCCTAAGAACTATGCAATGGCTCTTAAATTTGTGATTAACAGAAAATATAATAATTCTCTAAGGGGAAGAAATCATTCAAAACCAATTTTCAATTCCCCAAACATGTTATTTTTTAAAGACCCAATGAGCCATGTTGAATATTCAACTTAATGAATAATTATCATAAAGTGTACTGCTATGATGCATTCTGAGATAATTCGAAGAGGAGTTTCACCTGGCAGATGGAATAAAATTTCCATTCGTTTAACTCCTAGATGTGTAAACAACATTATTAAGTCAATTTATCAAATGAATAAATACTATCGTGTGACAGTGTGGTTAATGGAGAAATTAAATATAAAGAGTAAAATTATGCTTTAAATATGGAAATTGCATTCCCTTTGGACTGGTATAATTGTAGCCTGGTGGTCAAAAAATACAAATCTAGAAAGAGAATGACAGAGGCTTTAACTCAATTGCCCCAGATTTTGACTTTTGGTTGTCTCAATTAATATAATTTTCTGTTGCCTACCCCTTAACACATGGCTGTAGCTATTATTGTTTTTGATAGTTTTGTCTTCTAGGTTTCATACTAGTTATAAGTGCATTGCACATCACAATTGCAGTGTTGAACTATTCTGCGGTTGTCTTCATTTTACTTATGAGTTTCATACCTTTGAATGTTTTCTTTTTTCATGTTAGTGTCTTTTTCTTTCAGAGTGAAGCATTTTCTTTAGTATTTCTTATACGATTGGTCGGGTGGTGGTGAATTATTATAACTTTTGTTTGGAAAACTTTTAACTATGTTTTCAGTTTAGAAATATATTTCTCGGTTTGAGAATTTCCATTTGATTTTTTAATTATTTCAATCTCTTCATTAAATATCTCTGATAAATTTCTGAATCACTTTTTTGTATTATCTTGGAGATCACTGCATTTCTTTAAAATTACTCTTTTGAATTACATGATACATGATACATGAGAGAACTCATGTGTCACTGTCTCTTTATGGTGGTCACTGGTTCCTTGCCCTGTCCATTTGGGGAGGTCGTGTTCCCTGTTTGCTGTTGTTTCTTATGGATACATGCCTGTATCTTTTCATCGTAGGATTATTTGCTGTAGTCTGTGGATTGTTTGGGGTCTTATTGGCTATGTTTACTTAGAGAATCTTCATAATTTACCTACTGAACTTCTTATATTTTTTCACCAGTGCCTTTGTTTCAGCACTAGATGATGCTTAAAGCCCAAGTTTGCCTCAGCTCTAGCAAGTGATCAGAGAGCACTGCAGGACCAGAATGGGGGAGGTCCCTAAGGGGATATCCCAGTGGCGTGGAAGGCCTTGCAAGGGGTTTGTGCCCAGAGGACCATGGCACATACCTCCTGCAGAGTGTTGATGCTGAACAACCACTCTGATTTGGTATCTCCTTTGGCTGAGTGACAGAGCAGAGTTTCCAGAACTGTGGATGATGGTTGCACTTCCCTCTTTGTCTCTAGATATGTCTCCTCTCAGGCACTCAGGATATTGCCATGGGTGGAGACACCACCAGGTCTCCCAACCAAAGAACCCAAGATGCTGAGGATGCTGGTTGTCACTGTATCTCCCTTTTTGCAGCATAGAAACCATGAGTTGCAGGAAATTTTCTGCATGCTTGGTGCCAGGCAGATTGGGGTGAGATGTGTCAGGGTATAAAAACTGGATATCTTACTGTTTGCCTGGTGATTTTATTTCTCTGTGACCTTGGGAATTAACTTATATTTGAGTTATGGGATATTATTGGTGAGGACCTCCGTGCCGTATATTTGGCCTTGGTTTTCTGGGGTAGGGGACAGTGAAGCCAGCTTTTCATGTCACCATGTCAGAACCGGAAGTCTGTATTGTATATAGACATATGATAAGAACATTTCTAATATTTAATGTCTATGTTTTCCCAATCTGGCACTAATTTTGTATTCATATTGGTATTTACAACGTAATGACAACACTTATGTGTCTATCAGAATTCTAATTACTTTATGTTATTTAATGCTCATAATAATTATATGTTATAAGTAGTGATATTATCTCCATATTACTGATAAGAAAAATGAAACATATGATATTTAACTGTCTACAGTTGTCTACAGATTATCTACATAGCTAATAATTATGCAAGTTGGGATTTAATCCCAGGCTACAAGTCTCCATAATGTATATCCTTAATCACTGTGATGTTCAGGTTAATAAATGGCCCTGCTTCTTTATAGTCATCACTGTTTGACACATGCCTTACTCTAGCCTGACAATCGCCCACTGCAGTGGTTTCAAATCTATGATTTGAATATCCTATTAAAACAATGTGTAAAAGTAAACTTATTTCAGATAGCATTATTTGAGTTACTAAACCTAATTTACTAGTCACTAGTCTAAAATCATCTGTAAAATATTTTATTAATCTTTATAATAGTTATTTCCATTAGGATATGACAAGCATCTCTAATCCCATTATGTCTATTATGAACTAAAAGAACAAAAAACTTGAGCTATTGTCTATATTTTTAGAGACCAGGTGTTAAAGGAGGATTTAGAAGCAAATATTCTAAGTGACATTTCCATGATTAGCCTGAAATCCTGCACTGCCTCCTGTACTTATCAAAAATATTTCTATCACCCTAAGACTTTAGAACCTAGCATAGGATTTATTGATCTGCCTTTTCTAATTCTAGTCCTGCAATAATTTTCTCTTTAACCATATTCTTTAGTCACTTGGCTTTGTCTCCTTTTATGTTTCAGAGCCTTATAAAATTCCTTCCTAAGCAAAAAGCCTTTTTTTCAACCTACCTTAATTCCTAAGCAAAGCTTTCCTTTTCAAGATTTATTGTTGCTTCCTTGAAGGACACTATCTTTGAAGACCTTTTCCAACTGCTTTGGTGTGTCTTTGAAGAAATCTTACATCTCATTTTAAAGATCTACAGATTTTTTATTTTGCCGGCAATGTATTATGTAATCCTCATACTGTATCTTAAATTGGAAAAATGCCAGCAACACTGAACTTGCCAAAGTAGTACTGAAAGTTCCATTTTTCACATTTCTCATTCTATTCGCTCTTTATTTTTTTTCCTTACAGACACCTGAGGTACAAGTGCAACAAGACTTCTTAAATTTTTCCACAATTTTATCCAAAACCCAAGAAATATTTTCACTATGGATGTGTGCAATCACACATCTGTATTTATTATAAGTATCTGTGGCGGGGCACATTGGCTCATGCCTGTAATCCCAGTACTTTGGGAGGTCAAGGCGGGCAAATCACTTGAGGTCAGGAGTTTGAGACCAGCCTGGTCAACATGGTGAAACCCCATCTCTACTAAAAATACAAAAATTAGCCAGGCGTGGTGGTGCATGACTGAAATCCCAGCTATTTGGGAGACTGAAACAGGAGAATCTTGAACCCGGGAGGCAGAGGTTGCAATGAGCTGAGATTGCACCACTGCACTCCAGCCTGGGGGACAGAGCAAGACTCCATCTAAAAAAATTAAAAATAAAAATAAAATTAAGTATTTATGTATTGATGTGTTTATTAATTTATTAATTTGCAAACATTCTCCAGCACCTAACCTGCTATTTATTAGGCAATTTGATAACAGGCATGAAATTTATGGTACCTTCTTTAAATCCATCATCTATTAAGAAAGATACATATGTAAATAAATGAAATAATGTGCAATATGTTTTGAGTATGCAAATAAAGGTGCAGATATAAGGATCAATTATATTTAGAAATGCAGGAATGGCTCATAAAATATTTCAAAATAGTTCATAGCAAAACCAAGTCTTATCATAGACAGCTAACACAGGCAGAGCCACAGAGATTAAAAATGAATATGATACAGTTGAGAAGTTGCTAGTGAGTCAAAGGGTGAGATTAAGTTCAACAATGGAGCAAAGCACAAGACAAGAGCAGATCTTCAAGGGCTTTCTGTCCGATGTAAAAATTTGGACTCCAGTTGAAAACCTAAGCAGGAATGAGTCATGATTTTTCTGGAATCACAAAAAATTCAAACAATTGAGTATGTATTATCAAAGAATGCTCAGTATTTCACTTAGTCTAATAAAGTGATTAGTTCCAGTATCAGTATATCTAATTGAGCTTAAAATGACAAGCAACAGAGACTAGGTAAAATTGGAATGTCCAAAGGTTAATTGTCAAAATAATATAGATCCGTCTAGACTTAGAGTAAACAAATTAAATGCACGAAACACAAGTGACCTTCTGAAAGGTATTTTCTACAGGAGCCACCTGAATACAATAAAGAATTCATGGTCTTTAGAGTCAGAAAAACCTTGTTCTCATTCTGCCTCCACCAGTTGGTTGAGTATGACCATGGCAGATGACTTAGTTAATTGAGTCTTGGTCTGTTCATCTAGTATTCTGAAGAAAAATAATTACACCATTGGTCTTCATTGTGGGTAAAATAATTGACATATATGAAGCACTTGTACATTGCATGCTCAATAAAATTTCACTTCATATTGCCTTCTTACAAAACTTGGATCATTTCCCTTTGTTTCACTGAGAGGATGGGAAGGGAAATATTACTACAGAGAGAAAATTCCCTATAAACTTTTACTCATCCTAATAAAACCTTTCAATGATTCTCTATTGCATATATGGTGAGAACTGTTTCTGTTGCATTTCTTACATCATTGGATTCAATACAGAAAATTATTACCCATTATTAAAGACAAAGTTCAGTTTTACCATAACCCAGAAAGTCATCCTTGATACCCAAAGCTGAAGAAAGCATCCTCTTATTCACCCATAGCACCTTCTATCTCTACCATATCCCCTCATTGTGTTATATCAAAAACATCGTTTATGTGTATTTATTCTGCACAATAAGCTCTGCGTAGCAAGTAGCAGTCTTTATTCTGTTCCCCAGAGAATTCTGAGTATGCAGTACAAGGACTATCATTGTATAGACTCCTTAAATACTCTTGAATAAAACAGTATCTTCAATTCTTTACAAAGGTAGAAATTTATAAAGAATAACAGATTTACATATTTTTCACTGATAACCAATATTACACATTTTCAAGATAAAATTATTTTCATTCAGTTGTTTAAAGTTAATTTGCATGCTTTAAACTATGTTTAAAAATCTGTAAGTGAAATTATTATTTGTCAGGAATTTTATGTCCAGCATTATGGTAGACAAGATAGCCTGAAAATTCTTTCTAGTAAGAAACACCTAAAATACTAAAATGTGTGTATGTGTGCACGTGCGCGCACGCACACACACACATATCTATACATCTATACTTGTCTGGGAAAAAAAGTAAGAAAATCCTAAGAACACTTGCCCATAAAAAAAATTTCTAAATCATGACTCCAGAGATGCATACCTGCACTAAAGCTTACATCTGTTTAATATACTTCTCATGACCTTCTGTGGCTTAAAGCTTTCATTTCAATGGGGTAGAAACAAAGTCTAGCTAGGGCGCCTCAACAGGGATCCCCGCATGGGGTTAATAAGTCTGTCAGAAAGGGAATTAGAGAACAAGCAATCAAACAAACCCCAGGCACTTCAAAGATGGATAGCATGAAACCAGTTGCTATGGTCTGAATGTTTGTGTTCCCTTAAAATTTACATTTTTATAAATCATCCAGTCTATTTTGTTATAGTAGCCCAAACAGACGAAGACACCTACATCTCAAATACGGTTTTGGGGTGTAGAGGCAGAGGTCACTGTTTGGGAGAGTCAATCTTATTTTCAAGTAGATTTTTCAGAGAAATAAACATGACCAGGATTTATAAAAGCAAGCAAATTACAAAACTTCAGTGTTATTGAGTGAATTTGGGAAGTAGTTATGGTTGCTTATGTATTGATTTGTAAGATGAAGGTAAAGGCCACTTAGGCCTGTCTGAGAAGCCGTAGAGGTAGATGTTTATTCTGGTTGCTGCATGAAGAATAGGTTAGAATGGAACATGGGTAAAGATCACAATCACATTACTAATGAGGTTCTTTGTAAATATGGTTCTGTACAGTTGGAATAGCATTGAGTTTAGGTGTTTTGTTTTATTTTGTTTTCTCAGAGACAGGGTCTTGCTTTGTTGCCCAGGCTAAAATGCAACGGCACTGTCATGATCATGACTCATTGCAGCCTCAACCTTGTGAGTACAAAGTATCCTTCTGCCTCAGACTCCCAAAGTGTTGGGATTACAGGCATGAGTCACTGTGCCCGGCAGTCATTTCTAATGAGAGCGGAAGAACTGAAAAGACTGAAACACATCAGAGAAAAATCTTAGTGGCATAAATGATAGTATTTGTTCACAGATTAAATGCACACGTTGTGAGGAAGAAATAAAACCAGGATAAGTCCCAAATTTCTGGGAAGACCAATAAATCAGGCTCATACCATTGTTATAAATCACGTTTGGGTCAGCTGGAGGCTGGGAGTATGGATGAGATCAAGATTTCAGTGGAAAGGTAAGTATATATGAATTTGAAGCTGTTGAAAATCCCAGCAAAGTTTTTATTTTGAATTAATTATTATTTTGTGTATTTAAATAATAGTTCCTGTTATCTTCTAGGGAATATACTCTTTCTTGTTGCTATTTGTTTTTTCAAATATTTTTTATTAATTGCTGTCCTATAAATTGCAGATTCTTTTTTTTTTTTAATTTTTAAGGTTCCTTGAAAACTACTGCTGTGATTTTTATTAAATTAACACTTAATTAAAGTATTGATTCGTGGAGATTTTCCATCTTTCCCATACTGACTCCTTTCATCATAAACATATCCTTTCCTTTGCTTAGATTTTATTATATCTTTTAGTTATTTCTCCATAAATGACTTGCACATGTTTTTACTAATTTATTCATAGGAAATTTATTATTTTCATTTCTATTATGAATACAAGTGTTACACCTTCCTTATCTGGAAGTGTAACACTGTTACACTTACCTATCTGGTTATTGCTTTGGTTAGAAATATTAGCTATGTGTTTATCTTTTATTCACCAAACATTCTAAATTATCTTACTGTTCTAATATTGTAGTATTCAGTAATTTATTTTGGGTTTTTCAATTTTTCCATATGGACTATCATATAATTAAATAATATCAGTTTCATTTCTACCTTCTGGTCTTTATCTCTACTGACTTTGTGGTGACATGTAACTTTACGGATGTTATTGCCTGGAACACAGGATTCTGAAACCAGCACCGACTTCCCTTCTGCCTTCTCCCTGGTCAGTGTGGACAGACAATCACCGGAGACGTAAGATCGGGGTGTTTTCCATCCATCACAATGGCAAGCCTGTACCGCCCCCGAATGTGTAGATGTATTTAATTCATTAGGCAAAACTCACAGTTACCTCAACCTGGACAACAAATCACTCTGTGACCTTGTTTGTAACCCGAGTGAAAGCATGTGATCAGAAATGAAGAAATGAAGTCACACTCATACCCAACCCTCTCTTGATATGACAGGAGTAGTGAATTCAGGCTTGAGGGAGATGGTAGGTATCCAGGAAGTTACATGAACAGTTCCAAAGCAAAAGCACTGGCAAATACATGGAAATAGGATGAAAGAGAGAGTTAAACATTATGTTATTGAACCAAGTATAAATTGATAAGAAAAACGAAACTTGTGTACAGAAATGGAAGAAAGGGAACTACAGGTAATTAGATCAAAGCCATATCATAAAATATACGCTAGAGTAAGCTGCATTAGAGCAGTGAAGAATGCCAATTTCATTTAAATCACAATGACAAACATATGTTATTTATATTTGTGTTGAAAGCCACCTCAAGTTAGTTTTATAAGTAGATTGTTATGTATAATGACAATATTAGCGTAACATTACTAAACAATAAAGTCTCTACAGTGTTTTGTTTTGTTTTGTTTCATTTTGTCTGAACCTAAATTTGACATGTTTTACTGCCCCTTAAAAGGCCCATGATATGTTACAGAAATTGTAGAAGCGGTATATAATATCTTCTCTTTAGATAGTAAACAGAAACCACCAGCTCACAGGGTCAACAAAATCAGGATTCATAGTATTTATAAATCAGGCAAGATTAACCAATCGCTGCTCAGACGGCTCCAAGTAACTGAAACACAGCTTGAAGATTTAGCGTAAGGAACACAAGATACTGCATGAGAAAAGGCTGGCTCAAATGAGAATGGATGTTTAGCCTTGTGAAATTTCCATGGACCAGGTGACAAGTGTGATAATTATTACGCATATGACTTATTTCTTAATAATCCAGTGGCATTTATTACATGCACAAAGTTTGCCATCACCACTCTATTTCCAAAATATTTTTACCACCCCAAAAGAAAAGCACTTATGGATTAAGCATTTAATCCCATTTCCCCTCTCCTTGGCCTTGGCAGCTCCCTATCTCCTTTCTGCTTTCTTAAGTTACCTATGCTGGAGATTTCATACAGAAGAAACCATATAAGATGTGATCTTTTGTATCTGGCTTCTTTCACTTAGCGTACCAACTTAAAAGTTTTATCCACAATGTAGAGAGTATCTGTATGTTAATCATTTTTATATCTGACTAGTATTCTATCATACACATATACCCTATTTTGTTTATTCATTTGCTTGATGAGCATTTGGGATCTTTTCACATTTTAGATCTTGGGAATAGTGTTGCTATGAACAGCTGTGTGCAAATATTTGTTTGATTACACTTTTCAATTATTTGGGGTTTATGCCTAGGCATGGTATTGCTGGGTCCAGAAATCAGAAAGTGTGAATCTTTCAATGTGGTTCTCCTTTTTTCAGTGTTATTTTGGCTACTTGAAGGCCACATTTCAATGCGAATTTTAGGATGGCTTTTCCATTTCTGTAAAATGACTACTGGAATTTCCGTATGCATAGCATTGACTTTATACATCCCTTTGGGTAGTATTGACAACTTAACAATTAGGTCTTCCAATTTGTGAACATGGTAGTCTTTCTGTTTATTCAGACCTTTAACCTTTAATTCTTTTCAATTAGTAAACTAATGTTCATCTTCTTGGTTAAATTAACTCTTGTGTAATTTAGTTTTTGATTTTATTGCAAATTGAATTGTTTTCTTAATTTTTATTTTGGATTTCTGGTGCATAGAAACACAACTGATTTTTTTGTGTGTGTTTATCCTGTACCCTTCAATTTGCTGAACTTACTTATAAGCTCTAGTAGAGTTTTCTTTTGTGAATTCCTTGGGATTTTCTAAATATAGAATTATATCACCTGCAAGTAATAACAATTTCACGTCATTTCCAACTTAATGTCATTTATTTCTTTTCTTGAATAATTACTCTGAGTGGAGCTTCTACCATAATTTTGAATAGCAGTGATGAAAACAGGTATCTTTGTCTTTTTCTTGCCTTAGGGGATCAGGAAATATACACTACATTAATTTATTTTCTTATTTTGAACCAACTCTACATCCTTGAGAGAAAGCCTACTTGGCCAGGGTGCAAAATAATTTTAGTATGCTATCTGGTTTGTTTTGCTAAGATTTTATTGAGGATTTTTGTGTCTATGTTCATAAGATTTACAAAGGATATTAGTCTGTAACTTTTTTCTTTGCTGTCTTTATCTGGCTTTGATATCATGGTAATGCCAGCCTAATAGAAAGAGTCAGGGAGTATTCCCTCCTATTATATTTTCTGGTTTTTTTGGGAAGAGTTTGGGGAAAATTGGTGTTAATTTTTTTTAAATGTTTGGTAAAATTAACGAGGAACCATCTCATCCTGGAATTTTGTTGTTATTTTGGGGAGGTTTTTGATTATTTATTCAGTCTTTTTACTTGTTATAACAGGTCTGTTGAGATTCTCTACTCATTTTTGAGTCAATGTAGGTAATTTGTGTGTTTCTGGAAATGTAATTTGTTGGCATACAATTGTTTGTAGTATTCTATTATAATCCTTTTTACTTCTGTAAGGCTGGTAGTAATGTTCCCAATTTTATTTACCAATAGCAATGACTTTCTTTGTATCTTATAACTTTTTCTCTGACAGTCTATTTTGTCTGATATTAGTGTTGCTATTCAAGTTCCCTTTTGTTAGTATGTGCATGCAATATATTTTTCCAAAATTTCACTTTCAAACTATTTGTGTCTTTGAATCTAAAATGAGTCTTTTACAGATAGCATATACTTGGAATATATATTTTTGTTCTATGATGCCAATTTACATCTTTTAATTGAATAGTCAAATCCACTTACATCTAAAATAACTTCTAATAAATAATGTCTGCAGTTTTACTATTTGTTTTCTGTATGCTTTACACCTAGTGTCCCACATGTCTTTCATTCCTTCATCTTTAATTGATTTTTAGTATACCATTTTGATTTCCTTTTGGTTTTCTATTCTGTATATTTATTAGATATTTCCTTAGGAACTACCATGGAAGCTCCTAAACATTGTACTATTAATATCTTAGATGTATAACAATCTAATTTGAATTGATACCAGTGGAGACTCAATAGCATGCAAAAAGTCTACTCCTAGAGAGACCCAGTCCACCACTATGTTGTTACTCTCACAAATTACACCTTCATACATTTCGTGCCCATTAACATGGATTTATAATTTTTTTATGCATTTGTCTTATACATCATATAA